>NW_021703780.1:74695510-74821552 GCF_005190385.1 Monodon monoceros | reverse complement strand
TGTGTGTGTGTGTGTGTGTGTGTGTGTGTGTGTGTGTGTGTGTGTGTAAAATGGATCACTGAGGGCTTCCCTGGTGGCGCAGTGGTTGAGAGTCCGCCTGCCAATGCAGGGGACACGGGTTCATGCCCCGGTCCAGGAAGATCCCACATGCTGCGGAGCGTCTGGGCCCGTGAGCCATGGCCACTGAGCCTGTGCGTCCGGAGCCTGTGCTCCGCAACGGGAGAGGCCACAACAGTGAGAGGCCCGCATACCGCAAAAAAAAAAAAGGATCACTGAATTGATGTTGGCTCAAGATAAATATCCTACCTTCTTACTGCTTCACTTTTTTGTCCTCTCCAGCTTTTCTTTCTGTTTTCTTTTTCTTTTCTTTTCTTTTTTTTAATTTTTGATTGTGTTGGGTCTTCGTTGCTGTGCACGGGCTTTCTCTAGTTGTGGCAAGCAGGGGCTACTCTTCGTTGCGGAGCGTGAGCTCATTGCGGTGGCTTCTCTTGTTGCGGAGCACGGGCTCTAGGTATGTGGACTCAGTAGTTGTGTCTCACAGGCTTAGTTGCTGCACGGCACGTGGGATCTTCCCCAACCAGGGCTGGGGCCTGTGTCCCCTGCATCGGCAGGTGGATTCTTAACCTCTGAGCCACCAGGGAAGTCCCAGTCCTCTCCAGCTTTTAACATATTCTAAGAAGTGTTCGTTATCAATTATTGAAAGAAATATTTATGTGATTAGACTGCGTTAAAAGTTATAATAATATGGTTAAACAGTATGGTAGGATTCAACTTTAGTAGAAAGGAAGAAAAATCTCTCTCATTCCTTTAGAATATCTAGTTTGGAGAGGAAGAGACTGGGAAACACAGGCTCCCAAATCAGGAAAGGCTGGAGTAAGGAACATGGAAAATTACATTTCCCAAGCAGTTCTTCTTTTATTTTTTATTTCAGCTTGATTGAGGTACAGCCAACATATAAAACAGTAAGATATTTAAAGTGTACATCATGATGATTTCACACACATATGCATTGCGAAAGGATTCCCCCCATCTAGTTAATTAACACATCCATCACCTCACATATTTGTTTGTGTGTGTGTGTGTGTGTGTGTGTGAGAGTGAGAGAGAGAGAGAGAGAGAGAGAGAGAGAGAACATGCAAGTTTTTCTCTCTCAGCAAATATCAACTATACAGTACCGTGTTACCAACTATAGTCACCATGTTTTATGTAGCTCCTCGTACCTTATTCATTTTACAGCTGAAAGTTTGTATCCTTTTACCAACCTCTCCCTATTTTTATAATCTTAATGCCTTTAAGACTTCCAAGGCCTCATGAATTCGCCTTGGGCCAAATAATCCAGTTTCATTGTGTTACTTTCTCAGCCACTCCCAAAAGAATTAATGGGCATTTTTATGTCCACATGCCTAAACACATGCTATTCCCTCTGCCTCGGTGCTGTTCCCTCTCTCTCTGAAATGCCACTGGTTGATCTTCAAGTCCAAATGAGTCATTTCCTACTCAATTCAAACTTCACTTACTTTTTTTTTTCTTTTTTTTTCCGGTACGCGGGCCTCTCACTGTTGTGGCCTCTCCTGTTGCAGAGCACAGGCTCTGGATGCTCAGGCTCAGCGGCCATGGCTCACGGGCCCAGCCACTCCACGGCACACGGGATCCTCCCGGACCGGGGCACAAACCCGTGTCCCCTGCATCGGCAGGCGGCCTCTCAACCACTGCACCACCAGGGAAGCCCCACACTTCACTTACTTTTTAACATCTTGCCTCTCTTACCTCCTCTCCCCATAGGAGCCCAAATAAAGTTTAAATTTCACTGTGTCTTTCCCCTCTCCCTCCCCAACCCGAATACAGACAGCTTTTAATATCTTTGTTCTGTAGCAGATTACACCTTTGTCTCTTTTCTTGGGCTATTTTAGCACATCTTTCTAGGGCAAGGACTCAACCTTTTTTTTTGGTGTTCAATTAGCACTAAATCCAGCCACCTAATGGGAAGAAAATGTCTGCTCAATCTACTGGATCCTGGCTGACAGACAATACAGATATGAATGTATATTCAATTATAACACATTACATGGGCATTTCACCGTAAGAGTTCAGAATATATTAGCAAAAAAGGAATACACTGTCAAGTTTAAGGACATCTCATGGGTAATAAGTAGGAGGAGTATTTGAATATTCCTTTACAGAAAATATATTATTTCCCATCAAAAAACCTAATGGAAACAAAAAGATCATTTATTCTAACAAGTTTTGGACAGGTATTAAATTCAGAATTTCTCATATATTAATCATTTATACATCTTGCTAAATAGTTGGACATTAATATGATGCCTACCTCTCCGTAAAACTGAATTGTCTAGTGTAACAAATGAGCAAATTGCATTTTTAATGTTCTTTCACTGTTAATCTTTTTTTCATTTTTATTCCAAGAAATAGCAACCAATTAATAAAAATTCTTAGTCTCACATCACATCCTATTGCTATAAAAACAACTGTTAATAAAAGGGCTGTGAAGATACTAAATAAAATGCACAACATACTAAAAAGTTTTACATGTGCTTACACAGTAGTAGCAACTTTGCCGGAGTTTTTCACTTCTGATCATTTCCACAGTATAATACACAGTAATAGCAGGTAATAGCTATCAAACAACATTGAAACAAACCGTAGTTAGGGCACTGTTGTACAGTACTTCACTTAATACTCACATCAACTGTATGGAGTTAAGTGATTTTTTTTTTTTTTGAGGTATGCGGGCCTCTCACTGTTGTGGCCTCTCCCGTTGCGGAGCACAGGCTCCGGACGCGCAGGCTCAGCGGCCGTGGCTCACGGGCCCAGCCGCTCTGCGGCATGTGGGATCTTCCCGGACCGGGGCACGAACCCGCATCCCCTGCACTGGCAGGCGGACTCTCAACCACTGTGCCACCAGGGAAGCCCAGAGTTAAGTGATTTTTTAAATCACATTTCATAGCTGAAAACCCCCAGCTGAAAGCTTAATACAAGGATGTATTACTACCAAGTTGTAAAAGGGAGACCTGACCAGATTTGTCTAAAACCATGGGGCATGCTCTTTATCACCACCTAAATCTCAACTCCATGTGTCTTATAAATTGCCTGTGTTGTTTTCAATTTTTAAAAATGTTGTTTGTGACTTACGTACAGCACAAAACTCTTCATCAAACCATTAACTGGCACCACATACACCAAAGGGCAGCTGAATCCTTAAAGAGAGGACACTAGATGTAACTAGAAGAACATTTGTTATTTATCATATATTATTCACAGTTTAGCACTGGAATGTACAAGAAAGGAAGAATAAAAGTAAACACAGCACGGAATGTTTATTCTTCATCCTACTTACTGTATGTAGTCTCCATAACCTATAATGTATTTATCTCAACCTGTATATGAAGTAACATCCCTTTTCTGTCCCCCATGAGTAAATTCTTTATGAGTCAGGTTCCAAACATTAGTCCTGAATGTGACTGCAGTATACCTCCCAGATCTTAGGAAAGCCCCACCTGTTCTTCAAGGTATTAAAACTACCCTGAAATATTTGATGCTGTATCTGTTCTTGGTGGTAACACAAATGGTGACCTAAGGCAAAGTACTGACTGCATTAGTCTTGCTGGGATACTTTCCAGAATTTATATGTCCTTAATGTATAAATATATCCTCACTGCACAAGATTAGGACAACACGTAGGTCCAAACAAAGCATGCTGGTCACTCTTCGTCTCCTTCTACCCAATGCTCTTCCATGCCCCTGAAAGAACACAGCTTGGTTTACAGCTTTTTTGGTCATTTTTCTAAGTGATTACAAATACATACACAGAAATACACATACATATATAGGCTGGTCCTTACACCCCCTTAAAAAACACAAATAGGATTACACTGAGTGGTTTAGGGTCCCAGGCTTTCCCTGGTTTTGTTTATCTTTGTTCAACCCGCCTCCAACTCTTCCGCACATTTCCTCCACTTTGCATGTTTCAGGTCTCCAAGAGATGGAAAACAAGGAAGACAAGGTCCTGAAACAGCTGTTGTGTGCAACACATGTCCCCATCAAGCACAGGGACAATTGCAATTGCCTCTTGTCCTGAAGAGAACAGGTTAATGGGTTACCCTGAAACAAACACTCAGAAGGAATTTGACTCTGCCCCTTTGTGGGTCTCTGCCATCTCACACTCTCTCCCTTCTTGGGTCTAGTGGCCCTTGAAGAACCAAGAAGCCCCAGCACTTACAAAAAGTGACAGCACCCACCCAAACCACCACATTTGCATTCAAAGCCATTGGCTGCAAACAATAAGAGCTGGTGAAGTTATCACAACAAGTGAAGTCCACTGCCTGACTGGGATTAATGCCAGAACAAAGCCTGGCAAAGTTCTCCCCCATCACCTAACCCAGGGGAGGGCTTGGACTTTGCCCAGAGGAAGGGGGGAAACGTGCAAGCAGAACAATCACAATCATACTGGGAATTGCAGGAGGTACGCCCCTTGCCTGGCTGACATCCTTCCACTGACGTGCTTTCATTCCAAAGCATTCGACAGGAACGCTATTTCTAACTCTACTCACCCCACTTAGTAGCTGAGAATTTTCAGACACAAACTGAGATTCCCAAAACCCTTCCAGTCTAAAATAAACAAAAGCTGGATAAATCCTTAATTTCTCTGATCAAATAATTTCAGTGACAGGATAAGCACACACTACAATGAGACAGACTTCTATTCTGTCATCACTATGATCATCGTATTCGTTTGTTCCCCTCCATTGCTTGAGAAAATGATTCACCGTCAATAAACAGAAAAGACTAGAATTTCTGACGCTCCTTTCACCTGTGCACACAGAAATGCCCCCAGAGAGAAGCAGATCCAATGCAAATCGATGCATGTAATTAACGTTTGCCTTTGCCACTTCAGCTTTGGCGCCTAAAATTCCAAGGACACTAAGGTGTCAGCATCCTATCACAGAGAGCCAGTCTTCCCAGCTGGGCAGTCACACCAGCCTCTCATTAAGCCTCATTCAATTTCAGATGCCCTAGAAGAGGCTGATTACCTATTTATTTGGGGTGCTCTCCCAAAGTCCCCTCCAAAGTGAATTTTATATATGCCACAGAGTCTATCTTTTAAGTGAGACCATCATAAATATGCATGTAGTCTTGTTGAAAATCCTTCTAGAGTTTTTCTAAGATCAGTAAACTATCGTGGTATGTGTGTGTGTGTGTGTGTGTGTGTGTGTACACACGTATGTGAATGTATAAATACGGTTTCAACTCTTTATTAGTGGTGATGATAGAGGACAGTTAAATGAATCATTCCCCCAAAATAGGTAATTCCAATCATCAAATCACTTCTGGTTAGCATTAGGGATCTAACTTTGTTACAGCAGCTCCAAATATGAATTGCAAAACGTTTTCCCTAGGCTAATGGTAAATATAATTTTCATTCCTAGAACATAAAACCCAGAGTGATGGATTATTCTGTGATAAAAGGAGTCCTCAAACAGGAGTCAGGACACCTGGGTTGAGGAAGGTCTGATTCGCCAGCGCGGGATCCTTAACCAATGGCAGGTCTATCGCCAAACCTCCTCAAGCTTTCCCTTCTCTGTAAAGTGAAAGGTTACACGCGACAGTGTTAGGATATTTTCCCTGGTGCACTGAGAAGCAAGGTGGGACGGTCCACGAATTCGGCAGGCAAAAGTCAAGGTCAAGCCACCCCTGGATTCTGGTATTGACAGGCCTCACACAAAATAACCTAGGAAAAAGAAAGCTAGGACATGGCAATGTTTACCATTTACTAGGCAATGACCCAGAAACAGGAAAAGGACACAGAATTTAAAGTAGCAGCTGACAAGGGCACTCACAATTGAATTTTGCAAACATAAGTGTTAAGTCCTTTGGTATGGAAAACACCAGAGAGGGAGGACGGGACATTGGCTCCTTTCTTTTACTCAGAGTTGCCCACATCCAGCTCAGTGAAGAGCCAGCTTAGACGGCTCCGATCCACCGAAGAGCTCCAGGACTCAGGGAAACACTAAGAGCCTTCCCACGGTGCAGCTAATCACCCACAAAGCTCAAGACCGCTTCCACAGCTGGCGGCCTCTGAGTCTCTGGAAAGATGGAAGCGGCCGAGGAAAGGGGCCCTCTGATGAGCTCATGCTTTTTCTAGCTCTGATTCCTCAAAGATCCCCAGCTGGGATAACAGACTCCTGGAGACAGAGTCTAGACTGCCACTTGGGGACCTGCTTCCTAGGTTGGTCAGGACACAGCCCTTTTTTGGCCCGAGGTCAGAAAACAATTTTCCAGGGCAACACAGGTCTAAATCCTGGTCTTTGCCTAATCCCCTGTAAATAATATAAATCTGGCTGAAAATATGGAGTACTCTGGGGGAGGCCACCCTCTCTGGCAACAACATCCCCACCTGGCGACACGCGTTCCCTGACAACCACCTGAATGGATCCTAGGTAGAGAAACTGATGTCAGCCACAGCTCAGAAAGTCAGACGCCCTTGGAAGAAAGGGACTCAGTGAGCACATCTCCAAACCACGAATTATCAAGGAGCTGTACTTAAATGACTTCTGCTAAGAAGCAGCTTGCAAAAGCCGGGTACCCAATTCCACTTCTGGAAGCTCATCTGGGCTTCCCACACCCCTATGAACATAATGGCATGTGATTAAACTGTCTTTTTCTGTTAGCCCTTGAGCAGACATGGAAACAAAAAAACTCATAATCCTACCATAAAGCTGTCATAGTTTGAGAGCTATTTAACAAATTGATTTCCCGAAAAAGAGCAGGTATTGCGCATAGTATACACCACCCCGGCAAATGTTTCTCTAAGTGAATGCAAGTTGGCCTCTAAAGAATTTGTCTAATGTGTCAATAAAAAGATTTTTACGACCAATGAAGCTATAAAGTCTTAATTAAGAAATAATTCACGCTCTCCTAACTTCTAATTCTTTTTCATACTTTTGTATAAATAGGAAAGTTAACGATCTCATGTTCTTTTCATCGCAGTCACTTTGGGAGAAAAAAGCAACATCAACCAGTAACTTCCAAAAGGGTCCCACATAGAGGACAGACTGGTGGTTGCCAAGGGGGAGGGGGTTGGGGGAGGGATGGAGTGGGAGGTTGAGGTTAGCAGATGTAAGCTATTATGTATGGACTGGATAAACAACAAGGTCCTACTGTATAGCACAGAGAAATATATTCAATATCCTATGATAAACTGTAATGGAAAAGAATCTTTAAAAAGGTGTATATATCTATACATACATATATGTATAACTGAATCACTTTCCTGTACAGCAGTAATTAACACATGATAAATCAACTATATTTCAATAAAAAAATTTAAAAATTAAAAACAAGCAAACAAAAAAAAACCAACAGAAGGGTCCCAAAGCCACGTCTAGTCAGATCAGGCCAGGTCCCCTAATGTCCAGCCCCAGAGTCCGTTTATGGTCTTGACAGACACATCTGGATGGCAGACACCCACACCCTGCCCGGAAGAATCATTAACCATTGATACACGAACAAATGTTGGCTGTCACTTGAACAGAGCTAACGCGGACAGTCCATGCACCCCCCACTGCAAGCCTGGGTCTGTGGGTACCCTTGCAAATGGCTACGTTCCAATTTGAGGTGCCACTGAAGATCCCCCAAAGCAAATTGAGCCAGATAAAAAGACTTTCAAGTGGAACTATTCCCAATATTTCCTCCAAATTCGGTGAAAATCTCCCTGGTGTTTTTCTTTCAACAGGAAAATAAAAAGATCTTTCCTTTTATGTCAATGTAGATGTTATCTAACTGGTCAACTTTATATGATCTCTTCTTCTTGGTCCTAATGGTCAACACCTAATTCATTTTGGGTTAGTTGGTTTTGGCAGATTTCTTTATTGAATTTTCTGAATGGATAACACATGCATATATTTTAAAGGCAAACTCAAAGGTACCAAAAATAGACAGTGGAAACCACCTCTTCTTCTCTCACCTCCTCCAGATTCCTTCTAAGGCAACACCTATTACCAAGATGCTAGTGTCCCAGAAAAAAGTAGCCTAATCTAGGTATTGTTGTGCACCTTGCTTTTTTCCCCCTAATTAACAAGATATCCAGGGAAACATAGATATCAATACTTGGATAAACATATGTATCAGTTCATATAGAGTTGCTTCACTGATTGTAACAGCTGCACATATGCCATTATTTAGCAGTACCATAATTTATTAAAACAGCCCCTATTAATGGGCTGTCAGCTTGTTTCTAATCCTCTTCAAATCCAGAGACTGTTACAAGAATAACCCTGACATAAGTCATTTTGCACCTGTGGAAGTTCACCTGCAGGATAAGCACCTGGGGGCAGAGTTGCTGGATCAACCGCTATGTGCATGTACAATTGTGATGGACATAGCCTAATGCTTTCATAGAGGCTGTACCAATTCCGAATCCCCGCCAGTGACACCTAAGGTTACCCAAGTCCCCAGAGCCTCACCAGCTATTTACAGCAGCAGTCCCCAACCTTTTTGGCACCAGGGACCAGTTTCTCGGAAGACAATTTTTCCATGGACCCGAGGCGGGGGTGGGGTGCGGTGGCGGGTGGGTAGAGGGGGGATGGTTCAGGCGGTGATGCGAGCGACGGGGAGCGGTGGATGAAGCCTCGCTCGCTCACCCGCCACTCACCTCCTGCTGTGCGGCCCAGGTCCTAACAGGCTACCCCAGGGGTTGGGGGCAGCCTGATGTACAGAACAGGCCAATTCGAAAAGGCTATTAACTCAAGCACAAAGAACAATGAGAGGTTCAGGGGGCTGCTGTGGACCAAAACCTCCTTCCATTCCTTCCACTAACTCTCAACTCCATCCGCTTCAAGGTAGCAGAGCCATCAAGATCATGGGCTTCATGGGCAGAAAGAGCTGAAGTCCTATCTCTGCCACTCCTGAGTTGAATGACCCTGCAAAGTCTGAATATCTAAGTTCTCTAAAGCTCAGTTTCCTCATTCACAAAGTGAACACGCATGCATGCATCCTTCTACTAAACAACTATAAGCTGGTCCTTCGCCATGCTGGAATGCAGGAAGGATTAAATGAGACAGCCACAAAGCATGGCCCCCGTGAACGTTTAGCAAGTGTTCTCAACGACCGCGTTCCCACTCACAATCCAACAAGAGGTAAGTAATCCTTCCAAGCCCAAATGAGAGATCATGGCAATAAGCGACCTGACACCATCAGATGCCAGGCTGTCAGGAAATGCCCTCTCTGTGTCCACTGGTGTGCTGGCAACCAGTTAGACAGGCATGGGTCACACCCTGGTGGGAGAGATAACGTGTACACAATTTTTATTACAGTTGATGATAAAATGTGGTGAAGGAAATAAACAAGATGGAAAATAAAGATAGAAACGGGCCTCCACAATAGGGGTCTTAGTCTAAGCCTTCTGCGTCAGCACTCCTGTGCACACATGCCAGCTTCACCATCTTACATACATTCTGCTTCCAGTAATTCCAAATTCCCAATTAATAAGTGCAGGCACTCTGCCCAACTCATCACAGGCACCATCTGATGTAATCGTCAAAATCACCTTATGGGGTAAGTAGGTACTCTTGTGTTCGTGAGAGAGAATGAGAGCGGGAGACAGAGACAGAGAGAATGAAAGAGATGAGAGAGACAGAGTATCATCTCCAGGAGAGTAGACTTAGGTTAAATAATTTGTACCAGGCTTAGTAAATGGCAGGGAAGGGACTCACACCCAGGTGCCTCTGGTGACATAAATCATGGCCATCTTCACTGTCCTCTATAGGTTCTTTAAAAATCTGGTTCCCAAACTCAACGACTCCAGGAACCCTTCTCCAAAAAACTATAAAACTGAAATCCTCAAGTCCCTAAAATCTCACAGGCAATCTATATTAATCCACATTTGTTGACTCTTGGTTTTGAAACCATCCTAAGTGATTTCACATGGTCCAGTTTGGGCTCCCACACGAAGCTTGTAAACACCACAGGATCAGAGGCCACCACTTTTACGACTCTCCCGGTTCCCACAGCACTTGGTGTGAGACTTCCAACAATAAGAATCAGGTCTGGGAGCTCCTGTCACATGCTGAGAGAGACCCTCTGGACTTGGACGTGTTCCCTGTGTTTCTCCCAGTATCACTGGAGTGTGGTAACTACTGGCTCAGAGAAACTGAGCTCACACTCAAGCGACTGCATTTTTGAAGGACCTTAAATGCTCCAAACAAGATCCTTCAAGGAAAAACTAAATAAACGCTCACCATGAAAGAACAGCCCGGCCACTTCCTGCAGGACACACACAGGCACAGGCCTTCATGCTGACAACAGGTCATGGAGAAGAGCTGACCACAGTGTCCTAACGGGGAAACAGAAGGAAAAACAACGCCCCAGTCCCTGCCCCGAAACCACACACCCATGTGTGAAACAGGAAAGGCGAGGATGACCTCACAACCCAGAAGGCAACTCTTCTGTTTGAGCTACTCTTAAAAATCAAGAAAACATCTCTGGTCACTTCAGAAAACAGGAGAAAACAGTGGCAAGTGGAGGCCTGGCTTTCTCACGGCTGTTCTGTCTCCGGGGAATGTCACACCAGCGTGGATCGCAAGACCACAAGACCACGTTATGCCATGTTTGCTGGTACCACGAAGCAGCTTCATCTAAGGCATGGATGAAGTTACACATTTCTAAACGTCACCAATATAACAACACGTTCTAATCACAGCCCCAAGATAATCACATAATTTCTACTTTGTGCAGCAAGGCTATTATTAAATGCCTACACTCAAATGGGAAGTCTCCCTTATAACTAAATTTACCGTGTTTTTAAAATGTGGGTTTATTTGCTCACTTGATGCCAAACTGGAGCCTCAAGTCTTTCCCCAATGTTTTTCAAGAAGGCTTCCAAAATTCAAGTGAGGGTTAAGTCCTAAATGGAGAGAGGGCTCCAAAAGCACAACTGAATCTAACAGACAGCAGGAGGGAACACTATGTCCTATGAAGGGGAAAACAATTGAAAGGATTTCCAGTTTACTTTGGCTACTGAAACCATGGTTTTTTCAAAGGCCACAAATTGAAAAGTACTCCTGAGACAGCCAAACAACCCCAGGGATAAAGGAGCTGTTAACTGTCATTTGCAGGAGAATTTAGATGTTGGTTAACCAAAGAGCATGGGAACCACACATTTCCTAAAAGGGAAAAAATATATCCTTGACTTGGAACTGAAAGTTACAGTTCCACGGAGAATGGACTACTAATTCTAGGCCAATCCATAGCAACAGCTGTTACCACTGCTTCATTTACTTGTAACCCATTCAGAAAACTGTCCTGAGCCCGAGCAACGGATGCCATTTTCATTCTGCTGTGACCCTAAGCGCCCGGGCTTCCAGGTCGGGGCTGCTCTCAATTATCAGCCCAGCTTTCTGCAGCCACTGTACTGATCTTTAGAGCCTGACTTTTGCAATGCTGACTGCAAAGAGCAACTCAACTTTACCGAAAATAAAAACACCTCCATGGCTCCCTAATGACTCACTTTTCAGCCCAGGTGTGACATCCCTGTAATTAGTCAGCAAGACACCTTGAGCTTTGTTAGACCTGAAAACAAATCCATTTATCTGCCATAGAGGAGTTATTCACACCCCAAGGACAATTAAGTAAGAAGGGGAAGGGGAAAAAAAACAAAAACAAAAAGCTTTCCACTTAAAGACAATTTGGCTAATAGATCATGTATGTTCAGTTTCGTCTTCCTCTTCCCTTTTTCTGGTTTTAAATAAACTTCATTACCCTGGGGCATTTGCACCAACAGAATCTTCTTCCTTGCTTAGGAATTAATCCACCCCTGCTGTTTATTCCTCATTTGGGTCATAATCGCCTGTTTGTGGCATCACAGTTATAGCCACCTGTGATGATGCTTATAATGTCAGCAACCAAGGATTAGGATTTGGATTTGGAAATGAAACAGCCGGAGCACTAACCACCCGGCAAAGAAGTTCTGTTTTCAAATAACTGTACCCAGGAATGAAGCATTGGAGGGCGGGGAAGGAGCGTAGGATGGAAAACTCTCCAATTGGGAGAAATCCACTTTTCAATGGGAGGCTCTAAGAGAACTAACTGAACTAGTGGTTTTACCAGCTATAGATTTTCTCACCATCCTACTTTCTCAAAATAATTTTTATGTTGAATAGTGCACAAAACTCCTATATATCCTTCACTCTTACACATCATTGTGCTTTATTCTTCTCTACGTACACATTTTTTTCCTCAACCACTTGAGAGTGAGCTGCAGGCATCATACTCCTTCAACCCCAAAATACTTCAGTGAATTTCTTAAGAACAGGACATTCTCCTATATAACTATATTACGATGATCAAATTCAGGAAATTTAACCTTGCTGTGATTGAACTCACAGTCCGTATTTGAATTTGAATTATCCCACAAATTTCTTTTACGTCATTTGTTTTCCTTACTAACTCAACTTAAAATAATCAAGAAAATGAAACCAACATCTTTTTTCAATTCTCCTCAATGGTCAACAAGATTATTAACCCAAAACTCAAGATTTAAAAAACATTTAAACCTGGGGTAAGAAAAATCAAAACGGCTACCATTTATTTGGTGCTTACTACGTTCTCATATCAAGCATTTTACATGAATTAGCTCATTTAAGCCGCATTTTAAAAAAAAATTTTAAAAACTCCACGGGGCATAGTCCTTATAATCCACATTTTATGATTTTATGAAAGAGGAAAGAAAAACCAGCCCCTGAGAATGAAGCATCTATTGGAAAATATATCAAGGTGAAACAAACCTAGACTTCTCCCTATGACAAGGCTTCCTCTAAAGAGGTGAATTAAAGCTGGTGCTAGCAGGCATTCTGACTTGAATAGATTACCGAGATCCTTGTCAACCTTCAGGACAAACTACTAAAAGCCGATCAATACGCCACTGTAAATGAAGACTGCAATTAAGAATGCAGATTGCAGGGTCACAGCTGACTGTAATGTTTCAGCATTTGATCACTACAGAATATTCCAATACATGTCCTGCCCTTGGAGCAAGTTTTATGGTTGGTTGTGCAATGGGCAGTTTCTATGGCATTATTAACTGCCTCTTTAACAGATCCAGGAATGCCATTTATTCTAAACACAGAGTAAAGGTTTTAAAAGCAAGAAAAGAAGCTTTTCACGAGCTAAAAGCTTTTTAGGATGGGACGGACCTTAAATCGCCTATTTCACAGAGATAGAAATGGCTCCAGGGAAGCTTGGACATTATGTTCTCCTAAAAAATGTAATAAAGATGTAAGAAAGAAACGAAAATTCATGATCTACATGCCATGACCACATTTGAAAATAATAATTTCTTTTCCACACTTTAAACACATCCCATGATGCACTTGACATGTGCCATGTACAGATTTCCATCACCCAGCAAGTTATACTATAGACACCAAACACCAGTCAGGTGCCAATATTATTCTATTGCATCCTGCACCTCTAGTCATCCCTACCTAGCACCCTGTACTGGAACCTGATGATCAGAAATAGCCACAGAAAAAGTGTGCTCACAAATGAATCTCATCCCAGAGACTGGTATCTCCATGTTCTCCTTTTTTCACCCCTTTATCGCTTGCCTGTGTGTGTGTATGTGTGTGTGCGTGTGTTGTGTGTTTTGAAGGAAAGAATGGAGGACTTTCTTCAAAAGCAGCCAATGGGTCATTCACATATTTTGCTTGCTCTCACAGTTTGTTAGTAAACTAGGGACTTCTCTGGTGGTGCAGTGGTTAAGAACCTGCCTGCCAATGCAGGGGACATGGGTTAGAGCCCTGGTCCGGGAAGATCCCACATGCCGGGGAGCAACTAAGCCCGTGCACCACAACTACTGAGCCTGTGCTCTAGAGCCCGCGAGCCACAACTACACGGCCCATGTGCCACAGCTATGACGCCCAGGCACCTAGAGCCCGTGCTCTGCAACAAGAGCAGCTACCACAAAAGAAACCCGTGCGCCACAATGAAGAGTAGCCCCTGCTCGCCGCAACTAGAGAAAAAGCCCACACACAGCAACAAAGACCCAACGCAGCCAAAAATAAATAAATAAATGAATAAATTTATTTTAAAAAAAAAAGAAAACTAAATAATTGCCAACATTTTAAAATTAGGGCACTTGCCTAAAATCCAGATTTCTGGCTTCCCGTGAGACTCAATTAGGGCAATACTGGGTACACATCCACCCAGGGCACTGCTGGTGGGTAGGAGTGACAGTCACCCCCCAAGATGAGTACCCACCCGTATACCACATCCTGCCACCCCCCAGCACCCTATTTCACTCACCACCACTCTTTCCTACGATGACCACATAATTACCTGTCTAAAATGGGATGCCTGGACTTCCCTGGTGGCACAGTGGTTAAGAATCCGCCTGCCAATGCAGGCAACATGGGTTTGACCCCTGATCCAAAGATCCCACATGCCGCAGAGCAACTAAGCCCATGTGCCACAACTACTGAGCCTGTGCTCCACAACAAGAGAAGCCACTGCAATGAGAAGCCCGAGCACCGCAGTGAAGAGTAGGCCCCACTCGCTGCAACTAGAGAAAGCCCGCACGCAGCAACGAAGACCCAACGCAGCCATAAATAAATAAATAAATGTATAATAAATAAATAAATAAAATGGGGTGCCTTCGAGAGCGAAGGGGAAGAACTGTTAATAATTACACAAGAAGGGCTTCCCTGGTGGCGCAGTGGTTGAGAGTCTGCCTGCCGATGCAGGGGACACGGGTTCGTGCCCTGGTCCGGGAAGATCCCACATGCCGCAGAGCGGCTGGGCCCGTGAGCCATGGCCGTTAAGCCTGCGCGTCCGGAGCCTGTGCTCCGCAATGGGAGAGGCCACAACAGTGAGAGGCCCGCGTACCGCAAAAAAAAAAATAAAATAAAATAATTACACAAGGACAAGCTGGCATTAACAGGGCATATGGTCGCCCTACTCAGGTTACCAGTGTTGACTCCAGCTTCAACTCTCTGCAGCAGGTATGGCTTTTGTTCTTTTCTAACCCAAATGCTTCGGTTTGCTGTGTCCATCAGTTTTGCTGTGGGATTGAGAGGCTGGGAAATGGGAACGTCTAATCAGTACACTGCTTAAGGGGCCAATTAAAATTAAGACAGAAAATGTTCCAGTAGTGGGGCAGCCCGAGGAAAAGTGGGACAAGGTGAAGGGGGCAAAGTGTCACGGATTTTACTTCTCCCGGGGATCATCTAAACTTCCCATCAAATTCCATTAAACCTCGTGAACCTCTGATTGCCAGAGGATTTATTATCTGGAACCTAACGAGGGAACTTTGAGGCCATACCGTTAAGGTTCTTCAAGTGCCAACCAGAGTCACTCTGGCCCGGCTGGTGGCAAGGGTGCGAAATGTATAGAACCCTTTAAAGAAAAACAATACAGGCTCCTCTGAAACTGAGCAACTGCTCAAAAAACCTAGCATGCATTCTGTCCTCCAGACGAGTTGTCAAGATCTCTTTTTATAATGAACTCAACACACAGTTGGATTGCTTGCCAAATGTGGCGGCCATTAGTTTGAAAACAGTCTGAAATGCTCGAGCTTTGGAATCATGTAATCAAAATCAATTAATGTACCATTTGGGACTCTGTAGCTACATCCATCCTTGAGGCAGCAAGCTTTCCAAACTGTCCAGTTTGACTATGGCACAGTCTTGCGGTGTGTCTATCAGACTCTCCAACCATATCCAGCTGGTGTCCTCTTGAATATTCATTCTCTCTTTCTCCTAGTCAATTAAACTTAACTTAGGGATGACTGTCTTCATTTAAGCAAAAAAAAAGTCACTATTTCAAAAAATTTTATAAGAAAAAGAAAAAAAAATTTTAACTAATACAGAGATCTGCAATGAAGAATGGGCATTCAAAGGCATCCCAATATTTAGGGGTGGGGATACAATATCAAAGAGCATACTAGGAGATAAAACAGGCATTTACTTTTCAAGAACAAAAATAAAGTTTCAGTCAATCAACCAATAGAAAGTGGAAGAACCAGGGGTTATTTTTAACAGTTATCAAAATGGGACATGGTTCTAACAGGATTGCAAAATAGCTCAGGTAATTCTTTTCTGAAAACATGGGATGCCAAGATGAGAAACCTGGAAGCCGGGATGGGAAATGCACCTCGGGATCTTAGCCAATGAACTTTTTATCAGGGAGGTGGCCCTCTTGTCAGGTGATGCTCGGAGCTGGAGACCTCAAAGACACAAAGACAGAGGGAAAAGCTACGATGGATGTTACTTCTTTCAAAATAAGAAGGGGGATGCAGGGAAATCCCATCAGGTTGTGCCTGACAATTCTAATCCCACCAGGCCCCTCCGTTCGTGACTCCCACTTTGTGTACTCAGAAAACTTTATTTGTAAAGACTAGACCACTGAGCAGACATTTTAAAACACACGTTGATGATCTCTTCCCTGGATCAAACGTCAATATTTATCCCTTCCTCCATTTTTAAAAACCCACCAGGCTACCCCGTCAGGTATTCTGAATGGTTTCCCTGGTTGCTGGTTTTCAAGCATCTTTCAAAAAGACAACCATTTTACATGCATCATCCATGTTCCTTTGGCTCGGGGGCGGTCCATGGCACCCGTGCCTTTGGTATGCTCACAAGACAACGACTGGAAGCTGCCCGAGTGGACTCAGCTCCTCCCAGCCACGGCCCCGAGTGACCGGTTGGCCTGCACTGTATGTCTAATGATGATAAAGCATCCCAGCTACTTGACACGAGGCTCTGCCCAGGCCCTAGGCACTGCATGTTGTGTTTCCAAACGAGGTGTCTGTACCTCTGGGCACTGAATTTCCCAAACAGCTTTCATAAATTTTAATTTGTGAGGAACTGCTGAACAGAAGCTACCTTTCAAAACTGTCCCGGTCACTTCCCTTCCCCTCCCGTCACACGGCCCAGTAGTCATAAGCACTCTTTATAACTGATGCCTGCTCTAGGTCTGCCACAACAAAGGGGGCTGCCAATTTTCAGAAACTGCTAACTTAAAAAAATATATCACACAAGCCAGCCACTCTACCACTCTGGGACCCTGCACGTTAGAAATCTGATTTATTCCAAATCAAGTTAATAGGGACTAAAAATGGAACGTTGGTTAAGATTTAGCAACTGAGGCATGGATAAGAAACTTTTAGACAATAATCAATGGGCAGATTTTAATCCCAGGGCTACGTCTCAGGCTCTCCCTTTGCATACATTATAATTAATAAGTAAACACGTATCGACCAAAACTTCACCACTGATCTACTGGGATTTTGATCCAAGCTAGTAAAATGGGTTGACTACGGTGTTCAAAAATCTGTATTTAGCAGTGTGGCCTGCACTAAGCAAGTTTCTTTATCACTCTAGACTTCATTTCCTCATCTGTAAAATGGGAAATGGGAAGAATAATAGAAACTGCCTCTGAAGACTGCTGTCTGATGATTCAATTGGACAAAGCACGTACCAGGTGTAACACAGAACCTATCGCATATTTAATAGCTCATGGAAGAGGCAGTAATGTAAAATATAGTCTTCTTATCCAGATTAACTTTGAGGCTTATGGAACACGTGATACTCCTCACTCAAGATTCTCAATCACTAACTGTGGAAGCAGATAAGAAATGGCTGGTCCACGTACCCACAGTTACTCGGTCTCTATTCTGTCTGGCTCCACTGCCCTCTGACCAGGGGAAGGCCTAGAATAGCCCTTGGCTGAGAAGTGGGAATTAGTAGCTTGCGATACATAAGAAAAATAAAGATGAACTACCATCCGTAAACTATCCAATCTCCGCGTACCCATTAGGTGTCTCCAGGAGAACCAAGTACAACTGCATCACGCATTAAAATATACCGAGGCTACTAAGACCTATGGCGACAAAAGTATTTGGTGGGCAAGCGTGCGTGTCTGTATGTGCATATGTGTGTGTATGTGTGTGAGAGAGAGAAAGAGAGACTGTAAGATTCAACTGATTTACAACTAAGCATTGAGAGAAGGTACAGATTTCACAGACTTTAGTAACTTCTCTAAAAGAAGGTTTCTGGTTCTCATCTCTACAGTTATCATGATTTAAGATTCCTCGCTGAGTAATGAAAAAAATTAAAAATGTAACCAACAAATTCTTAAGAAAATGACCAAACAAGTTTGCATCCATTTGCAAGAATGACCCCCAAAGCTGCGATCTAACAATTCGGTGATGGTTAAATTATAACTATGCTACAAATTATGGTCCACGCTACAATGGCATGACATGTGGTTCCTACGAATGAATGACAGCACTGTTAATCTGCAGACCTGGGAAGATGTTTACGACTAAGTGACACTCACACGTACATAAATTATTTTATTAAGGAAAATTCAAATTGTGTGCAAAAGAAAGAGCGTAATGAATCTTTATGTACCCATTACCCAGCTGCAGAAAATCTTCCAAAAATTAAGGCTAAATCTTGTTTCAGCTGAAACATTAGACATACCCTCACGTTGCCCCTCGATTATTTGGAAGCCAATACCGGATACCATATCAATCATGAAATTCTATTAAATGGGGGGGGTAGTAATGTAAGACTGTCTATAAAGCATAATCCTGTTTAAAAAAACAAAAAACAGCCGAAAGTATATACCTATTAGGAAAAAGTCTATACACCCAAATGATTAACAGCGATAGCTGTGGTTGAGAATATAGAGTTAAGTTTCCGGCTGGTGAGTTTTTAATCAACTATTTCTACAATGAACCAACCATACAGTACTCTCGTATTATAAAGTCAAATTAAACTCAAACTCATCAGGTCCTTAAAAATATCTTGATACTAAAATTGAAAAAATCTCAGCATTCATTTCCACTAAAAATAATCCAAACTGACTGCTAAATCTTTGCTTTCTATCTACTATATCTTCCTAAAGTTTACCATTTTAGCTGTCTTCCCCTCCCCCACCCCAAAAGGATCCAGCAATGTAAAGGTATTATAAGTGAAAAAAATATTATGCATACACACACAGGTACACACGAAGGCATGCAAATGCAGAAATAAAAGTTTGTATAAAGAACCTTGCTTGCTATACATCAGGGGCCAGTTTTTACTAGAAAAGAAATCATTATTCAAAAAATGTTAAGAGTTGATGCAAATTTATAGGGCAACAGTGCTGAGTGACAGACATCTGTGGTGGGGTAATGCTAGGCTGTTTCTTGCTTTGTTGATTCAACACTCAGCACTGAACGTCTTCTGTTCCAATTTATTTTAACTTCTGCTTAATTAAATGCATAAAAGAACTAATGTGTTGGATTTGGGGATTTAAAATGACTTTCACCCAGCTGTTTTTAAATGCACTAGGAAATTTCTTGAATATAATTGTTCTCTTAGAGGCAAAAAAGCAGGCTGTAATCATGACATGCACACAGAGAGGAATTATCACCTAGCGACACTAGCTGGCAACTTCTAAACAGTCATTCCCATCCAGAGTTTGAAAGACATTCCAGGACATCTCCAGCTCCCTCATAAGGTGACAGAAAAATTGCAAAAAGGAAAGGTCAAGATAAAATTATTTTAAATTCATTTTCAACCAATTAAACAAACAGGTGCCCAATAACATTTGCTAAAGAAGCAGACATCGGCAGCACATCAATCTGACTTCTACTCCCACCCCATAAAAATAGAGCATGTTATTTACACAACAGAAATAGTCACAGATGTAGAAAAGAAATTTATGGTTATCGAGGGGGAAGGGGGGGAGGGATAAATTGGGAGATTGGGATTGACGTATACACACTACTATAATTAAAATAGGTAACTAGTAAGAACCTACTGTATAGCATAGGGAACTCTACTCAATACTCTGTAATGACCTATATGGAAAAAAGAATCTAAAAAAGAGTGGATTCATGTATATGTATAACTGATTCACTTTGCTGTACAGCAGAAACTAACACAACATTGTAAATCAACTATACTCCAATAAAAATTAATTATAAAAAAAGAAAAAACTAGAGTATGTATTTATGGAGTTCCATTCTGGCTTTAGCTACATAAGGTAATAGTAAAATCCAACACTGAAAGAGGGGGTTGATGGGAATCAGCATCCAGATCTTTCTACTCAAGACAACGTTTCACATCCAATCAAGTGTTATTCAGAGTTCCATATTTAAGAAGGTGATCACATGAGGTTATATTTTCTACTCAGTCTTGACAACCTAATGCCAGGTTTGCACTGAAGAATAACACTGAATTACAGTAACATCCATCATGTGTTACCCTTACTTTGCAGGCTGAAATATCACAATGAGAGCTCAGCTTTGTAAAGTCTCAATCTGGTATTTTATCCTTTGAGACCATTCAGGTTCTTGGTTATTTACCAAAACACCCTAAGCCAGAGTTTTAGAAAGAACCTTGACCAAGCCATGAATCCACAGAAATTTCATTTCCTTTGAGAAAGCACAAAGAACTGGCTTTAGATGCAGGGACAACTTTTGTTTTACATACAGAGACAACTTATAACTTTTAGATTCCAAACCATGAGACGCTCTAAGAAAAAGTTTTCTCTGCAAAGCATTCACCCCATGTCAAGGGAAATCCTAATACCTCAAACACAATAATCAAGCCACTGGGAAACATGGTTTCCAAAGACACCTAAGACTTTTTTTTTCATCCATCCCTCCAGGATCCCATTTCAGCCTGAAAACCGTCACGTTCTGAACTGAGGTCAACTGAAGCATTGCCTTACCTGGCCTGATTCTTCACCTTTTACAGTGTTTTTCCTTCCCATCTCCCCCAAGTTAGGGCGAGGGCTGAGATTTCAACAACCACAATGGCAACAAAAAATGTCAAGGACGGAGTCTTCTCTGCTGTTCTACTTAAGTATTTCTCCAAAAACAAAGCAGTAATTTTGAAATGACAGCACAAACTGGACCGTCACAAATTCTTGCATGTTACGAGAATCTGCATTAAGGTTAATGCCTCTGACTGGGACTCAGGGACATGCAGTGGGGCTGAAACAGATTTTAAACATTCTGTCTCCTACAGCCAGGCCCCTTCTGGAAGGTTTCTATTCCATGTCACAGAGGTTAATGAGTTAGCGAGTCTCCTCAAGGTCTAACTCTGGAGTTTGACCATAGGGCAAGCAGAGATAAGCAAGAAAAAGAGGTGAGGCTGATCAATATGGGGGCAGATAATGCCATTTTGAACACATTACAAATCCGCAATGCTCTGTAACATAATTTAAACAAATATTACAAAACGCCCTCCTCCCAAGCAAGGTGCTCTTAAGAATAACTTAGGCTGTGTCTGAAAACCACGGTAACATTTTGAGACCCCTGGGAACGAGTTAATGCTCTGGCATCCTTAGATGACACCTTGCTGGCCTGAAAGAATTTCAGAAAGAACCTGATTTCAGGATAAGTCAACCCCCTCGTGAGGCTTCCCAAGTAACTGAACGTTAGCCACGAACCTACGAATCCCAAAGCAATTTGATCCTTTCAAATGCAACTTCAAAAAGCTAACATTTAGAGAGCATTTACTGCATACCAGCCCCAGTGCTGAGTTTTATAACATTCTCCCAAGATGCTATATATGAGGCAAGTATTGATCCCCGTCAAAGACACAAGGAGACTGCTATGTACTAAATGTTTGTGTCCCCCAAAATTCTTATGTTGAAATCCTAACCTCCCAAAGTGATGGTATTAGGAGGTAGCACCCCTGAGAGGTAATGTGGTCAGGAGGGCAGAGCCCTCACGATTAAAACTGGTGCCCTTAAAAAAGAGATCCCAGAGAGCCAGCTCACCAAGCCCCCCCCATCATGTGAGAACACAACAAGAAGGCACCATCTATGAACCAGAAAGTAGCCCTCACCAGACACTAAATCTGCTGACACCCTGACCTTGGACTCCCTAGCCTCCAGAACGGTGAGAAATAAACTTGCTTAGAAGCCACCTGCTTTATGATATGTTTGTTATAGCAGCCCAAAGGGACTAAAATAAAAACTAATGCTGAAAGGGTTGAATAAAGTTTTCCAAGGTCCAACAGCCAGTGAGCCACGAGCCAGGTTTTGGACAGAAATTTAGGTCGGCTGGACTCCAGGACTGAGGCTTTCAAGCACCCTCTATCAAGTTGCCCCTTCTCCAGGAGGAGCAGCCCCACATCCCTGCACTCATTCACAGACAAAACACTTTCCGGCCCGTGGGACTTCCCAGCCCCACCTGCTACCTCCTCACTGCTAACCAGTCCCCTGCGATGCCAAGATAATGCCACACCTCTTCTCAATCTGGGCCAGTCGGTCTCGAGTACAACTGATTGTTGCAGCAATGGAGGGCACGTACCTCAAAAAGTAACGTGTTCTGGGGCTTCCCTGGTGGCGCAGTGGTTGAGAGTCCGCCTGCCGATGCAGGGGACACGGGTTCGTGCCCCGGTCTGGGAAGATCCCACATGCCGCGGAGCAGCTGGGCCCGTGAGCCATGGCCGCTGAGCCTGCGCGTCCGGAGCCTGTGCTCCGCAACGGGAGGGGCCACAGCAGTGAGAGGCCCGCGTACCGCAAAAAAAAAAAAAAAAAAGAAAAAAAAGTAACGTATTCTACAGAATGTTAAGATAAACCTGTGTGATGTGATTATAAGCAGGAAATTCCTTGATTCAGAGAAGAAATAGGAAAAACACTCAGTCATTCAACAGCATACTGTAGGCACCAGGGTCCCCTAGTAAACTTTTAAATAAGACTTCTGAAATAGACACAGAACTGTAATTATCTGTGGCGGTAAGGCTGTGACAGGCAGTAAGGAGGGGTGAGAAGGACAGGAGTAGATGCCCCTGCAGACACAGACAGCCCTGGGCAGGCGGCAGGTGTCACTGTGCTGTCGTTACCATGAGGATGCTCAGGGTTCCTTTCAGCCTCTCAGTACGGAGACCAGCGTCCGAGTACGCCACCCTACTTGGAAATGGTCCTTCTGACTCGATTCTGGGTCTCAGGGAGCAACCCATAACATCTCAAGCTCTAAACTACGAAGACCATCCATCAACCCCAGAGGAAATGAGGCACTGAAAAAATCTCTTCCTGACACGAACATTTCTGCACTTACTTTCTGTTTTGATATAGACGAGATCTGTTTTCATCGGTCCACTCTCAACCAAAAATCAAAACGTTAAATAACCAATCCTGGAGAGCAGCTAGTATCCTTCACTCACAAGGACCTAGAAGGAGGTGTCAATAATAAGAACGCAGTGCACAGTGTTAGTTTTACCAGGGGACAGAATTATAATTATAAGGCATTTCTGTATTAAGTAAAGTTCAGCATAATAAAGAAGCCTAAAAAACTAGGCCACCGTTGATTTAATATATACTAAATAAGTATTCTGTGAATTAGGTGTGAGCAGAAAGTGTTATGCTGCAGCTCATAGTAATTTCAGATAAAGAGGCGTGTGGGTGCTGGAGTGAATCCTCCCAGTAAATGAAGCCTCCCGTAACATCTCTTGAAAATACTGGAGAGTCACATTTGTTGCACTTTTACTCCAAAATCTCATTAAACGTCAGGAAGTGTCTACAATGTTCAGTGGAGGGTAGTGCTCACAAAGTAACCTTTTAAAGAAAGCAATAAAACCATAAAACCAATTAAAGCTTTACACATTTCCTCTAATACTTTTTGTAAAATTTGCATAATTTCTGATTTGACAAAAGAAATTCATTTCTTGTCTCCCCCTCCCCCAACCTTGAGCCACTGTGTTATAAGGATCCACCCCACAGGCTGCCACTTGCTTTCGACCAAAAGACCCAAAAAACGGGCAGTTTCTATTCTGAAGCTGTTGCAGAAAAGCAGGAAAAAGAATGGAAACTTGAAGAGGGCGATTTTCAAATTTTGCAATGAGTTAAAGCCCGTTTTGTAGAGTCATTCTGTCCACACTTATTTCCATTTCTGCAGTGCCTTAACTGCACACTCACTGACAAGTGTCTCTCTATCTGTCTTGCCAAACTCTCTCCCATTTTTCATGCATTTAACTTTATCTATTCCTTTCCCCTCTCCCCGAAAGAGCTGCTGGGAACACCCTGAGGAAGAGATGTATCCTATAAACACTCTGACATCCACCATAACGCTAAGAATGACACCAAAAACTTGGATCTTCACTGCATGAGATGAATGTTAGCTAAGTCCTATTTGAAAGGTAATGGAATTATGATTCTCTTTATTTTCCTACCTTTCTGGACCACACCTGTGGATGAGAATGGTCTTGACCTGTGCAGGAGTGGGCACACATTTTCTGTAAAGAGGCCAGATAGTGTTGGCCGGCCACATGGCCTCTGTCGTAACCACTCAACCCTGCCGCTGTAGCAAGATAACAGCCATAGACAGTAAGTCAACGAACAAGCATGGCTGTGTTCCAATGAAACCTTATTAACAAAAATTAGCAGTGGGCCAGATGTTTGCCCACTGACTTTCATTTGCCAACCCCAGGTCTTGCGGATCAAGTCTTAGAATCCACGTAAATGAAGTTAAAGACACAGGCTGCCATTTAATAGTGAGGTAATTCTGGGCAAGTTATTTAATCTTTCTTTGCTTTGGTTTCCTTGTGTATAAAATGCAGAGAGAGAGGCCAGCATGACACAAACTACTTCATAGGTTTATTCTGAGAAGCAAGTGAATTAATACAGAAACAGTAGCTGGCACATATTAAGTACCATAAAGTTCACTAAAGCATTATTTTTAATGTGACTAATATCATTATCCCAGAACGAGTACCAAATACATATATTTTTATTTCTACTATGCCTATGTTGAAGGTGCCAGACTTGGTAGGAAAAGTTGGAAATTTTCTCTCCATCCCTATGTCAACACCTAAGAACAAAATTTTAAAGAGATTTATAGAGTTAAAATGTCAAATCAAACACAACTTATGCAATCCAAGTTTAGCTTGTTGGGGACGCATTTAACTTTTGAACTTATTCGTAAGCTTTTTGTGATTCTTTTAGGATTTGAGTTGTTCTGTTATGATTTGGGGTCACAGGAGAGCATTTCTGCTATTATTTTCAAAATCCATCCAAAGCACTTAATGCTGGTTTAACGCAAGCAAGAGGAAGTAGCAGGTGGCTTGGCTTAAGGTTTTTTTTTTTTTTTCTTTGCAGTACGCGGGCCTCTCACTGTTGCGGCCTCTCCCGTTGCGGAGCATAGGCTCCGGACGCGCAGGCTCAGCAGCCATGGCTCACGGGCCCAGCCGCTCCGCGGCATGTGGGATCTTCCCGGACCGGGGCACGAACCCGTGTCCCCTGCATCGGCAGGCGGGCTCTCAACCACTGCGCCACCAGGGAAGCCCTTGGCTTAAGTTTTAGAATCACCTTTTAAATCATCAATTCAATGAATGAGTACATATTACCATTACAAAATTTCTTTATTAAATATAGGAGAGAATAGCAAATGGAAGTCACTCATTCATCCCAAGTACTGTTCTACACCATTTTTGATCAAAGGGAAAAATCTGACATCAGGCTTTCCAAAGTACCTTTCCATCAGTGATCAGAAGCAAATTTGTCTGGAAATATCTTTGATATCACAAGTAGAAAGAATTATGCAGCCCCAAAGAGCAATCGAGCTAAGGTTGAGAAACCCTGCTTTAGTCTTAGAGAAAACCAGTAATAGTAAAACCACCTGCCAGGTACAATGTGTTTATTATTTCGTTTCACCTTCATAAGTACTCTACAAAGCTGGTTTTCCTTTGGTCCACGGGCAGACATCAGAAAGATGGCACAGAGAGGGTGGCCTGCTTGCTCCAGACACCACGGACTCAAAGTAACTAACAGCAGAGAACTGAATACAAGCTTGTCAGGTTTACCACATACCCTTCACAGAAGTGGAAATTATTTGGCAAATGAAGACTGGTAGGTTTAGCTTCAAGGAAGTAAGATATCCAAAGTCTCTGAGCTGCTATCCAAACAGAGTCCCCATATCTGTTGGGTCCAGAAGTAATTCAGGCAGAGAGCAGGAAGGGAAAAATCTCATCACCTTCACATCAGGAAGGAGCCTTCCACAGCTCCACAGCGGGGCCCTTTATCTTGGCCAGCCAGCATAAGAGGAACAGGGCTTTTATTGAGCACCTGGGAGTTTATTACACTCTGAAGCTCTTTCTCCTTTATAGGATTTTCTGCCCAAACTCAAGAGCCACCAGCATTCTGGAGAGGTTAACATCATTCTTTATTTACCAAGTAAGATACACAGCCACCTGCCTCTGGTTCCCAGTGTAATTTGTCACTTTGTTTGGGGGGGTGGGGAAGTAAGGCTCTAAGAGACAGACTTCTAGTCCTTTCCAATATAATCTTATTTTATGTCATTTTGGTGACTTCTCAAATTCACATATAAAATTCCCAGTAAAAGAGCTTTGTCTGTACATTTGATTTTTAGAAAAATAAAATCTTTAATTTTGTGTCCGTGTGTTTTAACTCAGTATCTTTGCTCTATACTCTTTTTTTTAATTTTTTATTTATTTTTGGCTGCGCTGGTTCTTTGTTGCTGCACGGAGGCTTTCTCTAGTTGTGGTGAGCGGGGGCTACTCTTCGTTGCGGTGCGCAGGCTTCTCATTGCAGTGGCTTCTCTTGTTGCAGAGCACAGGCTCTAGGCGTGTGGGCTTCAGTAGTTGCGGTTTTCGTGAGCTCAGTAGTTGTGGTACATGGTCTTAGTTGCTCCGTGGCATGTGGGATCTTCCCGGACCCGGGATCGAACCTGTATCCCCTGCACTGGCAGGTAGATTCTTAACCACTGCGCCACCAGGGAAGTCCCTGCTCTATCCTTTTTTTTAATATTATTTTATTTTATTTATTTATTTTTGGCTGCGTCCAGTCTTCGTTGCTGTGCACGGGCTTTCTCTAATTGCGGCGAGCGGGGGCTAATCTTCGTTGCAGTGTGCGGGCTTCTCACTGTGGTGGCTTCCCTTGTTGCGAAGCACGGGCTCTAGGCGCTGAAGCTTCAGCAGTTGTGGCACGTGGGCCCAGTAGTTATGGCTCGCGGGCTCTAGAGCACAGGCTCAGTAGTTGTGACACACAGGCTTAGTTGCTCTGTGGCATGTGGGATCTTCCCGGACCAGGGTTTGAACCCGTGTCCCCTGCATTGGCAGGCGGATTCTTAACCACTGCGCCACCAGGGAAGTCCCCTGCTCTATACTTTTGAAGTCACAATTTAGTCCAAACGTGCAAGGTACCTGTCTGAGCCTCCATAACATGTACACACATCTTTAGAAAAGAACCATTGACTAAAACAAACTTATTTCTCTGGCTTTCCACAGTGGACTTAAAAATCACATTTCCAGGAAGAGGATGGTGAAAACACATAGACTGGCAAGTATTGCAGAAGGCCTGACAATGTATTTCTTGGATCCCCATTTCTTACCTCTTCTAGGTCTCCAGTTCTAAATAGTAGAAAGGTAGGAGCTCGCAAATCAAGATTACCCCTACCTACTACACAAGATTTCCTTTCCTCAGAATTTTACCCCTAACCACACAGCCCAGCAATACAGAGCAACACAGAACAAAATCTGACATTAAATACGAATCCCCCCAGGAGAGTCCCCATTCAAACAGGAGTGATACTGATAGTAGCACTAAGAAATATCAGAAAACTATTTGCCAGAAGTACCAAAACAAACAGACAAACAAACCTAACACAAAAATAGGGTATGTCTAATTGGTTAAATTTCATATAACGCTTCAGACAGAAAATTCCTACTATCTTCCCATACTGCCTTTTTTACCCCCAAACCTATCATTCATAAGTAGTATTCACAGCAGAAAAGTAGAACTGTCTTTAATGAATATCCAAATTTCTACTAGGTCACTTTATGGAAACAATCTTAATGAAAGAAAGAAATTATCTGGACAAGCTCTTGGACTGAAGATTACAGGAACAGGAGATGGTCCATCAGTATTGAGAGCTCTGGTCCTGGCCATCCCATAAGTGAGTCCCAGGAATGTGGCTTCTTGCTGGATAACTATGACTCAGAGCTGTGACATTATCTTCTTGGAAATGAGAGGGGGGGTGTGACATCAGCTTGACTACAAGGAACATGGAGAGTGGGAACTCGGTGATAATCCACTTAATACGATCCAGACATGAAGCCAAATCCAACCGTTCACTTTCTGAATTCATCACTAACAATTTAAGGAACTGGAATACCCAGTTCTGTCAAAGCAGAATGTGCAACATGACCAAAAGTTCACATTCATTCTCGGACCACCACAACCAGAATTAATTTCTGACTCTGAGAAATACATGCACACCTCCTGTTGGCCATTCATTCTAGGACCTGCTTTAAACATACTATCTCCAGACCTTACAGTAACCTTGTAAGATAAGGACTATTTATCCCCATTATACAGAGCAGAAGATCGAGGCTCAAACAGATTATGTTATCTGCTGAAAATCACACGATGATGTCCATTCCATGTTCCATGACACCAGGCATTCAGAAAGAAGTAAATGACACAGACACATCTTGGTCTTGGTGGCAAATACAATCTTTTAAGTGGCAAAGCCCGATTTCATACCCAAGCCTGAGTGGAATGCCAATATCCTTGCTCTTTCCAATGGTACTGAAAACTATATAAGTGAGTCACTTCAGAAGCTACTGGAGACTTGGAGATAAACCAGAAGCCAATTTTTGTATTCTGCATCTAGAGCACCTGCTCTCCCCTCCCATGATGTGCCAAGTCATCAACTCTCAGTTGGGAGATTTTTAAAAACTGTGATTGGAAGAGATCTTCCTTGTGCATGCAAAGTACCAAACCTGACCCCAAAATGATCCCCATTCTGGCCCTAGAAAGGCCTTTCCCAGGGTCCCCACCATTGTTGGTCCCCATTCAGAGAGTATGCCAAGGAAAGGAATCTGCTTATGCATTCAGTGCTGATTGACTGTTCCATCTGCAGGCCCCACCATTAACTTGTAATAGTTATCTATTACTGTGTAACAAATTATTCCAGGACATAATGGGATAACTATGTCCTTCTAACAACAAACACCATCTCACTGTTTCTGTGGGTCCAGGATTCCAGAGCAGTTTAGCTTGCTGCTTCTGGCTCAGGATCTCTCATGAGGTTGCAGTCAAGGTGTCAGCTGGGCTGTAGTGTCACTATCTGACTTGGAGAGGAGGGTGCACTTCCAAACTCACATGGCTTTCAGCAGGCCTCAGTCCCTCACCACATCAGCCTCTTTAAGGGCTGTTTGAGCAACCTCACAACATGGCAGATGGCTTCCCCCCAGAGTGAGGGACCCAGGAGAGCAAGTCTCTTTAGAGACCTAGTCTCGAAAGGTACTATCACCTCTACCTTATTCTTTTCATTAGAACTGAGTCATTAAGTCCGGTCCATACTCAGTGGGACAAGAATTAAACTTCAGCTCCTGATAAAAGGAAGAGCAAAGAATTTGTGGACATATTTTAAGTTGACTGTAACCTCATAACCCTGTCCAAGATGAGAAGAAGAAATCAGAGCTTCAAGAGAAATCAGGTCTATTAACCACGAGCCTAGACCTGGAAGTTTAGAGTTGGTTTCTATTGGTTCGTCTGCTAAGCAGATCGAATTAAAAGTTAGCTAGACCAAAGTGTGTATGATTATAAAGAAAGAAGATCATACGTGAGTGAAGAGGCATTAGGCCTAGACTTATTAAAATTTAAATTATCAATGTTTGAAAAGAAACTGTAAGAGACTGGTTTTTTTGACAGACCATTGTTCCTAAACCATTATTCTCTTTTCCACAATCACGTTTCAAAACTATCTCATAGGTGCTGGATTGCTAATGTGTCTAAGACTGAATTGTTTATATAAGAATGTTAATATCCATGTACAAATGGATATCTACCTTTTCCTCTACAGAAAAGAGAACAAAAGCTAAGTGACTTGCAAACAAAGTCCTTTATCCACCGCAAAACAACGGGGATAGGATTTATAAACAAAAATGAAAGAAACTTACTTTTTAATTTCTAGTGTTTCTGATATGCATGATAAAAATGTCTCAGCCTAGAAAGAGTTATTCATCAAAGATGCCATAATTCTAAGAAATACTCAGCTGCATAAACGCTGACATATTCTAAACTGCCTCAGGCAACCAGATAAGTAAGACACACACAAGACAGAGCATACAGAAACTAGGGGAGAAGTAACACGGTCACCAAAGTCAAGATTTGCTACTCTGCCATCCAGAAACAACTTCTCTCTTAAACAACGGGAAAAAAAAGCAAACTTCCACGAAAAATAAATAAATAAATAAAACTTCAGACTTCAGAGAAGTCTCAGCAATCAGTAAGGCCAGCCACCTCTCGGGAAATGTTCAAACCTGCTTAATGAGCTGTTTAAAGTTTCCTATGTCCAATAATCATCATGATTGTCAACATGTGGTTCCTGGGCTGTACTGAACCTGATGCGATTCTAGAGGTTTCCATCGCACTGACCCCTGTAATCCTCACATCAACACCATAAGGTAGGCATGCCTATCACCTATTAGCTCTATATTCATGAAGAGAAAACTGAGTCTCAGGGCAGTTAAATAACTTTATCACTCACTAGGTACGTGAACATTAGACAAGCCAGCTTCAGAACCCACGCTTTTGACCACTCTTCTGTACTGCTGTTCATACTCTATACGTAAGGCCTCCCTTAAAGAGTGCTTAGGAAGGCTTTGAGTTCAGAACTAACACTGGTCAAAGAAGAAATTGAACACAATGTAATACCTCTGTGCTGCCTTTAGAAATCACAAGCTTCAATCTGTCCTAAAAACTCCGAAACAATCCTGTCACGAAGGTTAACATTCATCTACTTAATGTTTCCCAAGTTTCATTCTCTCTCATACCATGTTCATGGTTTCTGCCATAGCAACATGTCCCCTCATAACTCCAATCTACTCATTTCAAAAATCAACTCAGTTCCTTCAATTAAATGAACTTTTTTTTTTTTTAAAGAAACTTTCCAGGGGCTTCCCTGGTGGCACAGTGGTTAAGAATCTGCCTGCCAATGCAGGGGACACAGGTTCGATCCCTGGTCCAGGAAGATCCCACATGGCGCAGAGCACCTAAGCCTGCAAGTCACAACTACTGAGCCCACGTGCCACAACTACCGAAGCCCGCACGCCTAGAGCCTGTGCTCCGCAACAAAAGAAGCCACCACGATGAGAAGCCCGCGCACCGCAACGAAGAGTAGCCCCCGCTGGCCACACCTAGAGAAAGCCCACGCACAGCAACGAAGACCCAATGCAGCCAAAACCAAATAAATCAATAAATTTATTTAAAAAAAGGAAAGAAAGAAACTTTACATTACATCCAGGAATGAAAAGCTACAATCATTTGATTCAGGTAAAAAGGTTACCAAAAAATAAGTCAATCATGACACTTAGCCTCTGGGTCCAGATATGACTTCAGAGTCCTCGACACAGTATTCTAAGCAGTCTGTACCTGTTAATCACCAATGACACGCAAAATGAAACCTACTAACCGTACTGCTCGGAATCTAATCCACTCTTCAGACAGAGGAGGAATTTGACACTTAAAAGGTTTTTTTACATGTATATCTGCCTGAGATTTTGGGGGGTCGTGACTGCTCAAAATCAGGACGCAGACCCTTATTTTCTGACTCTCCTCCCTGCGACATGCCACTGCCTAGAGAAACTAACTGCAAAGGCTTCTTCACATGAAGAAACGTACACAGCACCACCAAACCATCTTCTTCTCCAACGAAGCAGAATGCAATCCGTCAAGAGCTACCGAAAACTGAACTAGAAAATACTCAACTGAGAAGCACTGTTTGGACTCACACAATCATAGCCTTTGTTGATGAAAGAAAACGTACACTTTCGATGTCTATATGAAGCCCTGAGAACATCTAATCAAACTGACATCTGTGGAGCAAAAACAAACAAAAAAAACACCACAAGCATTCTGTCTTTGGTGTTCATCAGGTCATTAGGTCAGGACCCTTAGAAGAAGGGATCAGCAGGTCTGTGAGGGTGCAGGAGCCCCGGGGTGCCCCTGTCAGGCCTTGGGCACTCTAGGAGAAAGGGGAACAAGGAACGGGGCAGTGGCAGGAGAAATGAGAGCAGAGCTCATGCAGAGAAGGTTGTCAGCGACAATTCCCAAAGACATGCTCCAAAGCAAGCCATGGGAACAAGTGTTACATTCTTGGTCTGAAAACAGACTCAGAAGTTAAGTGCCAAGGACATGGTAGACAGAATCCATGATGTCTAAAACACAGACACAGACTGAATTCTTACTTAAAAATGATCTTTTCCTGGAAGCAGAAAAGAAATATGGGCCAGGGAGCACAAGATAATGCCCACGAGCCTCTAGCAAACGCTCTTTTATTCTATAAATATTTCATCTATTAGGTGCTGGGTGCTGGGATAGAGCAGTGAAAAAAACAGGAATCAAATCCCCGACTCTCAAAGAATCTGTATCCTCGCTGGGGAAATAAACAACAAAACAAACACTTAGCGATAAGTGATAGATAAAACTTGAAAACACAAATGTGATTGATGGTGGTAGGTTGGGGGAATAGAAACCAGGGTGGCTAAGTTAGACATTTAGACCCCTATTTGGGGATGGAGAAATAGACATGAGCTCAAATTGTCATCCTACATTGCCAAGGTCGCACAAAATAGTTAACGGCACAACTGGAATTTGAATCCACAGCTACCTGACTGTAGGGCCAGTCCAAGCTCCTGATCATCATGGCACATTGCCTCCTATACCTCTGTACTTGTCCCTGACACTTCGCCTAATCACTCCCCTAGGACACCTTCTTGTCAGGGACATCCGGACTCACAAGGTCCAGCTGCAACAAAACCAGCCCCCAATACACAGGCATTGGTACCCACTTGGTCCAGGCTGGATTCCTATTCTGGCAGCTTTTACAGCCTCTGAGAGTTAGGTCCTCTTTCTGTTCCATCCAGGGCCTGGAGTTCTTGTATTTCCCAAACATCTTCTTCATGGGGATGTCCAGGGGGTGGGTACCCAGTGTGCGTGCCCAGGACAGCACAGCAACCACTGTGGAAGTGCACACTCACATCACCGACAGCAGCTAGGCCAAGCCAAGTGGGCCCCAGCTGCTCAGCAGCCCACTTTCCAAAAAGCAAAGCACAGGCGTCTTCCCCACTGATGCCTGCTATGGGTCAGCTTAAGGACAAGGAGACCTACACAGCACTCTGAGCAGCCATGTGAACCACAGTCTTTAGAAGAGAACATCCAAATGCTCGACTGTGAATGACTGCTTGAAAGTCTCCTGTATTCATTTCATTTTAAATCAACTGATGTCACTTTAAGCTAAGAAAGTTGGAGGGGAGAGAGACAGCACAACCAAGGGACATGAGGGCATTAACGAATTCCATGAAAACAAATGAAAGATACAGACGATGATTTAGCTGCAAGCCCGTACTACTGAATGTAAGCTTGGACAATAGAGTGTAAGCTCCATGAGGGTAGGATCTGTCTGGTTCACTGTTCTACCCTGGGTGCCTGGCATAAAACATGTTTTAAGTAATATCTGGGGAATAAATAAAAAGTGTTTCCAATAGCAAAAAATTGAGAAAAAAACTAAAGTCTGTAAGGCTAAAAAGGAAAGATCAAGAAACTAAGGAAAATATTTTCGATACATAAGCACATTGGACACCATCCAGCCAACCCATCTAAAACATAAAATTAATGTTCCAAAATCTTATAGATTCTGAATTCTAATAGATTCATCAAACAAAAGCAAGTGGATGAACTGTTAGGAGGCTGAACCAAAAATCCACTTGGAGAAGAAATTCTTAAAAGTGAATTTTTAAAATAATGTTGCCAGGGCTTCCGTGGTGGCACAGTGGTTAAGAATTCGCCTGCCAATGCAAGGGACACGGGTTCGAGCCCTGGCCCAGGAAGATCCCACATGCCGCGGAGCAACTAAGCCTGTGCGCCACAACTACTGAGCCTGCGCTCTAGAACCCGTGAGCCACAACTACTGAAGCCCAGCGCGCCTAGAGCCCATGCTCCGCAACAAGAGAAGCCACCGCAATGAGAGGCCCACGCACCGCAACAAAGAGCAGCCCTCGCTCACCGCAACTAGAGAAAACCCGCACGTAGCAACAAAGACCTACACAGCCAAAAATAAATAAATAAAATAAATAAATTTTTAAAAAATAAAAATAACATAATACCAATGGCTGGCATTGGTACCAAATAATTGGCACTGGTATCTCCTCTTTGCTCTGGAAACCCATCCACCACAGGATTTGTTCCTTAAAACACACTCTCACTAGTTTGCTATCTTGTGGAACCAACAGCTCTTAATTATTCACATATAAATTAGAGATTATACAAGCACTTCAATTCTACATTTGCTAATCCCTGGGACTAAGGCCACTTTCGTGTCACCTCAGCTTTTGCAGCAGGTGAGGGACACTGAAGGAAACCCTTTGACAAAATAAATGACATCCACTTTAAAAGTGAAATAGCCAAAGTGCACACCCACACATTAGCACTTATCAACTTGAATACACCTTCAAGAAAAACAACTGAGTAGAACTGACATTCCTTCTTGACTGAAACGTTTCAACGATAACATTGGTTCAATCATATTTTTTAAGCACTATGTGTCAGGCACGTTCTAGGAATGTGTGATATAGAAATAAAGAAAACCGATACTGTCCATCTTGGGACTTCCTTAGTGGTCCGGCAGTTAAGACTCCGGGCTGTCAATGCAGGGGGCCCGGATTCATCCCTGGTCAGGGAACTAGATCCCGCATGCCTCAACTAAGACCCGGCACAGCCAAATAAATAAATAAATGAAAGCTGATACTGTCGATCTTACCTTAATCTACAGGGTATCAACAAATAGGTGAAAAATGTAACTTACAAATGCGGTAGAATGCTGGGAAGATGATCATCAGTGATGAAATAAGGAGAAATAGGGGAGGGAGACAGACTAACCATTTCCTGTTTTTGAGGCAGTGCTGTGCCACGTGCAACTCTGGACCAGCGTGGCACGGGACTCAGAGACTCAACCAACCTGCAGGATTACTAGGCAGCCAGGGTCCCTTGTGCCTCACATCTTGACAAGATGATAAGAAAGCATGGATAAACCCTTGTTGGTCACAGGCTGTAAGTTCAAACCACCCAAGCCTTGGGTCACGTGAATAGAATGGTCAACATACCAGAAACATATTACAAATTCACTAACGAGCGAGCCTCAAAATATGTGAAGGAAAAACAGACAGAATTCCACTTACACTGATCTGCTATGGGAACGCATGTCAAGTATCTGCTACGAGAATGCGTGTCAAGTACCTACGGCAGGTATATAGCACCTACTCACAGAGTGATGCAAAAGGCTGTTTAAAGGTGGGGTGGAAACAAGAGTAGCCTCCGTTCTCTTGAGTGACCACCACTCCCCAGATCCCATGCCAAATGCTGCTCACACATCTGATCCACTTCTAGCAACCACTCTAAGAGGCACAAGAGTAAACCAAGGCCCAGAGAGATTAAGTAATTCGCCAAGTCAAAGACTCAGGGAAGGTATGCATTCTCATACCCCCTTTATGCCTCTCCCGTGCTGCACTGGGCTTCCCATGAGGCCAGCCATGAAAAACAGGTCAAGAAAGACGCCATTCAGTCAGTTCTCTGTGTGACAGACTAAATTCCTCCATTAGCCTTCATTAGCCTTCCTTGACAGCTCCCCCAGTCAACCAAGCACTCACATGCTGTTACCAGTAGATTCCGGCCCGTGCTGACATCACTAGAAAACCGAGAGCCGTCTAAACCAAGCCTAATCTAATCTCAGGCAAGCAGATCCTACAGCTTCCCTTCCATAGAGGCTGAGCCCTTACACTGCAAAGAGGTTGTCCAGAAGAGCAAAGAAAGTTGGAGTGCGAGACAAGGCACAGGAGAAAACACGGGGCACAGTGAACCCCAGCAAAACAAAGGAAGATCCATACAATGTTGAGCTACACATATTAGCTAGGCTGTAAGAACACTGAAGGCAGGGGTTGTTTTTGTTCATTTGTTTTCTCCTGGGTACCTGAAACAGGAATGCTTGGTACCTAGGACATTATAAATAAATACTTGGAAAATAAATCAAAGCATTATTTGGAACAGGAAAAAAAAAAACCTAAAAACAAATTAAATGTCCAATAATAGAGAGACAGACATTGTTCCGTTAACTGGGGATTACTACTGTAGCTGTTAAAAATGACAAGGAATAGCCAAGAAGGTGTACTGTCCGTTATGAACCATGCTGGAGAAGGGAACTTAAAAGAAATGGGAGGTGTTCACAACATAAAGTGAAAAAGTAGATGGCAGAACATCATGGACAGTATATCCTTTCTATCCCTGTATGTACACCATGTCTTTCTTAGACATAATACGTACAGAGCATTAGCAGGATGAGAAAAATGCCAGGTCACAGTTATCTCTAGATTGTGAGATGGTTTCTTAAAATGTTCTTCCCTTTTTTTGTTTATACGGACTTCTAAAAATCTGCCTTTCCCCTATCCTACATGTATTTATAAAACACTCTACAATGAATACAGATTTGTTGGTTGACAGAATTTCTACCTCTGTGACATCCAGCGGTTGTGCTGTAAATCTCCCCTCCTTTGATAGAGAGTTTCTGCAGCTGCCGAAAACAGGCTTCTGACCCTTTACCCAGTGACAAGTAGCTGACAGTTACTTTAGAAGAATGGTTCTCAACAGGAGGGAATTCGTCCTCAGGGGATATTTGGCAGTGCCTGGAGATACTTTCAGTTGTCCCAACTGAGAGGGGAGGGGAGTGTTAGAGTCATCTAAGGAGTAGAAGCTGGAGATGCTGCTAAACAACCCACAAGGCACAGGACAGCTCCCCGCAACACAGAATTACTGGGCCCCAACGGTGCTGAGGTTAAGGAAACCTGCTTTAGAGTATTAGGATGAAGTCATACTCTGGTAAGTCCAAAGGCCGATCCCAAATATAAGTAAGAGGAGAAGCAAAATTATTATTAACCGTACTTAAAATGCTTTGTTACCAGCAGAGCAAGCTTCCAAAAGGACAGAGAGGGGGGAACATTTGTTCCTTTGAGGACCCTGAATCCTAGCACTGTCCATGGCACAGAGCGGGGGCTTAGCAAGGTCCCATCCATCAGGGGACACAGAGCTGCACCAGAGAGAAAATCCCAACTGCAGAACCAGGCGCAAAGAGACTTGAAGAACAGCTCTGCCAACGGCTAACACTCTCTGGCATCTGCAAAATGCGGATTATAGAGCTATTTATCTAATTCTTATATGACTTCCAGCGGGTAATGTTTATGAAGCTTTTAACACTGTCCAAGATACACAAGAGCCACAGCGTTAAGAGGTGACCTGCTAAGTACAATATACACACCCAAAAACTTCCAGCAGGATGGTGCAAGGAAACTTCTTAGCTTCAAGCTCAATGCCAATGAATCCAGGGAAAGCCAATTCCCATACGGACCAGTCGCCATCTTCTTGAGAAAGTTATGTCGCAGGCACAAAGCCTAATCCTCCAGCCTCATCAGGCCTGTTCAGGACATCCTATCACCAGTCAACTGGGAAATGCACCAGCACATAAATAAGACAGGTATCATCTACCACCAATACTTTTTGTGAAAGTTCTAAAAGAAAAATTAACAATAGGACAAAATATAAACAACTTTTTTTTGAAGTAGGAATCCAAAGGGGTAAGCTTACCTCTGCTGAGACTAGAAATCAGTACGCAAGAACTTAATCAACAAAACCCTACCAAAGGCACCAGATGGTCTGCTAAGTATTTTGGGATTTTTATCTTACAGCCAAAATACCCATCTGGAAGCAAATAGAAATTATGTTTTTCCTTTAAAAAAAAAAAAGAGAGAGAGAGAGATTGTCCACATACACCTGTGTAATTGAGGTTGATGAATAGGGTTCTAAAAGTATAGGCAACGAGGAAAGAAAAACAGACACACAGATAAATGTATAATTTATTTGAACAATTAGAGTTAGCAGAATCACATAAAGTTTTTACTAGACAACTCCGCAGCAAAAAATATAGGCCCAAGTTGCTGAGTCATTGTTCAGATGTAAATAGGATTCCTAAAACTTTTATTGCTAGTTAAAATTAGTTTACGACGTAAAGTAAAAAAGAAAAGCAAGCCATAAAGCCAAACAGTGGTGAAAGCCCCTTCCAAAGGGGCACATCTGACAAAGAAGCTCATTTGCAATTCAAGAGTTAAAAGAACACAAAGCAGCTGAAAATGATCGCATTAATAAATCTTAAAATAAAACTTGACTGTGCATTTGATGATGAGATGTTTATTTAATTTGATTATATGTTTGCACTAGTGCTCGGAAACATTTATTCCGTAGAAGAGAACACCGGGTTAGAAACACATGGGCTCAAAGAGGAAACTTCTTCCTAGCACAGTCATCACCCCGAGGTCCCTTGGACCTTGGAGAGCTACTGCATCCTGCTAAGTTAGGTGCCAAATTTCCCCTCTCGCCAGGGCTCAATCATTCATGAGCTCTTTTTCTGGCCGCTTCTCAGCACTTTTGCGCAGAACTCTCCACCATGCTTTTCGAACATGAGTCTTCTTCGACAAAAATCTTGTGTTACACATTCCCGCTGATGTTCCCGGGGATGCGGCAGTGGCCAATTCCATAATCCTTCACTGGCATTCAACATTTTTAGGATTATGGTATACGCAGCCTCCACCCTTAGAGCTCCCTTGATTCGGTTTTGTGACTCGGATGCATCGAAAGATCATTTTTCAACAGCAGCATGCAGCTCTGCCCCTCGTACTTCCACTACGCATCACAGCACTTCTACAGGGAAAAGCAAAACCACCCAGCATTGTAACTCTTGGTGCTTATAAGGTTTTATTTTTCCTTTGGGGAAGAAAAGAGAGGAGAATTAAGAACAAGGAGACATCGACAGAAACCAGAGATGCCCTTATTAAGTTCAGTAGTAAAACCCAGTGCCATGTTTATTTGGACTTTCTGGCTATCATTTGTAAAGGGGGTTCTTTATTTACAATCTGCTTTTGATGAGCCAGAACGTCAGCTGCTGGCTGAAATAACAGGATTCCAGACATAACAAAGCAAGGTCCAAACCCGGGCTCCACCAATGACAAGCCCTGTCACCAGCCATATAATCTTGTGCAAAAAAATTAAAATGTTCTTAAGTCATTTTCCTCACCTATAAAACAGAACAACCTACTTTTTTTTTTTTTTTTTGCGGTACGCGGGCCTCTCACCGTTGTGGCCTCTCCCGTTGCGGAGCACAGGCTCCGGACGCGCAGGCTCAGCGGCCATGGCTCACGGGCCCAGCCGCTCCGCGGCATGTGGGATCTTCCCGGACCGGGGTATGAACCCGCGTCCCCTGCATGGGCAGGTGGACTCTCAACCACTGCGCCACCAGGGAAGCCCACAACCTACTTCTGAGAGGAGTCAGGATACAACCAAAGAACCTTGTGCTACTCTTAGCACAACGAAGCCTAGTTGTTATTCTGATTGAACCCAAAGTTGCCACTAGGTGTTTTCAACTTTGGTAGTAAACTCACACCTGACTGGTCCTTAGCATCAGTATACTATATTAAACCTGCACACAGTTTTTAGCTTATGGGCATGCTGAAGCAATTCAAGGAAAAGACACTCTTTATTTTCTCATATAAATAAATAATTGCTTCAGCAAAGATCAGAATTTAAAGTGGAGATGCGCTACCCAACCCCTCACCCCCCGTCACCACCATGACTCTCTTATTTGGAGCTTCAAGGAACACATGAAAATATTCTCTGGAGAAACATTCAAACAATATGCCATTCTTCTTCCAAAACAGGGTAACAGAACCTAACAGAACTTTTTCCACCCCCTCTCTTTGGAAGCAGTGTATTCCAGATGGCTGCCAAATGGGTGTTATCAGGAGTGTGCGTTGAGCAACAGAAAGCCGGGGAGGTGCAGGCGTTCCCTTGGTACATTAGCCTGGGGTCACCCCAATCAAAAAATCTGCATTTGGCTGTTGGCACAAAATGAAATGCTTTTTGTCTCAGGACAGAGGAATTTAGGTATTTCAAGATGTACAATCCAGAAAATAATGTCTCTTATCCCAAAAGAAGTTGGGAGGATTTCCTTCTTTCCCTGGATACTCTGCGTTGCTGTCTAGTTTTCATTGCTCCTTCTTGGGGTGAATGTGTACACCCTGACAGGGGCAGACTAAGTGTCTTACATCTGGATCCTTGGAGCCTAGGACTGTGCCTGAAACACATGAGGGCATTCAAGGAAATGAGGAAGCCAGGTAATCCTTAGTGGTTAGATACTGTTAGCTAAGATTCAGTTATGAGGGCTTGGGCACGGAACAGGATTGCACGGGAAACAAACCTACCGCTACATGAGTGTGTTGGGATTATTTTAATCTCCTAAAGTCTTCATCCCCCCGTGTGGCTCACTACATCCTCCAACCGTTTCCTTCACTACTTCCACTGTGAGAACCTTCTCAGGTGACCACGCAGCGGGATCGGTTCAGCCGAACATTAAGCCTCCACTTTGGAAACTGTGGAATGTCTTGGGCTTCAATTATGTCAAAAGCAAGAAGGCAAATAAAATCCAATGTGGCAGAGGATTCAGGATGGGTGCAAGGGAGTGTCAGTAGGTAGGTAGGCTGTAATGGGCCCCAAAAAAGACCATGATAAGAATCCGGACGCTAAAGTGTCCGGAACATCTCAAGGCATCAAGTGTATCAAGCATTCAGTATGCTTTAGCAAGGCAGTCCAGCGAGGCAGTTAACAGTGCTGGCTCCAAGACAGACTGGGAGGTGCTGGATTTGCCTCTTAATGACCTGGATGAACTTGAGCAAGTGAATTACACACTCTGACTCAGTTTCCCTCTCTAGAGAAGTAACGGTACCGACCCTCCTTTGGGGAGATATTATGAGGATTAAGTTAGATAGTATAGGTACGGTGCTTAGTGTAATATCTGTCACATAGGAGAACTGCAGTTCACGTTTTGGGAAAATTAATTCCGATAATGGTTTGAAAGGGAGTAAAATGAAAGACAGGGAGAATGGTTCAAAAACTGCCAATTCAAGTTGTCATGCACTTAGTCAAGGAAAAGAGTTTGGCAGTTTTGTGTAAAACTAAACATGCATTTACCACCTGACCCAGCATTTGCACTCTTGGGCATTTATCTCAGAGAAACAAAAAGTTAAGGTTCACTCAAAAGCCTGTACACTTACGTTCGTAGCAGCTTTCGTTGCAATAGCCCAATTCTGGAAAAACCCAGATGTCCTTCAACAGATGAATGATTAAACAAACTGAGCTACATCTGTACCATGGAATACCACTCAGAAAAAAAAAAAAAAGGACCAAAAATTGGATGCGTCGGGGGAATTACGCTGAGGGAAGAAAGCCAACCCCAAAAGGTGACATACTGTATGACTATATTCATCCAACATGCTTGAAATGACAATGGATTAGCGATAGCCAAGGGTCAGGGTGGGCTCCACGTGACTACAAACACAAGGGATCTTTGTGGTGATGGAGCACTCTTGTATCTTGATTGTGATGGTAGCTACATGAATCTACATATATGACAAAAATGCAGAGAATTACACATACACACACACCACAGACACAACTGAGAACATGTAAAACTGGTGAAATCTGAATAAAGTCTGTGAATGTGACAATGTCAGTTTCTTGGTTTTGATATACTACAGTTATACAGAATGTGCCATTGGAGGAGACTGGGTAAGGTGTGTACAGGACCCCTGTAGGGAAAAAAGAGCTTTGAATGCAAGTATTTCTGGATGCTTAACTCCAGAAGAGTTTTGGGCAAGAGGATACATTCAATTAAGAATTAAATTAGCTACTGCAGAGAATCAGGAGTGAACCATAGTTTACTCTCAAAGAGGTCCTATCTCTTTGGAGATAGGACAGCCCCTATTGGTGTCTGTATAAAGCAGGGAGGATTTTACAGCCCCTACACACAGTAAAGTAGGACTAAGGAATCTGGAAGTAAAAATGCATATCCTAGAGGTAAGCAAAATAAATCTACTCTACCCAACCTAAGAAAAAGAATTTATGGAAAGCATTAGGTAGCTCAGCATCCAGGATCACTGGGCAGGCCAGATTAGGGACTGGCAAACTACAGCCAAATCCACACATGGTCTATGGCCACTTTCAAAGAGCAACAGCAGAACTGAATAGTTCCAACAAAGACTGTATGTCCCACAGACCCTGAAATATTTACTGTTAGGCCTTTTACAGAAAAAAATTTGCCAACCCCTGGCCTCAATAACCAAGCTCAGGAATGAGACCAGTAAAGTCAGTGAGCCCCTCCACTGCCACCACTATTGTAGTCACTGACAAAATGGCTTTTCTTCTGCCCCTTTTTCTTTGCAAAACTAACAACAGATCCAAAGTCTGGGGCAGCTGTTATGTCACTGGTGGAGTCCAGGTCACATGTCCCACACTAGCTACAAGGGAGGCTGGAAACTTGAACATCACACAGACTCTGCCAGGACTCATAGAGTGGTCAAGGTCCAAACCCAGAAAGGTGTCTCAGACAATGGGCAGCCAAAAACACAGCAGAGAAGGGTGATGTGGAATGTGGACAAAGCCATCAACCACAACCCAACTGGGTAGTTATTATTTTCTGCATTCAACCCAGACACTGGGGTTTCTGCCAACTTGACCAAGAAGAGGTGTAAATTATTGTCAATATTTGCTAAGCCTGGGCTATTTGTTTACTTTCATCTTCTCCTTTCCTTGTATCTTTTATACTACATTTTTATCCCTGGTCTGAAAATGCTTCGATTTTTTTTTAATTGCTCTTAGTTTGGTACAGAGGAAAGGCAATACCCAAGGCCCAGAAGCCTCTTCAATTGTGTGCGTTCATGAAGCTAATTTTAAAAGACAAAGCAAACCAGGCAGGCCTAATGTTCTAACAACTTCCTAGCAGCAAATGGGTTCTGTCAACCATAAAGCAACACCTTCTTCTCTCCTTGGATTGACTTTAACACAAATGAGTATCTTGTCTGTTCAAAGCAGGAGGCAGAAAGGTCCAGAGATCTAAAGCTTGTAAGTAAAGAGAGATAAAAGGGGAAGAGGGTGGTATTTTCAACGATTATCTCATCCACATCTCCTTTCATTTTATATGGTCCCACAAAATCTTAGATAGCATGGATCATATTCCCAGCATGCTGACTAGCATCCAGTATTTCTAACTGAAAGGTTACTTCCAGTTAACGAAAACCGAACTAAACTGGGATGGAGGTGGAACCACTGATGGGGTGGAGTTAGCGTAGGGTCAGATAAGAGATGCATATCTTTAGTGCTGAAGCAAAATCTTGCAAGATCTAAGGTCAAGGCCCTTCAAAAATAGTCATCTCCCAAAATATACCGATACCCACTGGGCTTTAGAATTGCCCTTGAATTCCCTTCCGGAGCTTTTAGTACTTCCCTGAGTCCTTCTCTCTCCTTAGAGATGAAAAACTGTGGCCACATATTGGCGACCCTCCTCTTTGGAAAGGGTGCGTTGAATTTCTACTCCTGGGAAGTGACATCCGTTTCGTAGGAAGTCTCCACAATGCACAAAAAATAAAACCAAGACTTGTGGAGACTATGTCTGAAACCTAAATTCCGAAAAGTAACTTTGGCACATCTGCCAGAAATGATTTTCCAGAGCTGAACAGAGGTCTGACACAGTAGGTGACACCTCTTTATCAGCTCCAAGAACCCCAGGGCACATAATTAGCACCCAATTAGTTATTAATAACTACATATTCACACATCTGCCGAATCTCTGTAGTTATGCAGCATAATTTACATGTGATTGTGATTATCTCTGTTAGGGTAGGTGCTGTATACATAACAGATTTGATTTCACAGAGCCCGAAGGCGGGGTGGGGGGATGGGAGCCTAATTTGTTCTTTTCTACGGGGTGTCAATGGTCAACTCAGGTAAAAAAGGGTATCCTAGTTAATTTGGAAGAGTTAAACTAAACTATTATAATACACAATCAAACTGTCCATGTAACATGCATTTGCTGATTGCAGTCACCGTGCTAGATTAGATGCCTTCAGTGCTTTTCAGAAAACCACCACATCGATAATTACTATTTATAAAGTTATTATTACTTGCCAGGCACCGATCTAATCACTTTAAACACATGCATTACTTCATTTATTATTTCATTTACTCCCACAAGCACCCTGTGAGGTGGGCCCAATTCTTATCCACCACTTTACAAATGGGGCAACTGAGGCACGAGTTCATGTAATTTGCCAAACAACGCAAACCTACATGGGGCACAGTAAGTAGTTTTCAAACTCGGTTCTCTCTACGCGACAGCCTTTGCTTTTATCCACTAAGCTGGAGCTGACCACTTTCCTCTGAGGCTGGGTGCAGAGCTCCACATGAGCGGGTTGATAAGGCTAAGGAGAGTCCTGAGCATTCCCGTTCGCTGGGCTGCCTTCGCAGAAGGCCTGGGTGGGAATCTTGCGTTCATCATCAGTATTGTGACTTTAAATGGGCTCCTTCCTCTCTGGATCATATTGTCTCTCATTTTTAAAATGGGACTCATATTTCTGTTATCCACAGGAACAAAAACACCCCTCCCAACACCCCGCACCTCCAAACCAAACCTCTCACTCTATAGTTACTGAAGTTCCCTTACGCAGTGATGAGAAACGGATGAGCTCTCGTGTGGAATTTGGAAACACAAACCAATTTCATGTCCATCCTTCCAAGGATGACCCAGGTTCACACCCAGGCCAGGGTGAGGAAAGGAGAAAACGGGATATAGAGACATGGGAGGAGCAGAACCCGCGCTCTGATCACAAAATATATGTTTCTACGAAGTCTCTAAACAACCCTAGCAGCTGGCTACACCCAAGCCACCCAACCCAAAAGAATCTGAAACACTGGTAAGGGCAGTATTAAGTCTTTTTCCAAACTTGCACAGAACATGATCAGTATAGAGTCATCTCCTTGCAATTTCACTTTCAGTGCTCCATGCTTACAGAGGAGATTTTACCTTCAGATTAATACACGTCAGAGCCTAGGCTGGGGCTCATTGTATTTAGATGGACGAAAATGTTTTCCATCCATTTTATTTTATAGATGCTACACATAAGTAACAGAGATGGCACCTTCCTTGCCAGGCTCCAATAAGAATGCTGTTTCTTTTGAAGATCCAGGGAACAACAAGTAGTTGTGTGAACATTTGTGGACAGCTAGATAAGTTTATAATATATAAGGATATTGAAAATATGGGACCTGGCTTCAAGAAGCTTACTATTCTGGAAGAAAAAATAAATTTATCTAAAAAAAAGTTAAGGGGGCTTCCCTGGTGGCGCAGTGGTTGAGAGTCCGCCTGCCGATGCAGGGGACACAGGTTTGTGCCCCAGTCTGGAAAGATCCCACATGCCGCGGAGCGGCTGGGCCGGTGAGCCATGGCCACTGGGCCTGCGCGTCCAGAGCCTGTGCTCCGCAATGGGAGATGCCACAACAGTGAGAGGCCTGCGTACCCCCCAAAAAAATAAAATTAAATTAAAAAAAATTAAGAACACTTCATATGCAAAGCATGCAAGCAAAAGCTATCAGAAACACTGGGGATGGATAGTGCCTTAGCACTTCCAAGGACTTTATTTAAGGCAAGAAGGAAATGTGTGCAGATTTAGTTCGAAGGATTTTAATTACAGCACTCATTATAATATCAAAAATCGTAAGCACCGTTTATTTAACGATAAAAAATCGTTAAATAAAACCATCATATAAGCATTAAATCAAACATTTCTTGACAGTCAATTCTAAAGGTTTTAGAAGAATATTTAATGGCCTAGGACAATACAGAAAATAAACAATTCACTGCAAAGGGCAGGTTACAACAGAGGACAATAGTATTCATTTTCGTTTCATCAAAAAAAATCTAAGACACTCGTATATAAACACAAATAAACAAGGTATTCAAAGCACCTAACTCAAAGACAGATTATTTTATCTGCGTTTATTACAGTGAACACATATGGCTTTCATATTAGGTAAAGCTTTTTTGGAGAGACCTTATCATATCTCTCTCTCTCTCTCTCTCTCTCTCTCTCTCTCTATATATATATATATATATATATATATATATGTATGTATTTGTTTGTTTTTGTTTTTTGTGGCTGCGTCAGGTCTTCGTTGCTGTGCGTGGGCTTTCTCTACTTGCGGAGAGCAGAGGGTACTCTTCGTTGTGGTGTACAGGCTTCTCATTGCGGTGGCTTCTCTTGTTGTGGAACATGGGCTCTAGGCACATGGGCTTCAGTAGTTGTGGCATGCGGGCTCAGTAGTTGTGGCTTGCGGGCTCTAGAGCGCAGGCTCAGTAGTTGTGGCGCACAGGCTTAGTTGCTCCGTGGCATGTGGGATCTTCCCAGACCAGGGCTCGAACCCATGTCACCTGCATTGGCAGGTGGATTCTTAACCACTGCGCCACCAGGGAAGTCCCTCTCCTTTTTTTATTTCCAATTATGGAAAATTTCCAACAAACACTAAGATAAATAGAAGCCCCATATACTCTCTGCCCAGCCTCGTGAACCCACAGCCAGTCCTGTTCCACGATGCCCACCCACATTCCCTCCTGCATATTATTTGCAACCAATTGGACATAAAATTTCCTCCAAAAATATTTAAAAGACAGGGCTCTTAAAAAAAACACACATCAGAAATATCATCACCCCTAAAGAATTTAAAGATAGTTCCCTAATACTGTCCCGTTTCTAATGCCTAGTTTTTACTAGTTAATTCATTTGAATTAGGATCCAAGTAAGGTCTATCCAGAGTGATTGGTATGTCTTTTAAAATCTTTAGAGGTTTTCTTCTTCATCTCCCTATATCCCCCTGTAATTTCTTCATTAAAAAATCCAGATCTGGGCTTCTCTAGTGGCACAGTGGTTGAGAATCTGCCTGCCAATGCAGGGGACACGGGTTCAAGCCCTGGTCCAGGAAGGTCCCACATGCCGCAGAGCAACTAAGCCCGCGAGCCACAACTACTGAGCCTGCACTCTAGATGCAACAAGAGAAGTCACCGCAATGAGAAGCCTGCACACAGCAGTGAAGACCCAACTCAGCCAAAAATAAATAAATAAAATTAGAAGAAAAAAAAATCCACATCTTTGGCCAGTCTGGAATTTGCCTATTGTGTTCCAATGGTGTCGTTTACCATGTTTTTCAGTCCTCTGTAATTCCTGTAAATTGGTACTTGGACACTTGAACAGGTTCAGGTGTTTTTGTTTTTGTTTATAGCGCAGGCAGGCCGGGAGCAGCATACTGCAGGACTGCTTCTGAAGAGGTAACGTGTTCTACCATTAAGGGCTCATATTCACTTGTCTCTGTGATACTACATGTTGATGCCCCATGCCTAGATCCATCAATTCATGAGTGTACTGCAAAATGGTCACCCTCTACTTCTGTCATTCCATTTTCATTTTTAGCTACAATTATTTCATGGAGGGAAAACTTCCCCTCATCTACTACTTGGGTTACTCAGTATTTAGAGCTATTCTCAACTTTTAAAATACATACATACTTACACATCTAAGCTTCCACTATGTAGAGAATGACCAGAAGCTACAACCAAAAGCCTCATTATTGTCAAGTCAAACCTGGAGTTCAAGGTGTCCCCCAAAAGGTCAGGATGGACACACTTGATTTTAAGTCACTTGTTACCGAATCAAACTTGGGTCTACTCGCCCACAGACAGTAAAGCCAACCTACTGACACCGGGTTGTGGTGAAAGAAAGTGCAGCATTTATTATGAGGTGCCATACAAGGAGTCCGGGACAGCTAATACTCAAAAAGCCCAAACTCTCCGATGGGTTTCAGCAAAGCACTTTTAAAGGCAAGGTGACAGAGGAGGGTCCCAGGGTTGTGATCAGCTGGTGCACAATTCTGACTGGTTGATCGTGAGGTATCAGGGCGGTGTCACAGGAGTTAACATTATCAATCCTTATGCTCCAGTAGGTCGGGGGCTACAAGCTCAAGGTCATCAAGTAGTTAATTTCTTGCATTTGGTGGGGGGTTTTAGCATCTGTAAAACAACTCAGGAAATGTAGGCCAGATACTACAGGAACATCAGAGGGGAGCTACAGCAGAGGGTATGGGGAAAGGGTCTGTCCCGGGGAAGCCCCAGAGGGTCTTGCTGGGTTACACAGTCAGCACAAAGGGCAGCCTAGATCACCCGCATGGAACCCACACAGAACTGGGGCCTCCCTCTTCCTCTGCGGTGCCTGGCAACACAGTGCAGACCTGTTCTAGGGATGGCAGGCCACCTCTCTGCACAGGCCCAGCTGGTTCCAGCTCTTGCAACCAGACCACACCTCAGTGGCTTTGCCAGAACCATCACAGGACCCTGGGCCACGCTCCAAACTGGCAAAAAGCATCTTGAACCAAACAGAAGATCCCCGGAGGCCGGCCAAGAAAAGTCCTCGCGCGAGGGCAGCAGAGCAGAGAGAAGTGACAAACTGAGCCTGAGAAAAATGGAACCAACAGTCTGAACTCAATTTAACGATGGCTTTACAAATCGGAAGGCTGGCAGGCCCGAGGCAGAAGCGGGCACACACCCCAGCATGGGGTCAGGCTCTGCGGCTGGGGGGCAGCTCTGAGGCTGTGAAAAATGGCCAGAGGAACCGACTTAATAACTCAGGGCCGGCACGTGGGCTTCTGCCTTGGTCCTTCGATTTTTACAAACTAACAATCCAGGCAAGTGGGGGCATGAAAACAACTCCCCCGGTAAGCCCTACCTTGGCCCCAGCAGCCAGTGCTCGGGATCCCTCTCTGGGGCTTCCAGATGGGGAGACTGGCCATGACCTCCTTACTGCCCACAAGGTCTCCTCAGAAGGCATTCATTAGCTAAACGTACAGGAAAGGGACCCGTGCCATTAAATATATACGCAAAACAAAATTAGACCAATCCACCCTAAATCTCAGATCTTTGCAGCAGGAGGTGTTTACTTCCTGCTTTTAATTTTTCTAAAAGGCATAAGCACTGAAATTATAAGAGCCCGTGAGTACACTTCTAGATTGGGTCCCCACCTCTCCCAAACCGAAACAAGAAATTGGTTTTTTTCTTCATCACTGTCAGATCTCAGGAGGCATCTGTAGATACTCCTAAACCTGGATTAAGTTTCTGTATAAATACTAATGGCCCATCTTTTAAACAGAGCCACCAGCCCATCTGTAGTGAGCCAAAACCCAAAAGCTGGTAAGCCTTAAATGAACTGGAAACATTTACCTAAATGAGAGTCAGAACAAACTCAGTGATTCTCCTTTAAATCACTGTGCCACTTTAAAGGGTGGCATAGAAGAAAGCAAGGAGGAATGAACATTTGCAAAATCTCTCTCCCCCAGATTAACACATAAGTATTAGCTAACAAACCACTCACAACGTAACTGCCATCCATAGGATAACCACGTGCTGTGGCTTCCTGATCTCCTGAAGTTCTCCTTCTGTCCCATTCACATAAGCATTCATAGGGGCAAGGGTTTTCATCTGCCTCTGTTCATTGCTGTATCTCAGTGCCAAGGACAATGCGTTACGGTAGGTGTTCTATATATATTTGAGGGAGGGAGAGAAGGCAAGGAAGGAAGAAGGGAGACAGGAATTTTATTCATTTCACTAGAAGCAGGGGTACTTCAGAGTTAACAGGAAGGCCAAGGAGATGGCCAAAGAGTTAAGCTTCAGATCCTTGTCTGTAAACATGCCTCTATTTTCACGTAACAGAAAACATGCCTGGACCTCCTCCAGCCGAAGCGGGCAGAGCTTCCCCCTGATCTCCCCCAATCTCCACGCTACCTTCTTCAGAGCTCCCTCACAAACAGTGAGGGGCACCATGCAAACCATCAACCTCTCCTCTGATGTGCAAACCACTTCCCACTTAAAGCACTGAAGGAAGAGGAAAGAAACTCCAAAGACTGAGGCCCTGCTTTTGTGTTAAACGTCATTTCCTTAAAACATGAAAACCAGGATGAATAAAGGGGGAGGATTGTTTAATGGTAGAACTCAGGTTCTAGACCAGACAACTCGGACATGTACTAGCCACAGGCATTGTAAACACATGACTTCTTTCCTCTGAGCCTTGTCTGCCTCATCAATTAAGTGGGATGATAATAGTAGCCCCTTTGGGGGGTTGTATGAGGATCAAATATGATAACATGCAAAACGTACAGGGTCTGACCCCCCCCCACCCCGTATATGCTCAACAAGTTGTGTTCACAGTAGGAGGAAGGGAATAATAAAGATGATGAAGACGAACACATACCTATCACACAATGGAGAGAAAGCCCATTTTAGTGTTGGAAACAGCCAGGTTATATACCCCATGTCCAACTCTGATTTCTCCAGGGGGTAGCTTTCATTCTGGGGAGAGACAAGACAGTGACGGCTGTCCCTTGCCCACCAACCTCATCAGCTTCATTTCCTCCCTTCAGGCTGCTATGAATTTTCATGTTCACAGAAAGCACTCAACCGGGAAACAAGGCTGTCAATCGTGGACCGTGGGCAGGACTCTCTGAGAGGGAAGACAGAGTGAGAGAAATGTCTAGAAGGCTAGCAAGTGGTAGGAGGCAACACAAGGAACATCTCCAGTGGGATGCAGACCCAATGAAAGACAGATGTAGCATCTCTAATACTTTGAAGGGTATCCCCACATGCCTACCCTGAGCCTAGTACATGCTAAGTTTTTACTGAACGAAAAACAAAGAATGATGCAACAGGACACCAACACCACCTTGTTCCCTGGAAGGAAAAGTGGCAGCTCTCAAGAGTGAGCGATGGTCTTCTACTGAGCATCCAGCAATGTACATTGATACCTTTTTTTCTATTTTTTTTTTAATTGAGATATACAAAGAGAGAGTATGACCTTCCCACCACCTTGACTTCTGACTTCACATTTCCGGAACTGCTAGAGAATAGATTTCTGTAGTTTGAGGTTTTGCTGTGTGCCCTAAGAAACTAAAACAGTTACCTCACTCACAGGTAAATACACAAAGTAACAGAGCTGAGTCATCATCTCCTCCCTCTTAGTTAGCCCAGGAGCCACAAGTTGAACCAGGCAGGTACCAGGTAAAGAGCTGTGTTAGAAAGTAACGAAGCAACAGTGCAGCTCAAAGGTCAAGGAAAGAATGCAAGGATGGTATAGCACGACTATCAGGTATTTAAGGAAAACATCGATGCCAGTTGTAGATACGACCGCCTGATATTTGAGGTTGATAAATACATATTTATATTATACACACACGTATACACATGTAATTATTTTTTAACTACCTGTAAACTTGAAACCTCTAGCTTACAAAATCACAGAAGAAAAGAACATGTCTTATAGCCTGAGCCAGAGCCTCATGGATGTACATCCTGCAACCTTCTAGAGACAATCAGAGCCCTCACTTCCCACCAGTGGGCTCCTCTCTGGAGCAGGGTTTCTCAAAATGGGGTCAGAAGACCACTAGGGAATTTTCAAAACAAGTTCAAGGATTTTTATTTCTATGATAATCAAAAAACAAAACATTCCCATTTATGAACACCAAACCAAGCAAGAACTCTGATAAATGGCAGTGAGAAGACACTTTCACACAATAAAACTTAGGTATTTGTGGGGCTTAGGTAAATTCACAGGATTCTTGCAAGATATTTCCCCCTTTGATAAGGGGTCTGTATGTAAATCTGAGACATACGACTCTATGTACCGTCCTGACATTTTGCTAAACGGAAAAGAAAGAAAACAACTATAGGCAAATATTAATTCAAACATCCTTAACCTTGAATACAAAAAAAAAATCAGAATCATTTCCATGACACCATCTGAAGAGAATCAGTAATAAGATGGCTCTCTTCCCTCAGGCTTTTTGGTTTTCCTAAGCCCTCAAAGGACTGGGCTGTGTATCTGCAAATGGTAATTTAGGACCACAGCTCTGAAAATAATGGCTGAAGGTGGACAAGAAACCCCCTTTTAAAAGGCAGCCAGGAATATTTTCTTTAAATTATATCCTTAAAATTCCACAAGACTGAGACACAGCTCCAAGTGATAACTGAAATCCAATGATAATGCAGAGATCATAAACAGTTCTCGTAACAAAATTATTCCAGTCTGAATAAATAATAATTCACAGATTTGTATGATAAGATGGCTATCCTGCTTTATCATCATCACAAGCAGGTAAGATCCTCAAAGCTGGATTGAGTTCTCGCACCGGACTCTTCTGTACATAGTGACCGGCAGAGTTTCAGGTATGACTGACATCTGTGTTTGCGGCACAAGGCCCACAGTGATAAACATGCACACAAAAATGCCAGACAGCACAGCCGAGGCAAGGGCTGTAGGGAAGCTGGGCAACTCCTGGGAAATCAGAAGTTCCACAGGTGTGTGTTCCACTATCACCAACAGCTTCTCTTCCTTCAGAAACTGAAGCCCTAAGGGAACAAGGCTCCCAAGGAACAGGATCTGCTTGATCTACGTAGCTCCAGCTCTGGCACTGAGACCATCACAGAAAATTCTCTGGTCTCCATCTTCTTTGGTGAAATGCAGCCCCCTTTACCGACACGCCCTGCACACGATGAGCATCTGATATGGCTCCCTTCATTCGGTCCGTTCAGCAGCTTTGTAAGGGAAGCGCTCCTACTAGCCTCACTTCCCAGATGAGAAAATTCACCAAGTTAAGCTTCTAGTAACTTGTCCAAGGTCATTCTGATAACACGTGGTGCGAGAGCCAGAGTTCAGATTCTCATCTGAGCCGGAATATGAAACAACTAACTAGATATGACAAGTTGGCATAGATAACCCTGTGATACCACAACGTCTTGGTTCTGGCAAAAATACAAGGATGTTTTTACGACCTGAAATACTTCATATTAACATAAAAGTGCGTCAGTTCCCTATTTGCACACAGACCAGTGGCTGCGAGAAGATGGCCCTGCTCCACAGTAACGAGTCATGTGGCTGAGAAGCCACCCCATACTGAACAGTATTTTGATCTATGATTTGGATGAAGGCAGAGGCTGGAGATTTAACCAGTTGGCACACTATACAAGGTTGGAATGAACAGGTCACACAATCGATCAAAAAACCAAAATTTCGGGACTTCCCTGGTGGCGCAGTGGTTAAGAATCCACCTGCCAATTCAGGGGACACGGGTTCGAGCTCTGGTCCAGGAAGATCCTACATGCCGTGGAGCAACTAAGCCTGTGCGCCACAACTACTGAGCCTGCGCTCTAGAGTCTGCAAGTCACAACTACTGAGCCCACGCGCCTAGAGCCGTGCTCCGCAACAAGAGAAGCCACCTCAGTGAGAAGCCCACACACCACAACGAAGAGTAGCCCCTGCTTGCTGCAACTAGAGAAAGCCCGCCCGTGGCAACAAAGACCCAACGCAGCCAAAAATGAATAAATAAATTTATTAAAAAAAAAATTTTAAGCAAGGTGGAACCAGATTAAAAATCAACCATATGAGACTTCAACCGTATAAAATATTATATTCAGATTGATCAGTAAGTAAATACAGTGCAGAAGCAGAAAGAGACCAGACCGTTCTGTCAAAAAAGCATTTGGGGGCTTCTCTGGTGGCACAGTGGTTGAGAGTCCGCCTGCCGATTCAGGGGACACGGGTTCGTGCCCCAGTCCGGGAAGATCCCACATGCCGCAGAGCGGCTGGGCCCGTGAGCCATGGCCGCTGAGCCTGCGTGGCCAGAGCCTGTGCTCCGCAACGGGAGAGGCCACAACAGTGAGAGGCCCGCGTACCTCAAAAGAAACAAACAAAAAAAAGCATTTGGAACAAATGTTAATACAGACATTATTCGTAATAGCCGAATAGTGGAAAGTACTCAAGTGCCCATCAAATGACGAGTGGAGAAACATAACGTGGTATAGTCATAAGTAGACTAATATTTGTCCAGAAAAAGGAATGAAGTTCTGATACATACAAAGAGATAGACGAACCTTGAAAAACATTGTGCTAAGTGAAAAAAGTCAGTCACAAAAGGCCGCATATTGTATGATTTCATTTTTAGGAAATGTCTAGAATAGGCACATTTATAAAGACAGAGAGTAGGTTAGTAGTTGCCTAGGGCTAGGAGGGGTTAAGGTGAAATGGGAGTGGGGTGACTGCTAAAGAGTATATGGCTTCTTTTGAGCGTGATGCAAATGTTCTAAAATTGAATGTAGTGACGGTTGCACAACTCTGTAAACATAGGAAAACCCTTTAGATGGGGAATTACACAGCACATAAATTCCATCTCAATAGAGCTGTTACATCCCCCCCGCCCCAGCAAAAAAAAAAAAACGGTCTGGAGCATTTAGTTGCCTATATATTTAAATAGAGACAGCAATATACTATAATTGTTAGGAAAGCTAACTTGACCTTCAGATTGGCTCAAAATAAGAAAGAACTTACACAACAGTGAAAACGATCACCAACATGAAGTAGTGAGTTCTTCAGTGCTGAAAGACTTTAAGCAGAGGCTACCTGACTTTTTGGTCAAGAATACAACCAAAGGGATTTATTTCAACTGTGGGCTCCAAGCTTGTATCTCTAAGATACTAAAATTCTAATTTTTGTCATGGATGACACCTAAGTGATTGAAGAATTAGACACTGAATTAGGAATGTACAAAACATGTAGGAGTTTCATAGTATTCAGTTTCATAGTTAGCTCTTTGATCCATTTAACGTTCATTTTTGTATATGGATGAATGGATAAAGAAGATGTGATATATATATATAATGGACTCTTACTCAGCCATAAAAAAACAGTGAAATAATGCCATTTGCAGCAACATGGATGGACCTGGAGATGAGCGTACTAAGTGAAGTAAGCCCTTACATGTGGAATCTAAAACAATGATACAAATGAACTTATTTACAAAACAGAAATAGACTCACAGACATAGAAAACAAACTTATGGTTACCAAAGGGCAAAGGTGGGGAGAGGGATAAATTAGGAGTTTAGGATTAAAATATACACACTACTAACACAACACTGGAAATCAATTATACTCCAATAAAAATTTTTAAATATATAGATACACACACTACTGTAAATAAAATAGAAAACCAACAAGGGCCTACTGTATGGCACAGGGAACTATACTCAATATCTTGTAATAACCTATAATGGAAGAGAACGTAAAAGAAAGTATATATATATGTTACATATAGAGGGAGAGGGATCTGAATCACTTTGCTGTACACCTGAAACTAATACAACATTGTAAATCAACTATATTTCAAAAAAATTTTTTTTAAATAAGAGTACAAAATGTGGAAGTAAGCTGCCTGGAATCAAATCCGTACTCCACCATTTAACAGTATGGCCTTAGGGAAACAATCAACCCAAGTCTCAGTCTTTTGTTCTGTAAAATGGAGTCAATAATAATAATAACAGAAATCAATACATTATAAGCTAATTGGTAAGAATTAAACAACATAATGATGAGGGCTTTCTCACAGCATCTCACTGGATTTTAATCCTAGGAGCCATCACCATAGCCTCTCAACATTTTTAGTAACACTACATGAACTATACTATAACAACTTCTAACTAAAACTAAAATGTCACTCAGTAGCATTCACTGATTAAAAGGGACAGGACCCTCTCCTAAACAGAGATCCCAACATATATATTGTTTTCCAATAAATATTCCAAGAGCTCTTAGAAATATCAGTGCTATTTTAATATCGCAATGGAGAAGACACAGTATAATGTCGGACAGTAGAATGCTCCCAACAAAAACACTAAATGTGCCTCAAGCTACTGATCTTACTAAATTACCACAACACCGTTTTATGGATATCCTCCTTTTTCCTTCCTTCTCATGCCTGACAGCTTGTTTTTTCACCAACTCACTTTCCTGGATGTTATTTTAACATCAAGAATAGAAGTCTCATGCGACCCAATCATGCCTGTAATATGGCTGTTTGACAGGCCCCATCAAGTAGAAGTCAAGTCTTTATTACTCGCTCAGGAAGTCCATATGTGTATTTTACAAGGTGTCCACTCTCCTTCGAACCTTGTCTCTTATAAATACAGGCTTTAGGTATATTCTCACTGTGAGATCACTTACACCATTGACTAGTTGCAGGGCAAACGAATGCAATCAAACACTGAAGCTTCAAGGAGATTAGAGAACTGCCAAGGTCTGAACTATATCAACAGCTCGGAATCCGCTCATTCAACAGTGCTTTGACAGTATCACACCCGGTAAACAAACATGGCAGCGTGTGCACATCAGATACGGCATCACATTCCAGCAGTTTGTTTCTGAGACATATAGGGCAACATCCCATCACTAGCATTGTTTCCAGAGGGCAAGCACAGGCATCCTTCCTGGACAGTTCAGCCCATGACAAACGCTGTTCCAGGTAGTTAGGGAGCTCGTGGGAGGAAAGGTGGAAACACCCAAACCTCTGCTGAGCGGGAGTCAAGAAGGAAAGTTTTATCTTGCAATCTGTGCTTTAAAAGGAAGACTTCTTGGGACTTCCCTGGCTGTCCAGTGGTTAAGACTCTGCGTTTCCACTGCAGGGGGCACAGGTTCGATCCCTGGTCCGGGAACTAAGATCCCACATGCCACATGTGGCATGGCCAAAAATTTTTAAAAATAAAATAAATTAAACAGGACAGCCTGGTTTAAAAAAAAAAAAAAAGTAATTTTTTTTAAAAAAGAAGAAGTATTCTAGTCTAAAAGTTTAATTTTCTGCAGAAAAATCATTGGACAAAATCCAACACCCTTCCATAATAAAACCACTCAGCAAAAGAGGAATAAAAGGAAACTTACCTAACCTGATACAGGATATCTATGAAAAACCTACAGCGAACATCATATTCAAAAGACTAGGCTTTTCCACTAAGATCAAGAAGATAACAGTGTCTGCTCTCACACCACTTCTATTCCGGAGGCCACTTCTTTTCACTTCTACACTGGAGGTTCTAGCCAGGGCAATTAGGCAAGAAAGAGAAACAAAAGGCTTCCAGATTTGAAAGGAAGAAGTAAAACTATCGCTATTTGCACGTGTCATGATCCTGCATATAGAAAATTCTAAGGAGTCCACAAAAAAACCTATCAGAGCTAACAGATCAACAAGGTTGCAGGATACAAGATGAATACACAAAAATCAATCATATTTCTATACATTAGCAACGAACCATCCAAAAATGAAATTAAAAGTTTGTGTTTCACATCAGCCTTACCCTCAATTAAATTCCAGATTTCCAATCTTTAAGCAGGAAATTATAGTCACTTCAATGATACTCATTTCTGGCTCTTGGAAAACTACCTCAATCATACCTTAAGCAATTAAATACTCATTTGTTCATTCAATAAATACTTATCAAGTACTTCCTATATCCCAGGCACTACGGAAACAGCAGTGAACAACAAAAAAATCCCTGCCACCCTCCCTTCATAAAATTCACATTCCAGTTGGGAATACAAGCCATCAAACAGATAAACAGAAAATTATAACTTCTGATAGTGCTAAGTGTCATAACAAAAATGACACAGAGAACAGAGATGGAGGCTGATGGGAAGGTGGGTGAGTTTTACATGCAGAGGTCAAGGAAGCCTCCCTGAGGAGGTGATATTCCAACAATGAACTAAATCAATGCAACTGGAAAAGCATGTATAAGAATCCTGGGGTGGAAACAAGCCTGGTGTGTTCCTGAAACAGCCAGAACACAAGGTAAGCAGGGGGGCTTGTCCAAGGCTAGTCCTGGGGGAAGACAGGAGCCAGATCATGTGGAGACTTACAGGCCATGATCCAGACCAAAACCTTTACCCTCGGAAGCCATGGGCAAGGAGGGGAGAGGAGAACAAAGGAAGTAATGATGTGATCACTCTGGTTCTTTGTGGAATAAAAGGTCAGAAATGCTGAACTCAAACACACGCTTGTGTAATCACCTGCTGTGTGACCCTCAATATGTCACACACTGTCTAATACATCTCAACTGCCAGCATCTAATATAAGCCGGTGTCTAATACATCTCAACTGCCAGTACCTAATATAAGCCGGTGTCTAATACATCTCAACTGCCGGTACCTAATATAAGCCGGTGTCTAATACATCTCAACTGCCAGTATCTAATATAAGCCGGTATCCAATACATCTCAACTGCCGGTACCTAATATAAGCCGGTGTCTAATATATCTCAACTGCCGGTATCTAATATAAGCCGGTATCTAATATATCTCAACTGCCGGTATCTAATATAAGCCGGTGTCTAATATATCTCAACTGCCGGTATCTAATATAAGCCGGTGTCTAATATATCTCAACTGCCGGTATCTAATATAAGCCGGTATCTAATATATCTCAACTGCCGGTATCTAATATAAGCCGGTGTCTAATATATCTCAACTGCCAGTATCTAATATAAGCCGGTGTCTAATATATCTCAACTGCCAGTATCTAATATAAGCCGGTATCTAATGTATCTCAACTGCCGGTATCTAATATAAGCCGGTATCTAATATATCTCAACTGCCTCCCAGATTTTCTGTGGAACTTAGCAGATAATGTAGTTTGAAAGTTCTTTGCAAACTGAAATATGCTGCTGAATGTACAGCAAAATGATCACCAGCTTTACTGAGGAGTCCCTAATCTAAAAGAGAAGTAATTTCTTTCTCTAGAAACACAAAGCACTTTATCTGTCCACCTCTTTCAACACTTACCGCTTTCTATCCAATAGTATGAGCATTTTCTATGTATCTTATCACTTCTTCTATACTTTATAGACTGTTGACTCAAATCTCACTTTGGCAGAACTGATAACTCCCTATTACTGACTTCCACTGTCCGCACTCTAGACTACAATCAGAGCCTCTACATCATTTTATTGCAATTGATTATTTACCTGTCCTTCTTTGTCACCAGATTATGAATTCCTTAAAAGAAGGATCCATGTCTTGTTCATATCTATACCACCAGTGCCAACATCACTGAAAAACCAAGGGGGAGCTTTCCATGTGTTTGCAATATCCCTTTTCTCTACTGAGCAAGAATCTCCTTAACATGTGAGCAGAATAAAGATTCTTACGGTATTCAAACTGTTTGCAAAAACAAAGGGCTTAAAAACTTTGGCAACATGTATTTGTAGATCACAAACGTAATTTTTAGAAAATAATATACTCACTTAACAAACCCTGAGAGGATCAAAATAAAGGCATTTATTTATTTTTAATAACTATACAATATCAAGTTATATCTATAAAACTATAACCATTAGCTTTGATTCCTCAATGACAATAATAGTCCTGCACCCAGTCTCAAGATTTGAATTTTAGTTAATCTTAAAGATACATATTTGATATATAACATTGTGTGAATTTAAGGTGTAGAACATGTTAATTTGTTACACTTATATATTGCAATATGACTGCAATTGCAGCGCTAATTAGCACCTCTATCACATTATGTAAGTATCTTTTCTTTAGTGGTTGGAATAATTAAGTTCTAGTATCTTAGCAAATTTGTTGATTATAACAAAATATTGTCTATAGTCACTATGCCGTGCATTAGATCTCTAGGGCTTATTTATTACTTGTTTTCAGCTTGTATCCTTAAATATCTGTCCTATCTCCCACTCCCATCCCCTGATAGCCCACATTTTTTTCCTGCTTTTTATGAGTTTGGCTTTTTTACTTATTTTTTTAATAAGACAAAATGTGAAGTTATTTTATTAAAGAACACCAATTAATTAACTTAATTTCATGTAGACTCAATCATTTAAAATCTAATGGGTTCCATAAAATGTTTAAAATCCAAGTCTCATTCCTATTGTGTGACATCCATCCCACCAAAATAATGCAAACTGAAATCGTTTTTGTATTTTTGATAAATGCATCAAAGTAACTACAGACACAAAGCAGAAGACACACAAATCTGAAGTTCCTCTTTTGTTTCAAAGTTAGGAGTCTCCCTTTCCACTTTCTACTCTCAGTTCGAAATAAGGAAGATTGGAGAGGAAGATGAAACCCGGAGTGTACGTCCATTGTCTCTTCTGAGAATCCCTTCTCCCTGTGCGGGAACCAGTTTCACACCTGACTGTTACTAGTTCATCGCTTTTCATACTGAAAACTTATTAGCACCTTGTTCTGAGGCATAAATGTCAGTCTACAGTCAGGTGTTCATCTCACTTGTTATGTGTCAGCTGATAGGTGAGTGGTTCGCAAATTGCGGTCCAGCCCAGCAGTAGGGACAGCAACAGGGCTGTGAGAAATGTAAATTCGAGGACCCCATCCCAGACCTACAGAGTCAGAATCTCTGGGGGGAAGGGTCAGTAGTCTGAGTTTTAAAGAGTCCCAGATAGGGGAATTCCCTGGCGGTCCAGTGGTTATGACTCTGTGATTCCACTTCAGGAGACAAGGGTTCAATGCCTGGTCAGGGAACTAAGATCCTGCGTGCCACGTGGCACGGCCAAAAATAAGAAAAAAATAGTCCCAGATAATTCTGATTCATGTTGAAGTTCGAGAACCACTGTGCTATGCAGATTAAAAATGGCCTCTCACACTCCATAGGACTTACTGACTTCAAGGAAAATAATTATGAGAACACGTTTCAGTGAAGCCATGTGTAAGAAACAAGGGTCTTATATGGGGAAGAAGAACCTGTTGATCTCAGGAGATCAGAAAAGCCTCCAGAGAGGAAACTGTTTCAATTAAAACTTTAGACAGTAAGAATTTTCCAAAAAAACAAGCGAAGCAGGCATCCTAAATAGAGAAACTAGAATCGGAAGATTTGAATCTAGACTGTAATCAGGAAAAGATTTTGGGGTGGCTGATGTCTTAAACCTTCTAGAAACTCCTTGACCTGGTGTTCAGAACTTACTTCATGGTTAAGTCCTTATCCAGTCTAAAGGAAACACGGGAATATTTAGAAATCAAAGCGAGGAAGCCAGAATCTACTGGACAGCAGGATAATACAGTGGTTGAAGATTTCAGTCAGAACTGGCACAAATGTTAATTTTTGTGTCCTTCGTTCTTAACACCTGGGTATAATTTTTAATACTTTTCTGTCTACAGACAAGTTGCTTCGTTTCTATGATTTGGGTTTCTTACATGTAAGTGGAGATAATGGTTACCTACAGTACTGTTGCCTTTGGGGATGACTAATTGAGATAAAGAATTTGGGCTTTCTTAGATTTTTTTTTGGGGGGGGGGGAGCAGGCATGCCACTTGGCTTACAGGATCTCAGTTCCCTGACCAAGGACTGAACCTGGGCCACGGCAGTGAAAGTGCCGATTCCTAACCACTAGACTACCAGGGAGCTCCATTTAGACAGATTTTTTTTTTTTTTTTTAAATTTGGGCTTTTTTAGATTCCACGTACAAGTGATACCACACAGTCCTTGTCTTTCTGCTTGACTTCTCCCACTCCGCATAATGCACTCAAGGTCCATCCATGTTGTCACAAAAGGCAGGATGTCCTCCTCTCTCATTAAAGATACATTTCTAAGTAGCTGACAATTACTAGAGCACTTTGGGGAAAGTACACTAATATTTCTTTCTACCCCTGTTGTCGAAGGAACTTGACATGATAAATATTTTGAACCATGCCAAACCACAAACACACTGCAAAGAATGTCAACTGAACTGGAAAATTTCTTCCACTGAACCTGAGACAGGCTGGGACCTGGGGCCCTTTGCTGCAGTGCTGCAGTGCTTGCACCTGGACACAACCTGTCCCCTAACAACAAAATACAAAGAAACTGTATGGGACTAAAAATAACTGCGTGCATAGCAGCTGGGGCAAATCTGGGCCCAAAAGATACAAAGAAACCAAAAAAACCCAACCGCCATTTTTGAAGAGCCTGGAGCAAAAAAGTAGGGTTTCGGCAGCAAAAGCAAGGTACTGCGCATGCCCCCTGCACACAACACCACCTAAGGGGTGAGCCAACCACCTAAGTCACCCCTCCCGCCCGACCCCTGGACACACCCCTACCCTCACCCAAGTAACAAGCTTGCCCCCCGCTTAGGGAGCCAGCAAGCAAGGGAACCTGTTGTTTGTTCTCGCTCCGCCGTGCTGCAGCAGGTGCCCCAATAACGCGTTGCATGAATTTCTTATCTGGCCTCTAGTCCATTTCCACTGATTGGGGAAAGCCAAGAACGCGGCTTGGTAGCAAACCAACCTTTAAAAAGATTCCCCCAAAGAACTCTCCAAAAAAAGACAGTAACTGCTTTTTCTGATTGGGGGTGGATGACAAGATAAAACATCTTTGATTTGGAAAAAAAGAAAAAAGTCAGTATTAATAGGGAAGCATAGACTGCTAAAGTCTTAACTAGGGATTTTATAGTTTAGTACCTAAAACTTTTTATTGAAGAAAACTTAAACGTTTACTTTCTCTGTGGCTTTTTAATTCATATAGGAAGGTAGATTGCCAGAAGAGTGGAATCTATTCATATTGAGTGAGTTAGCTCAAGTAAACTCTTTCAGAATGAAGAGTGTGACAACCCCTTTACCTAAATGAATACTCATCTCAAAATCTGCTCCAGCCAGCAACTCCATCAAAAAGATCCAGAGCAAGCCTCCAGTTCTCTCCCCACCATTTTATTTCCTACTAATAACATCACACATTTAAAGCACACATCCAGCTGAACAATTCCTACTGCCCTGTGGCCAAGAAACACCACTTAAGTGACCATCTCCGTCATCAGCCTATGCTTGGTGCCTTTGGGCACAGTACCCCAGCCTGAGTAACTTCTCCAATTCGATGATTTACTGTCTATTACTTGAAGTTGCTGCTCTCCATCTGTTTTCAAACGTTCTGCTCCAACACCGGGCTTCATTCCTGGCACGATGCTCCTCGCCAACCTGACAAAAGAGGTCTTGAAGGCAAAAGGAGCCCAAAGCTGAAGATGGGCACACTCAAAACACTGGTTAATTTGGAGAGCCTCTAGATCAACTGGAATCCACTTACTACACTTCACAAACTCCCCAGGCCTTCAAAACAGTCTCCAAGAAACCTTTACTCTTTTTATCTCCTGCTTACGAGAGACCACAAAAGTATTACCAGTTGCAAGCCATAAGAAGATAATTGCTTGGGACTTCCCTGGTGGTGCAGTGGTTAGGAATCCGCCTGCCAATGCAGGGAACACAGGTTCGATCCCTGGTCTGGGAAGATCCCACGTGCCACAGAGCAACTAAGCCTGTGTGCCACAACTACTGAGCCCGCATGCCACAACTACTAAAGCTCACGTGCCTAGAGCCTGTGCTCTGCAACAAGAGAAGCCACCGCAATGAGAAGCCCGCATACCACAATGAAGAGTAGCCTCCGCTCGCCACAACTAGAGAAAGCCCGCACACAGCAACGAAGACCCAACGCAGCCACAAATAAATAAATTTATTTTTTGAAAAAAGAAGACGAAGATATTGCTTTCCTGCCGATGCCCCAGGGCTCATAAGCAGCTGTGTTCACAAAGATCTCTCTATATTACACATCATGGAGACCTTTACAACTCTGTGGTTAAGACAAACAGTAGTGCAGACAAGGAGCGAGCCAAGCCATTTCACAGTCACCAAGCTACCAGTGTCTGTTTGTCCTTCTTGTGTCCCTGTTCTATCCAGAAGATATCTGAGTTATACATCTAAGTTAGGCCACCTTGAAATTCATGCAGGTGCCCAAAGTGAAGGCAAAGAAGCCTGTCCCCCAGGTGACCCTCCTCCCTGCCCCTCAATGTCCCATACAGAATCAGCAAGAAGCAACATCATGGAGAAAACAGATGGCTGAGGTTTCACTGAACAACTGCCCTCATTACCTACACCTTGGAGAACGTATACGGCGTGTTGGTTAAGGCACAATTTTGCACAGACGAGGGCATGCTGACCAACAAAGATGCTCAGGAGCCATGAGGACTGATCAAGCCACTCAAGCTCCCTGAAGCTTCCTCTCCTTCCTTGTAAAATGGGAGTGATTCTTTCCCTGCAGGATTTGGGCATGGAACGAATGAGATATTTCTTTGGGCAGTACCTGGCACAGGGGCAGAGCAGGTAAATGTTGGCTCCCCACCCCACCCTCACCCAGTTCTAAATGGCTTCAACTTAATCCCAGCTTTTTCCCCCGGATCCAAATAACTAACCATCACCTTAGGGATTATATCATTACAAACTGATAGGGCAATGTTGCCAGAAAAAGAGAAAGGTAACAAAGATAAAAGAATGGGGGGTAGGGTGGGGGGAGATGAGAGAGAGCAGGAGACAGTTTACATTCAAGTTAGACAAAAGAGCAAAAAAGTACAACTTTGGTTTGTCTTGTTCCTCAGTGCCTAGTCCAGAGCTGATGACACAGTGGGCACTCAAAACAAAACAAAACAAAAACCTTGTACCATGAAAAAAAAATGCAAAAATGGAAGTAATGGCTCAACACCGAGACCAGGGATAAATCTGTACATAAATCCCGGCTTATCTCAACTATCTTAACTTAAGGTCTAAGGTATGACCCCCAAAAAAACCCTGGCAATGTTCCATTGTAGCTGTTGTTCTCTTCACACAGGAATGTTGGACCAAAGGGCAGAAAGATTTTCCTTTTGGCTCAGTTTACAATGAAGCTGCAAAACATTAAGCCGCACCTCATTTGACCTTAATAAACCCAGGACGCAAGAGAACAAATTTATTCATTTCCCCCCAAGTTCTCCCATTTGATTCTTTCATATTTTAAACTTCTTTTAATGACTTTCTACTGCGTTTAGCAAATAAAGAATCCTCCCACTGATAATTCAACATCTGCTAATTCCTACCAAGGCATTCGACAATTTATAAAAAGCAAAGAGTCTGGTGAATAAAACATTCCCGTTATTCCACAGGGCTGAGTTCAAATGAAGGAAAATGGGTCATTAAATAAAACCTGTCAATTCTTGGAGGCTTGGTTGCTACAGTTAGTGACCACATTTATGTCTGGATTACTTTGAGGTAAAAAGTTATATATTAAAATATTTATTATCCCAAGAATACTTAAAAAGAAGTAGGTCTTATAAAGTCAGCAGCCATCATGAAGAACAGAACACAGGTAGGTCATTCATATGATTCAATTTCCTGTTATGAAAATTTCAAACATTCAAAAATAGAAGAGTCCCCACCTATCTATCTCCTACCTTCAACGATTAACATATATGGAAAATCTTACTTTTTTTACCCCGACCCACTCCCCACTCCAACTGGATTAGCTTGAAGCAAATCCCAGACATCGTAATTTCCCCCATATCTAATTCAGTATCTATCACTAAAATGCAAGGACTCTTTTAAAATGTAATTACAACACTACTATCTTTTCTATACCTAAAAACGTAACAGAAATACCGTAAGTCAGGTAATATCTAATCCAAATTTCCCCAACTCAAAAAAGTTTAACACTGATTTGATCATATCAGGATCCACCAAAGTCCATGCGCTGCATTTGGTTGATATGTGTCTTTAAGCTCTTTTAATCCAAAGGTTCTTCTCTGCCTCTTTTAACTGTTCAATATATTTGTTGAACAAAGGGGGTCATTTAAAGCATAAAATTTCCCTCATTCTGGGTTTTGCTAATGGCATGCCAGGTGTGTCCTTTTACATTATGCTCTATCCCCAGCACCTGATGGGAGAAGCTGGCTCTGATTCCATTTATTATTCTTCTTTTTTCAAGAATACATCATAGGTGGTGAGATGGACCATATAAATTATACTGAATGACAATTTAATGATTTGTCAATCCGCCTTCCTCCCCACCCCCGCAAAGCTTTTGCTCCTGACACTGCTAGAACATTGGATTCTGGCTGCAAGACACAGCACATCAGTTAAAAGAGGGGGTCATCTTCCTCCCTCGGCTGAGCTCCTTACTCTGAGAAGGTTAATAATTGGGTGGATGCAGAGAACTAACCCTAATATCACCTTCTTCCTGCTCAGATGCAAACCTTCCCAATTCCTTGACACACATAGATTTTGAACAGTAACACTCAATGAAAAAGACTGCATTCAAGTCACCTACCCATGCCACGACCTGCCAATATGGAAAATATAAACCCTTATGTTAAATAAAAACTGGAATTCAGGTTACAAAATCCCTTTTTAATGGCAAACCATCAGGCACATATAGATTTTCAAGCAATAAGCAATTTCTACTATCAATGGTAAGGAAGGGGGGCGGGGGGAACAGCCTTTCTTTTTTGCTGCTGTCAGGACGGACGATTAGAGTGTAGAAAAATGCATTTTTAGTTTTTAAACTAAAATAGGCCACCATAAAAGTAATTCATCTATAAAGCAATAAGGGATGTCATCAATTTTACCTTATACTTGAATCCCACTCTTGATTCCTATTCAGCTGTATTTCAATTATGCCTTTTATTTGAAGACAAGCCCCTCCAAGCACATAATGTCACCTAAAAGTGATCTTCAAAAAAAAACCCTGTCAAGACAGGAAAGTTATTTATTTAATGCATAAAGCACTCTGCCTCACTCCAGAGGTAATGGTCCCAATGTCTGAAATATTTGCAAAGAAAAAGAAAGCAGCTGTAAGAACACTGGGCTAACATTTTTTTCCAGAGTTAAATAGAGTTGAAGAAATTCTCCAACAGTGGAAACTTCGGCATTTTTAAATGCTTATACTCAGAGGAGGATTTAAACAAGTCCTCCATTACTGAACTCAGCTTGGAGGCTGAGATGTTTAGAGGTATTGTTATAGATGCTGTAACCTGGGGCAGCGAGACTTGGGCACACAGTAGGGTCACACTCTGGGACATCGCTGTCACACTAATTCACCAAGAGCACCAAACAGCCCACATGTATGACTGGCCACATAAATACCTTATTCTAAAGAATTCTAAAGACTGTGGACTAACACACAGTAGACTCTTGTGTTTCTCGGTAATGAGCTTAAAACCTACCCAAGAGAATACCTAAATCCAAGAGAGCCATGAGAACTGAAAAATCACTGCCTTAAAACTACAACGAATTCAGAAACCCTCGCTGATTCCAGGATCTAGATAACTAAGTTAAAAGTCATTTGCAAAAAAGGACACTTGGCGGGGTGGGCAATTTTTCATAAAGAATATTTGACTTTTTTGGTAAAGAGTTTCTGTAATCAGAAAAAGGGTGAGAGACTAAAACTTCACTGATAGTGTGTTACGTATGTACCGTTATGGGTTGAACTGTGTCCCCCCAAACACGATATATTGGATATATCCTCAGTAACTCAGAAAGTGACCTTATTTGAAGATAGTGTCTTTACAGAGGTAATCAAGTTACAATGAGGTCATTAGGGTGCCCTAATCCAGTATGACTAGTGTCTTTGTAAAAAGGGGATATCTGGACACAGACATGCATAGAGGGAAGACAATGTGAAGACACAGAGAGAAGACAGCCATCTACTAGTCAAGGAGAGAGACCTGAAGCAGATCCTTCCCTCACAGTCCTCAGAAGGAACCAATCCTGCAGACACCTTGATGTAGGACTTCTGGCCTCCAGAACTGTGAGACAATAAATTTCTGCTGTTTGAGCCACCCAGTCTGTGGTACTTTGTAATAGCAATCGTAGGGTTCAAATACATTTACCTATATCTGTAATATATATGTCATGTGTGATAATGCTAGCAGTGTAATTTCAAAACAAAAGTAGCAGCTGCCAATCAATACTTGGCACATGCTGTCTTTAAATCTTCAGAATGACCCCACAGCATAAATTCTACTATCCTCATTTTGCAGACAGGGATTATGAGGTTTGATATCGGAACCTACGTTTTTTTTTTTTTATTTTATTGAAGTACAGTTGATTTACAATGTTGAGTTAATTTCTAGTGTACAGCAAAGTGATTCAGTAATACATATATATGTAATATATACATACATACACACATTCTTTTTCATATTCTTTTCCATTATGGTTTATCACAGGATATTGAATATAGTTCCCTGCACTATACAGTAGGACCTTTTTGTTTATCCATTCTGTATATAATTCTGTTTGCATCTGCTAATCCCAAACTCCCAGTCCTTCCCTATCCCACACCCCCTCCGCCTTGGCAACCACGAGTCTGTTCTCTATGTCTGTGAGTCTGTTTCATAGATAAGTTCATTTGTGTCATATTTTAGATTCTACATATAAGTGATATCATACGGTATTTGTCTTTCTCTTTCTGACTTACTTCACTAGTATGATAATCTCTAGGTCCATCCATGTTGCTGCAAATGGCATTATTTCATTTTTTCATGGCTGAATAGTATTCCATGGTATCCGTTCATCTGTCAATGGGCATTTAGGTTGTTTCCATGTCTTGGCTATAGAGCTGCAATGAACACTGGGATGCATGTATCTTTTTGAATTATGGTTATCTACAGATACATGCCCAGGAGGGGGATTGCATAATCATATGGCAACTCTATTTTTAGTTTCTTCAGGAACCTCCATCCTGTTTTCCATAGTGGCTGCACCAACTTACCTTCCCACCAATCGTGTAGGAGGCAGAAACTATATTTTGATGCTACTATCAGAGACCCATTACACAGACTTAAAAGACATAAGGGTTGATTTATTTCATATAACAGGAAGTGTGGAGGTAGGTAGCTGCAGGTAAAAGATGCCCCCATCTCTGCAATTCCCTTGGCCTTTCCCTCCTGTCTCAGAATGGCGGCTGTAGCTCCAAGCTATCACATCTGTATTTCACATCAAAAATGCAAAATATGAAATATCAAAAAGAGCACACTTCCCAACTGAATGAATCCCTTCAGAACAACTTTCCTGTAAACCCCAGACAACAACTTCTTCTTGTGACTCGTCAACCATCCCTATTCGCATGGGAAAGGCAGTAAAGCAAGGGGTTTTGTTAGGTTCATTGCAATCCCCAATAATATTGATACAAAGATCCAGTTACAAGGAAGGAGGAAATGAACCTTAATTAAGCAAATCTATCAGAGGCCCAAAGAGGTTAGAAACTTGCCCACATTCACAGCTATTAAGTGGGAGGGTCAGGATTCACATCCAAATCTCATCTTAATCCCAAAACCATACTTGGAACCACCGTGCTATACTTCACCCTCTGCAAACCCAAAACCTTATGAAAGGGTGGTCCTAATTGAAAAAGAGTTGGAGAGAGTTTGGTCCCCCAGGAGTGGCTCCTGAGCTCAGCGGCCTCTCCTTTTGGGTTTCTGGGTAACGTGAGAACCTCTGAGTATCCAAGAAAGCAGTCAGGCCAACAGTGCCTCTGACGTGCCCCCAAACAACGGCATTTTCTGAATAAATGCTAGAGGCTGCATTCAATGCTTACCAGTAAAATTTAGGAATAGACATACCCTGCCTGCTACTAATCCCCTGGATGTTTGTTTAGTCAAGTGATATTTATAGTCCTCGAAAAGGTGAAGCCTTTCACAGGTAGTCCTTTACTCAGCCTCTGCCAACAGCAACTGGAAGTTTTCTTCCCGTCTTCTTTGTTCCTTTCCAATTATAGAAGGCCTGTATTTATAGGCATCCACTCCACTGCCTTGTCAATACTTTATCTCTGCTAACTGAAAGAGATTTTCTTTCCCAATGTTAGATAACATCACTCAGGAACCAAATTCTCTAGCCTGATGCTAGATGCAAAGGTAATGAAAACTAACCTGAGCATCACCCACAGCTGTAGCACCCCCTGAACAAGTCACCCACTCATTTCCAGGAGGGATTTGGAGCCCTTCCTGCTTCAAGATTTGGCAATCCACTCTATGATTGAAGTCATGAAACGGATAACCTTAAGAGAAAGACATCTCCAGCTGTAGTTAACTTCATGGTCCTTTCCCCCCCACTTCTCCAGGTTATAATCCCCCAATTTTCCCCTGCATTATCCATGCAGGCATCCTGTCTCGCTCTGCAACGCCAACCAGAACCTCTCCCAGAAATGCATCTTGTTCTTGAGCTGAGCGTTATCCGTAAAACCAAGACACAGGAGGGGCCAACTCTTTCCAATACCCCGTTGGCCAGTTAGCTCCCCCTGTCCTGGTTCCTGCCCCTTCCAAGTTGGTTGTCTCATTTTTCCTTCATCCTGAAAATAAACCTGTAGTAGCCTTCCAAAGCCAAATTTTGACTAAGGCTTTCAGAATCCATCCCATTATTAGCAATCAAGGAAAACCCTCTTTTATCAGCTTGATAGGCACGTGAGATATTTCCCTGATATTAAGACACACAGTGGAAAATTAGTCTCTTCTTCAGCTGCAGGGGGTGATGCCTGAAACTCTATAACAGGAAAATAGGAATATTATTATTTTTAGTAAAAGTAGCAAAATACTAATTTCCTTTTATTGTACTCAGGGTGCAAATGTGCCTTCCTAAAGACAACTTGTAAAAAAAGGAAGTGACTGAGGCACTTAATCTGATTCATTAAGAGGCTGGTTGCTAATTGGAAATAACCAAAATATACTGTCCTTTATCTTTGCTCAGTAATTCACACAATTTATACTTCTTGCCTATTAAGGTAAGACTGTTACAGAATGAGCAAAACCAGAAAACAGATTCTAAAAGACATGAAATGGTTTTACTTTGCTCAGTTCTAGGATTTACCATAATTTGCATAATAAATCAGAGAAAAACACTTTCCATGGCAAGAGGAAAGTAATTTACAAGATTCATAAGTCCCTGTTATTTAGTAAAATTAGGCCTTTACCCGCACTGTCTAAAATTCTGACAACATAATCTTTCAAATCAAAATGGGTGGCAGGTCCTGAAACATGTACTGCAATCTGTCACTTAAAAATAATAGCAAAAAAAAAAAATTATCATCCAAAGTAATTGACAACGTTAAACTACAGAAGTATACCAACTCCTGTTTAGCACTAATTACAATTAGCAAAATCTCCTTTCTGAAATCCTCTTTCCAACTCCCTGCACCTCATTCACCTTCTCTAATTCCAAAGCAAGTCTTCTGATTCAACCAAAAGGTAGGTCTTCTGATTCCACACATGCCTTTTCACCTGACCACTAAAAATTAGTTCCTGGATTACTCACTCAGCCTGATGCCGGGGAAGGAGGCAAGGAAAGGCAACCCACCGCAAGAGAAAGTTAAGACTTGGTTTCCACCCTCCTGAAACTGAATTTACCCGGGGAGAAGGAAAGGGAAAGAACACATAAGTGAATGATGGGATAACTGTGCCCAGCAATACTGTACCACTAGTCGTTTTGGTATCTAAGAGCTCTGAGGTCGGGGAAATCAGTGTTGGCCAGAGTAAGTGAAGACATTCAAGAAATACTTTCAGAATTCCAAGAAGGCTCTAGCTTTCTGAGATGGCCCACACTGTGTGGAATGTGTTTCTCCCATGGCCACTCACCTTTTGAAACGGACCGCATTCTGTGTATGGAATGTGTATCTCTCTAAATAAATCCACTTCTTACCTTAAAAAAAAAAAGAATTCCAAGAAGCACAGGGGCTACTGAAAATAAATACACCAATATTAAATGGACATTTACCTAATGCCCTATACTGGCTATTTCACATACACACCCTACTTAATTCTACAGAAAACTACAGGGGTTAGCAATGATCCCCACTCCACAGAAAAGAAAACAAGGAATTAGAGGAATTTACCAGCTTGCCCACAAAAATCACCTAAGCAGCATAGTTTCGACTAAGGGATAAATGTATTAATTCTTCCATTCAGTCATTCGTAGACTGTAATTATTCTAACTTCAAACCCCCTACTCTTAGGGGGGTTAGAAATATATTTGGAATTACTGCGTCCCAGTTTCCCCTGGCACCAAAAAAAAAAAAGAAAGAAAGAAAGAAAAAAGGAAAGGAAAGAAGGGAAGGAGGCAAGGGGAAAATTACCCAGATAAATCAGGCAGTAAACTTCTAAGACACAGCATTCAGATAAAACATGAGGTCAGCTTTAGCCGACTTACTGCATTTCTATTCTACACATCGCACCTGGGGAGGAGAACCACTTCTGAATGTCTGCTATTAATCCAATCCCATCTGCAGCTCACACCACACAATCATAGTGAACGTTCAAGGTTAAGTCACATATTTTAAAGAGATGCCTGCAGTATGGAAGGGAAGGCAGGCCAGTCTTCTCCAGCACCTAACAATGTCACCTAAGGCCTGTCATTTCCAGCGCCAAGCACCCAGGGGTACCTAAGATGTTTCCTTAGGGATATGAAAATTTTAACCTTTTACCCATAAATGTATTTTTACATGATTTACATTTTTTTACATTTTATAATTTACATAATATTTTAGTGTAAGTACACATATACATAATAGATAAAAATAAATACACATATATTGAGGGCACGGGTCCAATTTTTTTTTTCTTACAAGACAGTAACTGAGATCAGTGAAGACCAATGATCCACACACTTACTAAAAGGGTAATTTGTTAACTTCCAGTACCCTGAAGAGCCAAACTAAATGACATCACTTTGGAACCACTCCAGTAGCTGGAAAAAGAAAGAAAACTCAAGTTTTATTTGTCTCCCTTTGAAAGGTATTTGATTCCTAGCTGATTCTTGGCATAAACAATGGCTGACCATTACAAATCTTTGGGGCCACCTCATTACAAGTTCATACTGCAACAAATCCCATTTTCCCTCTGCAAATTCAATTCACATCAATAGCCCCATATATCACTGGCTACTGCTATTGGCTGCCTGATTTTGAAACATACAAATGTTTTGGAAAGATTACTGCCGACACACAATAGGCAAACTGCTATTTCGATTCCCTACACATGTGCTTGAAGGGCCGGGGGCTATACACGCTACAAAATGTAAATGAAGCCTGTTGTTACCAGCTGCTTATAGGTCCCCTGACGTCTTCCTCTCTTGTTCCTCCAGGCACGTATGTCAGGGAAAAAAAAAAAAAAACCATCAAAAGTGCCGCCATTCAAGAAAGTCCTTTTATATTCTGCTCAAGAGTAGTTCCCTGGTCTCTTAATTTTCTGAGCTGTGTACACAAAATGCAACAAAATTAAGCAGTGGTGGCTGTACACAGCCCATCTTCATTAGGCAGAATTCATCATGAAGGAGAAACATGATTGTGTGATGTTGTTTATTAAGATGTTTTCATCACCAACTTTTGATGAATCCGTCACCTACAAGAACTAACATTTAAGGGTGACACCTACTCTAACAAAAGGAGACTTCCGGGGGACAAAGCAATCCATCGTCCCCAAAGCCCCAAGGCCTGTTACAAACTCTGGCTCTGTCCCAGACACCACTTACCTAACACATTGCTGGTTTATCTCTCCCTTTGACTTCCTTGTTGAATACTTCCAGAAAACACTATTTCTTAACAATTCTTCTTTAATTTAATGTACTACCCACTGGTACTGTAATGGGACGATAAGATGGCGCAGATCCACAGCGAATCCATGCCCACTTTGACGGTGGGAAACAGAGGGAGATACTATGCGTCCACTGCTTAGTTCTGGGCTTCTCAACAGCCTCACTATCGACATTTTGTACCAGATAACTCTTTCCTGTGGGCGGCTGTCTGTGCACTGTAGGATGTTTAGCAGCATCCCTGGCCTCTGCCAACCAAAGGAAAGTAGCACCACCTCCCATTCCTGACAACTGAAAGTGTTTCCAGGCATTGCCAAATGTCTCCTTAGGAGGGGGCATGCAAAACTCTGAACCCCTGGTTGCAAACCACTGGTCTAGTGGGTCTACATACACATCAACAGGCAGAAATTTTATGTATGTGGTCGTATAAGCTGGGAACAAGAAGCATAAATCCACTGCACACCCAGGCAATGTCTATCACAACCATAAACCTTTCTGGGACACTGAACAATGTCAAGTTTGCCTACCAAACAGAAGAAAGCTAGGCTAAGGTACTAATTTTGATCATTAAAAGTCTACTAATAGTGAAAGGCATTCCTTATATTAAAAAAAAAAAAAACCTGCCACTTTATTATTGCATTGGCTCAATAACTATCCAGAGAAGAACACGTGGAAAATACCTGTCACAGGTTTTCCATATTCAACAAAAGAAAGCCTCCAGAAAGTTCAGCTTTCTGGACCAAAAGTTTTCATTTAATCGACTGTCAAGAAAGCCTTCAGAAAAAGTTCTTCAGAGTCAAACCCCCTTAACAGAAGATGGATATGCTGTGAGATTTAATTTAATGGAAATAAAGAGGCAAAAGTGGTTGTTGTTTTTTCCCCTAAACAACCACCACTGAACTTCTACAAACCAATACTAAAAAAGACAATTTTTATTTAACAGTTAAAGAAACCAGCTTCCAAAAGCTCAACTGCCATCTGCAATTATAATCAGGCTTCATTTAGAATACCCCACCATGTTCTAGTCTTCATTAAAAATGGCACATCCTTACAAGGGAATGCAATATGAATTCACAATTCATATGTGAGCAGGACACACACACACCCAACACTGGAGTCTAGGCTTGGGAGACTTAACTATTTTACCAGTTTCTTAATGGATGTAACTTCAGTTTAAACTTTGTTTAACTTTCACATTTTAAATTAGAAAGGTATGTGGATTACGTTAAGACAATTTGCCAGAAGTACAAATAGTTTTTTTAAGCCTGCCATCTTTCACACAGCACACGGCTGATCCTGTATTCCAGACACTATTATCTTTACTCTGCCTAAAAGGCACGATATTTCAGCACAGTATTTCCACTGACGCAATATAGTTTTCCCACCACGCTAAATAATAACCAGTTGGCCTCTTGGTAAGCTTAATAATTAGCTATAATAATATCCCCTGCATGTTTGTAATTCAGTGTAATTTTTATATTACAATTCCTTAATATGGTCTCCAGCACCATCAGTCCTCTGCCTACAGAACATTAATGCAGACATTATCTGAAAACCACCATACAAACTCCTGCTGCCGGTCAAAACCACTTAAAATAAGACAAATAAAAGAAGACATAGAACAGAGGACCTCAGAAGAACACATGCTACCTTTAACCTGCAGGATTAAAGAGAAATGCTCCCATACCTATCCAGTATGTGGTGACTCCTAAAAATTCAACTTCTTCCAAAATTCATAAATGTTAGATTCAGGTTCCCCTGCTGGAGCAGAGCCTCTGGCAAGGAAGGAAAGAGGGGGGTGGAAAGCTGTAAACAATAAGCATGGCTCCCATGCAAGCCTGTAAAATTAAGCCTCTCTCAGTTGGACAATTAGCTTTATATAGCTAATCAGGAAGAAAGAAATGAAGGCCATCTGGTTCTTGGAAGAAGTTCTGTATCTGATTAATGCTATCTTCTTGAAAGTAAACTTCCTATATACAAGAGGACAGGAGAAAGCAAGGAGAGGAATCCTCTTTTAAATTGCCTGCATACCCTGATAAACGCACATGCAGATCAAGCCCCTTACTACTTTACCCAGAAGCAATACAAGAGTGATTAAATGCCACTTATTAACGGGTTAGCCTTTAGCCAACAATGCGACCTCTCCATTGTAGACTGGGTAATTGGCTCCTGTATCCAGGTCCTTTGCCAGTCAACTGTGCAGTTCCACAGAGTACTTCTCTGTCCCTTGACTTGGGGATTGGCCATATGACTTGCTTAGGTTGAAGTAGCTTAACTTCAAGAGTGAATTTAGTGTTAAGAATATGGGGATGCCACTCCAATATCAAGGACAGGGATGCAGCTAATCTCACACAAACTAGGATCAGGCACTCAATTCCTCTATGAAGCCTCCAAAAGTCCTCCATCTCCATGCCCTCTCTGTCCATCAACTTTCTTGTTCATCTGTCCAACCAGACTTTATCTTCCAGGGCCACAGGCAGGAAGTCAGTTACTAGTAACATCATTTCTCAAACCTCCAACTTCTTCCAAAATTCAAATCCCCTTGGTTCAACACAGCAGCATACCTGGAAGAACAGCTCAGTGCCTCAGCCCCAAGGTAGGTTAGGACCCCACCATCAACCAATCCAGTGTAGCCATGGGTAGAGTCATCAAGAGCCACATAAAGTTGGGTACTCGATGTACAGCACAAAGGTCAATCTAAAGAAGTGAAATCCAGCCCACGCCCCAGCTTGCCAAGCTGAGTACCTTGGCATAGGGCTGCTCTCTGCCAGGAGATAAGAGCTACCATTTTCTTTCCATAAAAGCAAAAATCTGTCCACAGGTGGCACCCAAGTATGGTGAAGAAGGCTTCTGGGTCTGGAGGGAGGGAGGGGAGGTGGTGGGGAGAAGGACTTGGCATGGAGTATTGGCATCTCAGAGAGTTAAAGAGGGTGTCTATATGGAAGAGTGGCCCGACACAGGGTGCAAGTGGTTGAATAAGTAACTATATTCAAGATAGTAGGAACTCGGTTTCTCACTGTTAAGAGGAGGGAGTTACAAATACAGAAAGGAGAAAACTAAATTGAGCCATGTGGTGTTAAAATGGAATTGGAGGTAGTGAACTCTGATTTTTAATACATAAAAACACAATAATAAATACAGATATGTGACTTCCCTGGTGGCGGAGTGGTTAAGAATCCGTCTGCCAATGCAGGCAACACGGATTCGAGCCCTGGTCCGGGAAGATCCCACATGCCATGGAGCAGCTAAGCCCATGAGCCACAACTACTGAAGCCCGCGTGCCTAGAGCCCACGCTCCACAACAAGAGAAGCCACCGCGATGAGAAGCCTGCACACCGCAACAAAGAGTATCCCCCGCTTGCCACCACTAGAGAAAGTCCACTTGCAGCAACAAAGACCCAATGCAGCTAAAAATAAATAAGTAAATAGTCACTCAAGTCAAAGGTTTTTTAAAAATAAATAAACAAACACAGATGTAAATGTGTGTGTGTGTACATACATAGACATATACAATCCCCAGTTGTGTCCACTAAAAGGGTCTGGGAGCTGTAACATCTCAGGAGCAATGAACACACCTAATGCCCAGATCTTGGTTTCTAAATCTCATTCTCCTCTAAAAGGAAATCAGAGCTCCATGGCTCCTCAACTCCTTGGTCAAATCCAGGGATGGGGCCAGCAAAGTACAAAATGAGCCTAGAACTTCTTGTTCCAGAAAGTAAGAAAGCACTGAAATAATGAAAACAACACATGTCAAAAGGACACAGGAATGGGCTGGAAGGAACTCCCACAACCGGAATGTGAGCATCAAAATAATGGCAGTAATATATTACAACCCATTAAGTAAAATAGAAATCCATGAGTTCCAACTGATGCAATAAATAAACAGCTTGAAAATTTAAGGAGAATGGTCTTACGGTACCTATCCACAAAATACAAGAGGGGAAAAAGAGTAACTTCACAATGGAGAAGCCTCGCAGATGTTGCCTTTATCAAGTGATCAAATTTAACATCACCAGCAATGGGACACATGGAAATCATGTGATAAGATGCAATGAAAGGAACAGAGCATCATTTCAGTGATATTTCTGCCCTGATACATAATCCAAATCTAACTGTGAAGAGTCCTCAGACAAACCTAAATTGATGGACAGCCTACAAAATAATTGGTTTGTTAACTTCAAAATTGTCAAGGTCATAAAGGTCCAGGAAAGCCTGAGGAATTGTTCCAGAAACAAAGGACACAACAACTAGCACATGACTTCAAATGGCTCCTTTTTTAATTGGGGGAATCTGGGTAAATCTGAATGGGGTCTAAGGATTAAATGATAGTGTAGTGTCAAAGTTAATTTCTCAATTTCGATGGATGTAGTGTGGTATTATAGGAGAGTGTCCTTATTTCTAGGAAATACATACAAGTGTTCAGAGATGATAGGGTACCAGGTTGGCAATGAATGCAAACTGGTCTGTGGGGCCGGGGGTGGTCTCTTATTTGTTGTAATTTCTTCTACGTTTTTTTTAAGTTGAAGTATAGTTGATTTACAATATTGTGTTAGGTTCAGATATACAACAAAGTGATTCAGTTATACATTTTTTCAGATTTTTTTCCACTAGAGGTTATTACAACATATTGAACATAGTTCCCAATACCATAGAGTAAATCCTTATTGTTTATCTATTTTATATATAGTAGTGTGTATCTGTTAACCCCATACTCCTAATTTATCCCTCCCTCCCCCCTTTCCCCTTTGGTAACCTTAAGTTTGTTTTCTACATCTGTGAGTCTGTTTCTGTTTTGTAAATAAATTCATGTGTATTCTTTTTTAGATTCCACGTACAAATGATATCATACGGTATTTGTCTTTGTCTGAGTGAAGACTTCACTCGGTATGATATTCTCTAGGTCCATCCATGTTGCTGCAAATGGCATTATTTCATTCTTTTTAATAGCTGTGTAATATTCCACAGTATATATACCACATCTTCTTTATCTGTTCATCTGTTGATGGACATTTAGGTTGCTTCCATGTCTTAGCCATTGTAAATAGTGTGGCTACAAACATTGGGGTGCATGTGTCTTTTCGAATTAGAGTTTTTGTCTTTTCCAGATATATGCCCAGGAGTGGGATTGTAGATCATATGGTAGCTCTATTTTTAGATTTTTAAGGAATATCCACACTGTTTTCCATAGTGGCTGCACCAATTTACATTCCCACCAACAGTGTAGGAAGGTTCCCTTTTCTCCACATCCTCTGCAGCATTTATTATTTGTAGACTTTTTGATGATGGCCATCCTGACCAGTGTGAGGTGATACCTCATTATAGTTTTGATTTGCATTTCTCTAATAATTAGCAACGTTGAGCATCTTTTCATGTGCCTGTTGACCAATCTGTATGTCTTCTCTGGAGAATGTCTATTTAGGTCTTCTGTCCACTTTTTGATTGGGTTGTTTGTTTTTTTCATATGGAGTTGTATGAGCTGTTTGTATATTTTGGAAATTAACCCCTTGTCAGTCTCATCATTTGCAAATATTTTCTCCCATTCTGTAGGTTGTATTTTCTTCTATGTTTAAGAAAAAAAAATGTTTTTAACCTGTAATGGGCAGAGTACAACGTGGCTATGGAAGGCATGAGCCCTTTCAGAAGGTGAATAGGGAATGTCACTCAGAAAGGACATTTGCACTGAGATATACAAGAGAAAGAGCAAACACACAAAAATCCAAGGGGTAGAGATGGCAATTATGATGCTGATTGTACAAGAAAACACTACCATCATCTAACTCTTATACAATCTTACTGAGTGCAAAGCAACGGTCTAAGTGCTTTCCATATTTTAACTCATTTATTCCTCACAACAACCTTATGTAGCATTATTAAGTATTATCAAGTAAAGGACTTCCCTGGTGGTCCACTGGTTAAGACTCCATGCTTCCACTGCAGGGGGCACGGGTTCGATCCCTGGTTGGGGAAGTTGCACATGCTGCTGCCGTGCAGCCAAAAAAACCCAAAAAACTCTTAAAAACAAACAAAAAAAGTATTATCAAGTAGAATTATTATTACACCCAACTTAAAGATGAGGAAACTGAGACACAGAAAGTTTTCAGTAACTCACCCAGGTTAGTTAGTAGCATGACCAGGGTCTGAACACCAGTCTGGCTCCAGGGTCTATACTCAACTGTTACACCATCACAGCAACTCCAGGCAACTAACTGTAAGGATGCTGAGACAGGATGGAATCAGAACTGTTGGACCATCCTAGCCATGAAGACCGGCATAAGTGAGCGAGTGAATGAGTGGGGACAGTAAGAGAAGATGTAAGAAATGGAGGCAGGCCCATAGGTAAGAATCTGAATTTATCATTTGTCACGGGAATATGTTTCTGAAGCAGGGTGACTACTTAGTAGGCTGCCTCCTAGGCAGGATGGTGGCCTAGACCAAGTCAGTATCATAGGAGATGGAGAGCTCTGGCCAGAGAGAGTCAAGATTTATTTCTGAGGTAAAGCCAGTAGGACTTGGATGATTGTTCTAGAAAGCCAGGTTATGAGACCACCTTTTAAGCAAAACTGTATACACCATCCAAATTCCTTGGGTCAGACTGCATGCAGAAAGGTCACAGAATACTTCTGGTGGTTTTCTGTTGATGGTCATCTCACAATTCTTAAAAAAAAAAAAGCACAAAGAATCCACCCCTGTCCTCTTATGAGGCCTTCAGTGACCCAATAATGGCTCATGGTTTACTGAGGCTATACCATGTTCAATTTATGTAACCATTTTCCCAGATAATAAACAATGTCCAACAGCTTTCTTCCATACAAAAGAGAATCTCTCTCCCACCGTCTGTCATCTCTTTTCCCGGAATCTCATCAAAGATTGTACCTCGCACTATAACTGGGAGGGTTTTAAATAGATAATTTAACCTTGAAAGAATGTTCATTTGACTCAACACATCCTTCCAATCTAAGAAACATACAAATTCCCTTTTACCTCAGCATGTCTTTCTTAATTGTGACAGCAGTGCCGAGAAATTCATTTTCAAAGAGCTGATTGAGCCACAAGGGAATATTAATACCTAAATACTGAAGCAATCCTGATGCTTTGCTTTAAAAAGGGAAGCTGGATTTGCTAGATGGCAAGATTCCAAAATGCCTCTGGTCTCTGCCTTAAAAAAAAAAAGTCTTTAGCATATTTTCATCTCTCTGCATTAAGTCAGAAAGTAAAAGGCAAGTTTATTTCTCTTAAAAATGAAAAAAATAAAAAAGTCCTTTGCTTTCTATTGCTGGTAATTGCATTTGCTAGAATGCTGCTAGGTTTTTTAGTGTCCTAGTCTAAAGGGTGTGATTTTCTTCAGTTTTGAATATGGAGGAATAAATGTTCTTTCCTTCACTTTTGAATATGGAGGAATAAATGTTCTTTCAACTCTGACAGCCTAAGTGTATTCCACTCTGCAGTGCTGACTATGGCTATAGAAATAGCGTTTCACATCCCAGATCTGAAATTATACCAGGGTGAGCACGGATAGCGAGGAAAGGAGGGAGCATGCGGGACAGCTCACCTGTTCTTTGTCAACCTCTCGTTCACGGCAAAGGCTGTTCCATCAAATGATTACAAGTACAAAAAAAAAATAATAATTCCAGGAACCAGAGAATTCAGAACAAGTAATAGGATCCCATCCCCCCGCCCCCTGAAGCTGATATCATCAAATTCTCTCACATGATTTACAACCTGGCAATCAATCTCTTTCCATTGATTATCCTGCTATTATGGGATGTAACTGCTCTCTGCCCATTCCAAGAATGCTAAAGTGTTGCACTGAGAATACACTAATGCACCTTTAATGCAGAGAAGACAGGAGGAAAAAAAAAAAAACCCAAGGAGCAAAACAGGCTGGAGAATGCATAAAGCTGAAGTTCCTTTCAAAAGCAGTGAAGAAGTTAACAGCTTTTCAGGGAGGCAGTCAGGCAATTCATGCCCAGCAGCTACCCGGGCTCAAAGCACTAAGTTTTCTAACTGGAAATAGGCCACGTACGCAGTGAACCAGAAGCATGTGGGCCCCTCACTTTGGACCACGGCCATAGGAGAAAAGAGTGCCTTAACCTGATCAAACTGCGGAATCGCCATGAATATTACTAAAAGATGCTTCTGATTCCAAGACGCTGGCCGGACAAGCTCTAGAGCCCTTATCACTGCATGGATTATAATATGATTTACCAAAACCTTAATGCAAGGGTTGACAAACACTGATCCACTGTCTCCTTTTGTACAGTCTTCAAGCTAAGAATGGTTTATATATTTTTTTAATTTATTTTATTCATTTATTTATTATTTTTGGCTGTGTTGGGTCTTCGTTGCTGCACGCAGGCTTTCTGTAGTTGCACCGAGCGGGGGTTGCTCTTCATTGCAGCATGAGGGCTTCTCATTGTGGTGGCTTCTCTTACTGCGGAGCACGGGCTCTAAACACACCGGCTTCAGTAGTTGCAGCATGTGGGCTCAGTAGTTGTGGCTCGCGGGTTCTAGAGCACAGGCTCAGTAGTTGTGGCACACGGGCTTAGTCCCAGACCAGGGCTCAAACCTGTGTCTCCTGAATTGGCAGGCAGATTCTTAACCACTGAGCCACAAGGGAAGCCCTATATTTTTTAATGGTTAGGAAAAAAATCAAAGGAAGAATAATATCTTGTGACATAGGAAAAGTATATGAAATTCAAATTTCAGCATCCATAAATAAAGTCTCATCGGAACACCACCATGCCTGATCGCCGACATATCTCCCCGCTGGCTACTTCCAAGCTACATGGCAATGAGTAGGTACAGCTGCGATATACGGCCCAGAAAGACAAAAATCTCTACCTGGCTCTTGACAGAAAATGTTTGCCGACGCCTGCCTTAATTCACCCACAAATTTCAGGAAAACAGCTCCAAACAAACTAAAGGCCCACTAGAAAATCATGAAAGAAAAATTGTCCTTTACCATCTAAATAAGTCTCCTTTCTCAGAAAACTCGGCAGAAACGGCACAATGTACATAAAGTTCCCAGAAAAGCTTTTAAGTTTGCTGACCTAGTAGCCAAGACGGTGATTTGAAATAAAGCAGGAAAAAGACGAAAATAAAAAATGACAAGGAAGGCACTGTGCTGGTCTCTTTACATACAGGATTCCATTTGATGGGCACAGCAAGCTTCTGAGGAATGGCTGTCCCCATTTTACAGATGAGGAGATTGAGCCCAGGAGAGGCTGTCTAATGTCCTCACAAGGTCACGGCAGTGCCTGTGTCTTCAGAGCTGGAGCACACGTTTTGTCGGCTCTGAACCCCATACTTTTTTTTTTTTTTTTTTTTTGCGGTACGCGGGCCTCTCACTGTTGTGGCCTCTCCCGTTGTGGAGCACAGGCTCCGGACGCGCAGGCTCAGCGGCCATGGCTCACGGGCCCAGCCGCTCCGCGGCATGTGGGATCTTCCCGTACTGGGGCACGAGCCCGTGTCCCCTGCATCGGCAGGCGGACTCTCAACCACTGCGCCACCAGGGAAGCCCGGAACGCCATACTTTTAACTATCAGAGGTGCCTAGAATTCCTGTTCAAAAACTCATACTACTTTTGCCATTCGGAGAAAAAGAATGAAATGGTAAGAGAATAAATAACATTTAAGTGAACGAAACGAGAGATCTCTCTACCTTTGAAAGGAAGGGCCATTTAACAGACAAACGTTTGTCTTATTAAATGCTGCATGCTTTAGTGTTGAGCTCTTAAGTAACAATCAGTTCCTGTACTTACTATCACCCTGAGTACAGCCAAATCTATCTAGGCAAACGCACTATATAATCTCTTTATCCACCTGCTATGAAGACTGCTGGCTACAATCCAGCATCCTGGCCCTATGGAGACTCCTTCCCCCATGCTTGCTTCCCAGGGCAATTTTTTATATCCAGCAATAAATCACTCATAATCTAAGAGACAGTGACACTACATCTACCAAATGATTCAAGTCTTCCAAAATCTCTTAACAAAGCCAGTTGATAACAGCCAGTAGCAGCAGCCTTGCAGATTCTATTACAATTATTGTGACGATGCCTAGTACCAAGTACACAGAGCACTGACAGTGTCCCAGGCACTGTTACAAGCACTTTAAATGGACTCATGTATTAAACTGTTAATCCGCACATCGCTACAAGGTCAGCACTATAGTTACTTTTATTTTAGGGATCAGGAAGCTGAGGCAAAAAGAAATTAAGCAATTTGCCAAGGTCCCATAGCCAGTAGGTGGCAGAGCTGGGATTCAAACCCAGGCTGCACAGATGGGAGTTGATACTTTAACACACACCTCACTGCCTCTCCATACTAGGTCAAATAAAAACATTTAAATGTGAAAATCTATTACGCATAACCAGGCTTATCTGTATTATTAATAGTAGAAGGGCCGTCTTTAATTGTTAACTCATTGTAAATAGACTGGGAAGAATAACCGACATGAACTGATAGAAATAAAACATTTTCTTAAAAATGCAATGTTATTTCTTATCTGAAAAAAGAGTAAGAAATATCTGGACTGTTTAGAGCTGATGAGGGGCTTCCGGCTGATTTACCTTCACAGTAAAGGTCAGGCAGGGACCCCTTTCTGTTCTGTACTCTTCCAAGAGCATGAAACTTTTTGGATTATGTTAAACCCAACTCAGCCTTTCCTCGACGGGTGAGGCTCTTTCCGTAATGAAAGCTTATAAACCTGAAGAATAATTTTCATAAGTGGTAACGGTCATAGTTTCATTATCATTAATCCATCTAACACTCTACAGAGACCAAAGGCCTTGATAACATGTTCGGGCTGAATCTGACCACAAACCACTGATGGCAAACACACGGTATGCTCCCCACTCCTCACTCTGAGCCCCCTTTCCCCTTGGTGGATGTAACTGACCATGCTCCCCTTCCCCATGGAGCCTATCCTTCTCAACAGAAGGATGGAGTATTATCTCGGATAACACTGGACCAAGTCAAGCGGCCAATAGCAAGGGATCAGAGTAAAGACATAAGACATCCTTCCATCACCTAACCCTACATCAGTGACAGCCCAGCCCAGCATCCAGGGAAGGCCTCCCTCATCACCAATAGTCCACTGGGTCTAGAAATGGACTGGGGTCCTTTCCCTGGTCAGCTTCTCAGGCTGACTTATACTGAATTTATTATCTCACATAAAAAGTCCAGTGGAAGGACAGGCTTCAGGGCTGGCTGAGTCAGCAGCTCAAAGGTATCAACAAGAATCCAGCTTCTTCCCTTCCTTTCCAGGCCAGCCCTCCTGGAAATATGACTCCACCCTCAGGCCAGCGCCGGGACAGCTGCAGCCCTTGCGGGTGGCACATTCTGACAGCACCCACAGCAAGTAGAGACCACAGCTTCCCTGGCTTCAAGGCAAACTGCAGCTTTCCATGGGAGGGCCCAGCGGGCACATATGCCCATTCCACTGGACAAACTCAGATCACATGGCCAGTCCTGAACCAATCACTAGTTAGGGATGTAAACCAAATAAACCCAACTGTGGAACTAGGGTTTAGCTACATGGCTTCACAGAGAAGGGTGGACACCTGTATAAAACGAAGGTTCTATTAGGAAGAAAGAGACGGAGGCTGCAAAGCAGTCAAAGAGGCCTTCTGTCCTGGGCAAAACGCAGACCAGAGATCAAAATTAGCCAGTCAGACGACAAGTCTAGCCAAAAGACAATTACTTCAGCCTTCGTGGTGTACTAAAAACTGAAGTCATTAGCCAAATTTAAAATTGGGAGTAATGAGGTGAACTCAGGACCTCTAGTTTCCCTTGAAACACTGGAATGATCTAACACTGGCTCAGATTCCAACAGGGTGGCAATCAGCCCCAGCCAAATGGTGTTGGCCCTGGAGAAAGGCAAACTGCGTCCAGTTCTCTAAAGTGTGCCCAGCCCTGGCTCTCCTACCTTATTAGTTTGCTTCAGTTTCCTGGGCCCAGCTGGCATTCATTAGACTTTGCAACCTCCGTATTGGCCACCAAAGAAACCACTGGAGAAAGCGGGCCCTCAAACTGATAAAACCCAACAAGGAGAACATCCACCTCCAGGCTGATTCACAGGGAATTTAATTCTAAGGAGAAGCAAGAGACAGAAGTTCACATTCAAAAATGTCTAGCTACATTCTCAGACCCCCAGAAAAAAGTCATGTAAGATTTAAAGAGTCTGCAGACCTGTCCTTTGGTGGTAAAGAAGAATCGTATAAAATGAGAGCGTCAGCATGCTCCAGGTCTGTGCAGCCTCAGATTTGGTGCAACGTTTGATGCATCCGGCTAGGAATTGGCCCCAGGCATTTCACTTTTAATGAATCCCAAAGAACACAGTTTGATCCGACTTCTGAATTCATGTGGCATTTTCTCAGGACAATATTCATAAGTCTTTAAAGGAGGCCCATGTCAAGAAGACGGAAGATTTACACTAAAAAACCTGCCAAGGACGGCCACTTCCTCAAAGCTTGTATTTCACAGGTGGCTGTCCACACCACTTCTGTTTTACCAGCGATGGTACTGAGGAAGGAGGGATGAGGAATACCAATATCACTCCAGGGTCCAAAGCGGGTGTTTGTTATTTTCACCCGTTCAGGGCTCCTTCTCTCTTCTCTTGGCAAAGACCCCTCTTTCCTAAGAGAAAGCCACTCCAAGAAGCTAAGGTTGGGGAGTTCACTTCTACCTCAGTCACAGTGGTGGGGACATTTTCTGAGCCTGTCCAGTTACTGGCCCAGCCAAATGCAACCCAAGTCTTGATAATTAACAGTAAGACATGATGTCTAGACTCAGGAAGATTTTTTCTCTTTACAAATATGGAGCTATGTAGATAAAGTCTGCAGGTGTTAGGGGATTGAAGGTGGCCATCTAGCAACATCAAAAGATGTGTTTGCCAAAAAAGGGTAGTTTAAAAAAGAAAAGAAAGCCCTGATACGTGGGTGGAGGACCTGGATCCAGCCATGCCTGAACCCAGTATGCCTTTGCATTTTATGGTACCAATAAGTTCTTCTATCTACTTGAGCTACTTTGGGTTGATTTCTCTCCCTTCCAACTGAAACTTCAATTCAGTGTTCCCTTAATTTTTTGAAATTAAGACTATTTAAGTAACAGAAAACAAAGGCATCAGAGATTGAGGCCAGAGAGCTGGCACTCTATGCAAACAATCTGAAGAAATAGCTTTACACTAAGTCCAAGGATGGGTAAAGCAGAAGCTAGTCATACAAAGCCAGCCACAGTTTATGCATTCAAACCATGGTGAACTCAAACCATGAATTGTTCATGAACCGCGTGGACATACCTGGCTAAGGTAAGGGAGAGAATAAGTGAGAAAAACATGGATCCAAACCCAAAGGGGTGGAAAAGTCTGAGGGAAATCCCAGATATGGTAGGAGAATTCCAAGTGGGCCTCCATGACTGTCACTCCTTGGGTTACATCCTGTATAATCCCCCTGTCCCTTGAGTAGGGGCAGAACCTATGGTTTTCTTAAAACTGGCAAAGGTGAAGGGATTTTGTAGATATAATTAATATCCCTAATCAGCTGACCTTAATTTAATGAATAGGGAATCCATCCTGGGTGGGGCTGATGGGAAGCAGCAGAGTTCCTCTTCTCTTGGCCTTGAAGAAGCAAACCCGCATGTTGTGAAGATGGCCACACACAGGCAAAGGCAGCAGCCTTTAGAAGCTGAGGCCTCAGTCCTACAAAGAAGTGAATTCTGCCAACCACTGCGAACTTGGAAGAGGACCCTGAGTCTCAGATGAGATCACAGCCCTGGCCCACTCCTTGATTTCAGCCTGAGCAGAAGACCCAACTAATTCCCAGACTCAGGACCCATGGAAACTGTGACGTAATAAACACGTTAAGTCGCTGAGTGTGTGGTGATTTGTTACACAACAACAGGAGACAGTGCACCAGACAGGCTAAGGACTAACCAGGAAAATGGCAGAGACAGGTGGGACCTGGTGACCTTTTTTTTTTTTTTTGCCGGTACGCGGGCCTCTCACCGTTGTGGCCTCTCCCGTTGCGGAGCACAGGCTCCGGACGCGCAGGCTCAGCGGCCATGGCTCACGGGCCCAGCCGCTCTGCGGCGTGTGGGATCCTCCCAGACCGGGGCACGAACCCGTGTCCCCCGCATCGGCAGGCGGACTCTCAACCACTGCGCCACCAGGGAAGCCCTCTGGTGACCTTTTAAGGAAGCATGCCTGCAGAGGGCTTTAAAGCCTCCTACTTCGGAAACGTGAGCTGTTAATACCCATTTACAACTCACAACTCATCCCTCAGCACAGTCCTTGGCACATGATCAGCGCTCTCTCAGTACTTACTAAGTGGATGGGGAAAGAAATAGATGCACAACTAACATCTCAACCAAAGAGAAAGATGAGGAGTGGGATGGGCCCATTTATCAGACGTGGCATTTGCTGAAGGACATTGTAGGGCTAACAAGAAGGGTCTTTGGTCCAGGGAGACCGGGCTCCTATCTCAGCTGTCCCCTTTATCAGCTCTGTGATCCTGGCCGGTGAACACAGTTCACCTTATGGCCCTACAGTTTCACTTTCTCATCTACACAGACTAACAATTCAAAAATCTGTCAAGAGGACTAAATTAAGCAACACATATATAAGGACACCAGCACTGGTGCCTGATTCTGCAAGATGTTTTATAAAAATTAGCTTTCTTCTTCTCTCCCACTCTGCCACAAGTAACCCTTCATGTGGCTTTGGTACAGCTAATGAAGTTCTGGGGAAACAAAACTCATGACAAGTAAGTTGACAAAAGGATGTGGTATCGGGTCCAAATACTTAATACGCTGACTAGGACAATTACTACAATTTGCCCGGACCCCAATTCAAATTTGTTAAATAAGAATAATGGCACCTACATTATAAGGTGGTTAATAAGGTTAAATGAGAACATATGTGAGGAAAAAATAAAACTAGTACATAGTTAGCCACTAAAATTATTATACATGTGGGCTCTTATGTTTAATTTCATTATTTGAGCTGGCAAAGGCAAGGTCTCCCAATAGGTAATATAAGGCCATTGGAGGACTTTGGGGATTGAACTGTGTCCCCACAAAAAGATTTGTTAAAGTCCTAGCTTCCAGCACTTCAGATGTGACCGTATTTGGAAATACAGCCATTGCAGAGGTAATTAGTTAAAATGAGGCTACACTGGGATAGGTTGGGCCCTTAATCCAATATGATTGGTGTCCTTATAATAAGCAGTAAGAGACACAGAAGGAAGATGGCCATGTGAAGACAGACACAGGGAGAACGCGCTGTGAAGATGTAGGCAGAGATTGGAATGATGCACCTATAAGCCAAGGAATGCCACGGATTGGTGGCAAAGGCCAGAAACCAAGAAGTGGCAAGAAACAGGCTCAGAGCCTCCAAAAAGGAACCAACCCAACCGACACCTTGACCTTGGACTTCCTGACCCCAGAACTATGAAGCAATACATTTTTGTTGTTTTAAACCACCTAGTTTCTGGTACTTTGTTATGGCAGCCCTAGCAAACTAATAAGGAAGATGGCCCCAGTCAGTGGTGTATTTGTAAATGTTTACCATCCAGCTCTAGGAGGGGGTTGGTGTGTAGTATTTGCTGATGACCATGGTGTAAATATTCCCACCATGGCTAATGTCAACCTACCAATGTGACAGCACTAAATGTGAAGTAGAAAGGAAATGCACATCATCATACAGCATTTCTACCCTATAGATAAAACAGACGCTCAAGAGCACAGGCAAGAATAACATGTCTTACAATAATTCTAAGTGATGAATTGGGGGGTATTTTTTATTTCTTAAGTATAATTTAATTGTAAGTTTACATAATATTTTGCTTTAAAAGACTGTGTTTAGGGAATTCCCTGGCAGTCCAGTGGTTAGGACTCCGAGCTTCCACTGCAGGTGGCATGGGTTCGATCCCTGGTCAGGGAACTAAGAGCCTGCAAGCCGAGCGGCGTGGCCAAAAATAAAAGAAATAGGATTGTGTTTAATAACCAGCTCAGAAAATTCCTGAGAACTTAACCACCAGTTTTCATGAACATACACAAGCAGCTCCCAGACCCCAGGCAAGGATGTGCAGAGGAGAAGGGAAGCACACAAAGCATAAATCCTCTACCCTCGCAGGTCTCGACTACTCCTGGCCCTGGGAGTATGGTCTTCAAACCCAAGCCCTTCTGCAGAAGAGGGGTCACGCTTTCTGTCTGATGGTAATAGACAGTGTTCGGTTAATTAAGCAGGTTTTAGTGCAGCTAAAACCCAGGGCCTATCTTCTCCCTGATCCCATAAAGCATTCGTGGCAGTTTGGGTATTAACCAATACAGGAGTAATTTGAAATCAATTTCCCCTCTCCTTGATGAATAATGGACTATTTAGTGTGACCTACAGAGAAAATTAGAAGCTCATGACCATGAGGCAGCCCCCTGGAGCCCCAGCCCAGGGCACTCCGGGATTCCACCTCAAAGCGGGATGCTTGACTGGTACCACCACCGTGAGGAAGCTGATCTTCCTCTCCTCCGAACTATGTTATCCATCACCACCTCTCTCTTAATTACAAGGTGCCCAGGGGCCTATTTTATCCTTCTTTAATCAATACACGTAAATGAGCGGCAGCTATGAGCTAGGCACTCTGATGAGCGAGCAGGATGGATACAACCTCAGCCCCTCTGGCATGCACAGGCTGGCGAAAGGTGAGGGGTCCTGAAACAGGGGCCTAAGAACGTTCCCATTAACGGTCACGGAGAGACATCTGTCCAGTGAGCCAGCTGCATCTCGTAACCGTGGCTGGAACCCCACCACTGTTGCCTAGGCCCTTGATCCTGGGCAACTTTGGCCTCACTACAGTACCTGCTCTTATAGGGCTACTGTGGGGTCCCAGATTATGCAGGTGAGTGAGCTATCTGTCCCTTCTGTTCCTGGACACCCCATGCTTAACTTTACCTCCTTCACACCCATACTAGATGTCAACTTTTTCCAACAAGGTCTATTTAAAACAGGTGGCAGCAACCCCCCTCCAAAAAGTCCCAGTTTCCCTCAACCTTCCTTCCTTCTTCCTGACACTGGTCACCTTCTAACGTGTTAGCTTGTTTACCCCACTAACACACTAGCCCCACAGAGACAGGTATTATTTGTTAGTTTTGCCACTTTTTCAAATACCTAAAATGGGCACAGCACACAGGAGGCACTCAAGAAATATGAAGGATGGGTGGATGCACGGATGGAGACTAAAAACTGTTCTGGAAGAGACTATATCTCACTGATCTTTGAATCTCCAACATCTTACACAAATTGCTATCAATTTTTGTTGAATAAATGAACAAAAGGATACAGCATGCACAGTGATGTGAGCCCACAAATAACCTGAGATTACCAAAAGATATAATATCCTTACTTGTTCTAATTTCCCTCTAGGTGATAAAACTCATCACATGGCAAACATGCTCACATACCATGGTTTACCAATGTTTTCTCCAACTATGTCCTGGTTGAGGGAACTCAACTAAGGAAAGTACAGAGAGAGGCTGAAGCCTATATACCTTGATTCGATCAGAGAAGATCCTTTTTTTTTCTTTTTTGGCTGTGCAGCTCGGCATGGAGAATCTTAGTTCCCCGGCCAGGGATTGAACCCGTGCCCCTTGCAGTGGAAGCACAGAGTCTTAACCACTGAACTACCAGGGAAGTCCCCAGAGAAGATCCTTTTTAAAACCTATTTTATATATTTGAGATTTCAAGTACGATTGTTTTGGCTTCTCTCCCCCACATGGGAGAAGTTTTATTTATTTCATTTTTTTCTATATGCTTTTTTTGGTTAAGTATAATTGACATGCTTCTCTATGAGATCTAAAAAACAAGCTCACAGGTGCGGAGAACAGATTGTTGGTTGCCAGAGGCGGGCAGTGAGGGGTGGGAGAAATGAGTGAAGGGGGATCAAAAGGTACAAACTTCCAGTTATAAAATAAATAAGTCCTGGGGATATAATGTACAACGTGGTAACTACAGTTAATAATACTGTACTGCATATTTGAAAGTTGCTAAGGAAGTAGATCTTAAAAGTCCTCATCAAATAAGGTATTATTTGCAAAACAGGTTCCACGGCTGATGGTAGACTTGAAAATACTCAACTTGAAGACTTTGGCGGTTGGGGGTTCAGGGGTGGAGCGCATCATAACCAAACTTTCATTTAATTAGATAGATCACCAGCTGCGGTAGTGAGGTTACACTCAAAAGTCAGTGTGGGCTTCCCTGGTGGCGCAGTGGTTGAGAGTCCACCTGCCGAAGCAGGGGACGCGGGTTCGTGCCCCGATCCGGGAAGATCCCACGTGCCGCGGAGTGGCTGGGCCCGTGAGCCATGGCCGCTGGGCCTGTGCGTCCGGAGCCTGTGCTCCGCGACGGGAGAGGCCGCAGCAGTGGAAGGCCCGCGTACCGCAAAAAAAAAAAAAAAAAAAGTCAGGGTATAAGGTTTTAGCAAGAGTCAGAATTACCATTGACAAATCCCTTGAATCACCCAAAAAGTACAGTACATATTTTATGTTATGATATAGTACATATATTGTGTAATGCCAACATCTGTCCCCCAATGAGCGTAATTAAAGTACATCAAAGTCTTCATGCAGGTGACTACAGATTAGAATTGTAATGTTTTTCGATACCCAAAAGAAAACAGAAAATGAGTAGAAGATTCCAAAGTGTTCCTGCTCGTCTACAGGGTTTACTCTCTTCTATTCCATTATAGTCTCTACAAGCTTCATAAACACGAATACATTTGTCTGCTATGGTAAGGAACATAGGATATGTGAAAGCACCTAAAAAAAAAACTGTAGAACACAGTATATGCTTACTCATTTTGAAGCTGTAGGTTGCTTGATTGAAACCACTCTGAGTTGAGATTTTAGAGACACAAAACCAGCCATCTTATCCTTCTGTTATGAGTTGAACTGTGTTCTGCAAATTCATACATCCCAACCCCAGTACCAAACCCCCAGTACCTCAGAATGTGACCTCAGTTAGAAATAGGGTCATCACAGACGTAATTAAAGATGAAGTCATTAGAGTGGAGCCTAATCCAATACAACTAGTGTCCTTATCAAAAGGGGAAATGGGCACATAGGGAGAACACCAAGTGAACTTCTTCTCACCATGAAGGCAAAGATCAAGGTGATGTTTCTACAAGCTAAGGAACGCCAAAGATTGGCAGCAAACCACCAGGGAACCGATTCTTCTCATAGCCTTCAGAAGGAACCAATCCCGTGCACACTTTGATCTCGGATTTCTAGCCTATGAGACAATACATTTCTATTTATTTAAGGCACCCACACTGTGGTACCCTGTTACTGCAGCCCTAGCAAACTAACACAACAACCAAGCTCACATTTTCTCCTGCGGTCCCACGACAGGCCATTGCGCCCAAGCTTTTGGGCACTGGTCTCATGACTCTAAGTGGAGTTACAAATTTAACTCATTCATGAGTTGAGTGTGTCTGATATATCGCCACTCTATCATCCACTAATAAACCTTAAAGTAAGAGACAGGACGGGGGCAGCACACGATGACCAACTCCATGTCCTGGTTCACAGATAAGAAAAGGAGTCTCCAAGGGAACAAGACAGAGATGCAAGCGGCACTGCCTCACTCAAGCAAGAAAAGCCTTTCTTCTCAATTCCTCTACTTTGTTGGCCCACTCCTTTTCTTCCCGTGGTGAATAAAAACACCCAAGGGGAAACGCGAACCCATTCATCAACATTCCTGGCCAGACAGCCAGCAGCTTAATGGCTTTATCGATTCCTTGTTTTGCTCTACATTATGTGTTACGTTGGCTCAAGCAGTCCATACAAGAAGAATCAAGATGGCATTATTTCATTTTAAGCTCGTTACCACTGAGACCAGTCAAACCTGAACAGAAGTAGCTGAGTTTCAAAACAAGCATGTGCAAAATTTCTATTCTTTTGCATGCCAGTGGTCCTTTCCACGACCAATGCCCCTTGGTTCCAAAGCCCTATCTTAGCTGGTAAAGAAAAACAAATTGTGGCAACAACTGCGCCCTTTAAGTGGATTTTTCATGCTAGAATAATGTTTTGTTTTGTTTGATACTCCAAGATAACGGTTCCAAAAGCTTTTTTAAAATTAATTAATTAATTAATTTTGGCTGCACTGGGTCTTCGTTGCTGTGCGCGGGCTTTCTCTAGTTGCGGTGAGCGGGGGCTACTCTTCGTTACAGTGTGTGGGCTTCTCATTACGGTGGCTTCTCTTGTTATGGAGCACAGGCTCTAAGCACTCGGGCTTCAGTAGTTGTGGCAAGCAGGCTCTAGAGCACAGGCTCAGTAGTTGTGGCGCACGGGCTTAGCTGCTCCGCGGCATGTGGGATCTTCCCGGCCCAGGGCTCAAACCTGTGTCCCCTACGTTGGCAGGCGGATTCTTAACCACTGCACCACCAGGAAAGTCCCTCCCACTGTGGCCTTGAATGAGTCTAGGAACCCCCCAGACCTCAGTATCCTCATCAGAAAGGAGAGAAGGGCTGGCCTACATCAAAAACAAATACCTGTTGTAAAGCTTAAGAAGGCAAGGTCTCATGAGCAGCCCCCTAATCATTTGTCAAATAAATAAGGCATTCTATATGTTTCACATTCCGTGCTTCAACAAGAAAAATGAGATTCGAAGAAAGGATTCTGTGCTTTAAAAAAAAGTTTGAAAACGACTGGTGAAATTTGGTCTTTTGTTTTGGTGGTGTTTTTTTCTTTTTTTTCAAAAATAATCCTGTTGGGCTTCCCTGGTGGCGCAGTGGTTGAGAGTCCACCTGCCGATGCGGGGGACACGGGTTCGTGCCCGGGTCCGGGAAGATCCCACATGCCACAGAGCGGCTGGGCCCGTGAGCCATGGCCGCTGAGCCTGCGCGTCCGGAGCCTGTGCTCCGCAACGGGAGAGGCCGCAACGGTGAGAGGCCCGCGTACCGCAAAAAAAAAAAAAAAAATCCTGTTACTTGTAGAAATGAATGTGTATATTGTTTCACACTTATTAAATATTGTGAACTTTAAGATTCCACTTATTTTTAAGCTAAATGTGGATATCCAATGTCTTCACATACAGAGAGAAAATGAAGTTGAGACTAATTTTAGGAGGGTTCAAGAATGAGGAGGGGACCACAGATGCATATTGGCCTTAACCTAAGCATTTCAAGCCAAGCAATTTTTGAAGACTTTCTGCCTTGAGATATTTTTTGGCCAATGTTACTGAAAACTATTCCTAAAAGCATACATTTTCCACACCTGCTGCAACCAGTCAGATTGAAAGTGTTAAAACTTGTTTTCAAAACCACTTGTGCACATGCCTAGATAGGTTTTGCCTTGAAGGTGTATAAATTAAATTAAAAGAAAAGCTTTCCTTTTCAAAAATATTTTTAATTTTCAAGTTTTGCTAAAGAACACAATGGTGCTAAATAAATTTTCTAATCTTTTACCCTGATGTGAACATAATCTAGACTTCTTACCCATTATATAAACCAGCTACCCAAACCTATAAAACTAATAAAGACTAAAACCCAGGGACTTCCCTGATGGTGCAGTGGGTAAGACTCCACGCTCCCAGTGCAGGGGGCCTGGGTTCCATCACTGCTCAGGGAACTAGATCCTGCATACTGCAACTTAAAAAAAAAAAAAAAAAAAAGATTCCGCACAGAGCAACAAAGATCCAGCGTGCCGCAACTAAGACCCAGCTCAGCCAAATAAATAAATAAATATTAGAAAAAAAAAAAACACTAAAACCCAAATCCCATCCTGTATGGAAATCTTAGATACAGTTCTACCTAGAGCTAGACAGCCGCTTTGGGTATATAAATGGTACTCTGCTTACTAGCTTATGAATATATTATTTCATTTAGTAGAAGCATCAAGGCCTAGGGCCAAACTACCAAGTCATAAATGAAATTCTCTTTTACACCTTCCCTCAAGTAGCCATAAGAAATACCCCTTTACCCAGGTTCTGGCGCCCTAGTCCCTTTCCTGTGTCCGCAACATTGTTGACACTGCTTGGAGAACACCCAAACTTTGAGGGCACATTCCCAGCTGGAAGAAAAGACATGCTGGGCTTTCCATCGTTTTACTTAGTTAATTTCTCTGAGCGGTAACACTATATAAAGGGTATATAATCAGACTGTTCTCCCCATCTGCAAAAGATACAAAGACAATGAATAAAATTCTTAAAATGTGAATGACTGTGCTGATCCCACCATCCTCCTATGGTGGAAACAATCGGTGCATCCACAAACACAGATGGCAAAACTTCTACATTCAGGCTACAAAGCAAACACCCCACCTCTTGCTCAGTTCTGTCCAGGGAGGTGCGAGATTATCACTGTGCTCTGTATACAGGCGCATGGAGCGTGTCCAGGTGAAAACCAAAAAACGCAGACTATCATCTGTGTGTTTGGACTAAATGACAAACATCTGTAAACAGACAGGCTTTCTCACTTTTCACCCAGATTACGAAAAGCTCCTTCATTTTCCCACAACAGATTAAAAATGGTTTTAAAAAAAAAAGAAAAGTATTAATTGTAACAATTCCCTGTCCACGTCAGACCTTAGCTATGCTTCGATCAGGCCAATTTTGTTGTAACATCGTGTTTCTTCCTGTAAGCTATTTCCCCAAACATGCTGTGCAGATTTCTCTGTCATGCTTTATTGATAAGAGTCGGGCTTGAAAGCAGGGCTGCCAGGTTGTTACCATAGTATAATTTACAGACATGCAAAGCGCTGATGGATGTTGGCTGCACTCTCACGACCCACCAAACAGCGGATCTGAGGCTTAAACTGCTGCACCAAGGACTTGGCACAAAGGAGTCACTTAATAAATATTTGCCAAACTAACGCTCTACCTGACAAACACAAAACATCATCCAGTCCTGGGTGTGCTTCAACAGAAATAATTGACTTGGATGAGGGAGAGGGTGTGTGAAGAGGGGGTGGTCAGGCAGCCCTCGGAAGCAGCAGCGTGTGCAATCACTGCCTCTCTTCTGCCTGGACTCCCGATATCTGATCACTACAATTAAGGCCTGAGCTACTTTACTTGAGCCTGTCAGCACATCAGCCACCAAGTCGATTCATACTTGGTCTGCTCAGAATGGAAGAATGCCTTTGTCACTAACAACCCACAGCTGCACCCTGCACCGGCAGAGATGCAGGGCTCTGCACAGTCATCCCCTGGTGCCCCCCTCCTCCCAGATGAGCATTTTCACCCTCTCTTTGTGTTTAAATCCATTTTGGTCCACGGCATTCTGATTAGTTGGTGCTGGGCAGAGAACAGGCTTCCAAAGACTTGTTGATTCCATCCAAATATTCAGAAACAGGCTGGAGACAATCAAGAACGAGGCTTTCCTGGTATACGGTTTAGACTCTGGTTTCAAAACTGTATTTTTTAAAAAGTAATTTTATCAATCAATGCACACTTATGACACGCCACAGTGAACACCCTGAGATGCATTCTATTTTTTAAACTCAGCTGTCCATCTGCTGCCGACATTGCTGATAAAGCTCTAAGTGATTAAGGAAAACAGAGAATTCATTTGCTGTGATAATACAGAGATCTGTGTATCTTTCCAATTGCCTTCAAGGTTGAAAGAAATGAGGTCTTGATGAATACCAGGTAGCTATTAATTAGATTCAGTAGCAACAAAATAGTTTTCAAGCACTTTAAAGAACTGAGAACAGGGACTTCCCTGGTGGCGCAGTGGTTAAGAATCCGCCTGCCAATGCAGGCGACACGGGTTCGAACGCTGGTCCGGGAAGATCCCACATGCCGTGTAGCAACTAAGCCCATGCGTCACACCTACTGAGCCTGCGCTCTAGAGCCCGCGAGCCACAACTACTGAGCCCACGTGCTACAACTACTGAAGCCCACTCACCTAGAGCCCGTGCTCTGCAACAAGAGAAGCCACTGCAATGAGAAGCCCGTGCACCGCAACGAAGAGTAGCCCCCGCTCACCGCAACTAGAGAAAGCCCGTGCACAGCAACGAAGACCCAATGCAGCCAAAAATAAATAAATTTAAAAAGAAATTAAAAAACAAAAAAGAACTGAGAAAAGCTACCGAGCTCAGCAGAATTTTTCTGTGTTTTGGTTTCCCTGACCCACTTTTCCAATTCCTCTCATTAAAAATGCTTCCATCTGAAAAGAAATGAAGAGAGCAAGAACAAGGACTGAAGAGCAAATGCAAGTGATTATTATAAAGACCTCATTCATCTAACCCCAATTTTCAAAACCCATTTCATTTTGTTTGGCTAAGAAAAGGAGAACTGTATATATACACAGCTTACTTTTAAGGAGTAGACTTTAAGTCTGAAGCAGTAATTCCTACCTGTGTCACTACAGCTGCTTTCACAGTGAGGAAAATTTGGACCACCTTTTTTCCTTTTTTTGTAATTTAATTATTTTTACCTAGTTGGCAAAGGAAATGCTGATTCCTGGGCCAAAGGAAAGTAGAGAGCTCCCTAAAAGCAATTCACTTCAGTGGGGCCTTTCCTGACATACACTGTTTTAGGGTTCCAAAGGTGTCTGTCCTGATGGGGGGTCAGAGGTACCTGTGGTGTTTGTGGGGAAATGTTGCACAGAGGGGGTGTACAGATGGGGGCCAGGTGGCCCTGACTTCTCAAAAATTTTCCATGTGTATAGGAATCGCTTGGGGAGTCTTGCTAAGTACAGATCTAGAGTGGAGGTTGAGCCTCTAAGATTCTGCAGTTCTAACAGGTTCCCAGGTGATGCTGACGCTGCAGATCAGAGGATGACACTTTGACTAGTAAGATGTGGAACAGCCTAGAATAACTACCCTGTGTTGGTTTTGCCTGCTTAGCATCCATTGTGGGACTGCAGAGAAACAATCAGACTTCAGGGAGGTAAGAGGGTGGTTTTTTTTTTCCTTTTTCCCCCCCAGCTTTATTGGCGTGTCTTGACAAAGAGAAGGTGATTTTCAAAGACAGTGTATCAAGTTGACAAGATGGGCAGATCCAGCCCCTTTCTCCAAAGATGGGTATTTCTTACAATTATTACTAAGAAAATAATTTAAAATCATTTTGGCTAGGTATAAACTTTATATAAAAACAAAACTGGTATGCTGCAGTATCCACTTGCTCTGGCACAGTTTAAAAGCTCCAGAGAAAGGGACAATTCAGGCATGTTTTGTTTTTTTTTTTCTCCAGTGCCTCTTACAGAGGCAACTCCAAGAAGTTTCTCTGTCTCCTTTAGACTCATCCAACATGTTGTGTATGCTCATGTAGTTACATGTCAGTTTCCAGGCCCTGAGTGCTCTGAACATGAGAGCATGTCCTAGTTACCCTTTCTAATCTCAGCACCAAGCTCAACAAGTGGGACAGAGCAGAGAATTAACAATTAGCACTTGTAAGTGTCAGGCAGTGTGGGTGGCCCTTCACATCCATTACCTTCTGGATTCTCACCTTCCAGGAATGATTCCCAAGGATCCTCATGGAAACTCGGGTTCAGAGCAGGCTGACTGACTTAGCTTAGGTTCTTTCTAGTCCCTCTACACCCTCATTGCCCTCCCCCCTCTTCCTACTGCCTATTCAACTAGTTTCCACATCACTCACCTGGAGGTGGATGCCACCAGCCCCTCCTGCTAAGACAGGTTAGCATTAAGGCAAGGATGCCCGGGCAAATCCGACACATCTCTGTCACTCCACAACAAACCGAGGGAAGAAAATTCATCAAGGGGGTAGTGACACAGTATGTGGGACATCCCTGGATTCGTGTACACTTGACCTGCAAATACCACAGTAAGCTTATCCTCTTGCCCTCTCAACCTCCAAAAAGAAAGAAAAGGAAACAATATGCACAAGAAGCAAGGCTAAGCAGACCAGCTGCGGGAAGCAGAATCACACCCTCGTGTGTCCAGGACCAGAGGGAGGGACAGACTAGCCAAGACCCCCATTTCTATTAACCTATGACCCAGCAGTTCCAATTCTCTGTATCGACCCTAAACCAATACTGGCAAACAAGCACAAAGAGGTACGTATAAAGACTGTTCTCTGTCAAGTGACCTTAGTGACCACCAGCAGGAAAATAGCTCACTACCTCCACAGCCTACTCTTTCTTTTTCTTTCTTTATATATATATATATATATATATATACACATATATATATATTTGTTTGGCTGTGCCAGGTCTTAGTTGCAGCACGGGGGATCTTCACTGCCACGTGCAGGATCTTCAGCTGTGGCATGTGGGATCTTTAGCTGCAGCATGTGGGCTCTTAGTTGTGGCACGTGGGATCTAGTTCCCTGACCAGGGATCAAACCTGGGCCCCTTGCATTGGGAGCGTGGAGTCTTAGCCACTGGACCACCAGTGAAGCCCCGCACAGCCTGTTCTTAACAACGGAATAGTATACCGCAACTAAAAGGACTGTGGGTTTTTTCTTTTTTTATTTACTTGGCTGTGCCTGGTCTTAGTTGCGGCATGCAGGATCTTCATTGCTGCGTGTGGGATCTTCATTGCAGCATGCAGGATCTTTAGTTGCGGCATGTGGGATCTAGTTCCTCGACCAGGGATCGAACCCCGGCCCCCTGCATTGGGAGCACGGAGTCTTAACCACTGGACCACCAGGGAAGTCCCTAAAAGGACTGCGTTAAATGCATTATTAGGTATCAACAATGAAATACTTCTAAAAACCATTGTTGAACTCCCCCACCACAAAAAGCAGCAGAATGAATACAGTAAATTACTTCTGTAAAAATAATCTATGTATTTGTATAAGTATATGTAAACCTACTAAAATAGCTTCAAACTCTGGGGAGGCAGGATGAGAAGAAGTCAAAAGATTTAAGCTTTAGCTGAAACGTTCTAAGAAAGAACATATTCATATATTATATGCAATTTTTTTTAATTAAAGAAAAATATAAAGGCCAGGGGTGCCTCCCAGAACAGTAGGTGCTCCTTGCTCCTAGCCCATCATTTCTATCAGAAACAGAGGATGATAGCGTCCTGAGAAGGCACCTCTCCTTGGGACAGAGACGAGACAGACCCAGGCATTACCAAAGGACTGTGCAGTCCTCGGTCACCACTCACCAGAATATCCGAGAAGCCGTAGGTCTGACACACTGAGCACTTCCAGCCTCATCTCTCACTCCTGCCTCAACAACTTCCTGCCCCAGATGTCAAGGCTGTGGGACTCTCCCTCTAGCCCACCTTGAAGTAGCTGTTCTTGGCAAATCTAATCTAATGACTGACCCTGACCACACCCCCGTATTCCACTTCCATTTTCCAGGCTGGGTTTGGGCATCCTCTCTCTAGCCATTCATCCATCCTTCAACACTTTACTAATCCCCGGGGCCCAGCATGCCAAAGACGCAGCAACGGGCAAGGCTATACCGGCTGCGCAGTCCAGCCTAGTGGCCTGGGCTACCTGCACCCACCCCCAACTCACCCCAGCAATCGCCTAACTTCTCCAAGGCCAGGATAAGCCTGAACCACCAAGAGCCAAGGTGCAAAACAGCTGCTTTTAAAGTCTAACCCCTTCACTTACCAGCTATGTCTCTGGGGCAAATTTTACTCCCTGTGAAGCTCCGGGTTCCTCATTTTTGGATGGAGACAATATCCTGGAAGGAGATATCTTAGGAGACCCCTCCCTCATGGAGTTGTGGTGAGGATTAAATTAATACCTACATAGCTCTAAGTTCACGACCTGAAACACATCATTCAGCACGTGGTAGTTTCATTAATAACATGGTGTTAGAGGAGGAGTTGGCAAACATTTTCTGTAATGGGCCATAGAGTTGATATATTATATATATCAAGTAGTTTAAGCCTGCAGCTCAGATAGTACTCTCCTGCTTGTAAGCACATGGGAGTGGCTGTGCTACAATAAAACTTGATTTACTGACCTTCAATGTGAATGATGTATTTTCACCTGTCTCAAATTATTGTTTTTAATCTTTTCAACAGTTCAAAAATGTAAAACAACATTCTTAGCACACTGGCTGTGCAAAAACAATCGGCAGGTCAGATTTGGGCCCAGGCTACGGTTTGCTGACCCCTGTGTTAGGGCAAATCCTATAAACTGGAGAGACCAAGAAATCCCAACCTATCAGGTAACAAGTTTTTGTTTTTGTTTTTTTTTTGATGTTGGGGGTAGGAGTTTATTAATTTATTTTTGCTGTGTTGGGTCTTCGTTTCTGTGCGGGGGCTTTCTCTACTTGTGGCAAGCAGGGGCCACGCTTCATCGCGGTGCGCGGGCCTCTCACTATCGCAGCCTCTCTTGCTGCGGAGCACAAGCTCCAGACACGCAGGCTCAGTAGTTGCGGCTCACGGGCCTAGTTGCTCCGCGGCATGTGGGATACTCCCAGACCAGGGCTCGAACCCATGTCCCCTGCATTGGCAGGCAGATTCTCAACCACTGCGCCACCAGGGAAGCCCAGGTAACAAGTTTTTCCTCTCTGTAGAGCTATAACTGCTGGCTGTTGCAGGAGTCTCCAGCGCTGGGCTACTTGAAGGAGAACAACAGAACACCTACGCGTTCATATACGTGTATGTATGTACATGCATGTACATATGTGTGTATATATATACATGAATAAATATACATATATAAATATGTGTGTATATAAATTATACACATATATAAACTTACATCTATATGTTTATATAATTACATACAAATATGTATATAAGTATTCATTTATCCTTCTTAACTTGTATTTGGGTAATGTTTTATGAGGTACATAACATCACACAGTACATCTATGCTATAGAATGAATTCTGTTCCCCCCAAAATTCATATGTTGAAGGCCTAACCCCCAGTTGATGGTATTTTAAAGTGGGACTTTTGGTAGGTAATTAGGTCATGAAGGTGGAGCCCCATGGCAGGATTAGTGCCCTTATAAGAAGAGTGCCCTCTCACTCTCTCTCTGCCATGTGAGGACACAGCAAGAAGACAGCCATCTGTCACCCAGGAAGAAGGGCCTCATAAGGAAACAAACTGGCCAGCACCTTGCTCTTGGACTTCCCAGCCTCCAGAACTGTAAGAAATTTCTGTTGTTTAAGCCACACAATCTGTGATATTTTGTTAAAGCAGCCCAAGCTGACTTATATAACCTATAATTTAGAGAAGTATGTATATTAGGGGTATATGATCAAAACTTTCTCCTCCCAATAAGAGTATCAGATCAAAAAGAGCTGAAGCATAAAGTTGGGGTAGAGGGAGAGCTGAGGCAAGTTCTACATGATCCTTCTCAGAAATAGGACACGCGTGTGCTTCCCTGGTGGTGCAGTGGTTAAGAATCCACCTGCCAATGCAGGGGACATGGGTTCAAGCCCTGGTCCGGGAAGATCCCACATGCCGCAGAGCAGCTAAGCCCGTGCGCCACAACTCCTGAGCCTGTGCTCTAGAGCCCGCGAGCCACAACTGCTGAGCCTGCGTGCCATAACTACTGAAGCCCACATGCCTAGAGCCCTTGCTCCACAACAAAGACAAGCCACCGCGATGAGAAGCCCACGCACTGCAGTGAAGAGTAGTCCCCACTCACCGCAACTAGAGAAAGCCCGTGCACAACAATGAAGACCCAATGCAGACAAGAATAAATTAATTTTTTAAAAAAATAAAGAAATAGGACATGCAACTGCAATAAAGAACAAATGGTAACTGAATCCAATACTGAGAAAACATCACACAAATCCATCATGAGAGAGATTTTACAAAATAAGTGGCCTGTAGTCTTCAAAGGACAAGCTCATGAAAGACAAAGAAAGTCCCAAATTTAAGACTACAGAGGTAGGACAACCCCATGTAATGTGTGATCGTGTATTTGGATCCTAGACCAGAAAAAAGTTAAAAGTTTTTAAAAACTTAAAATTTTTGTTTTCCTATAAAGGACATTAGTAGGTGGGCTAATTGACTAAATTTGAGTAAGCTCTATAGATTAGATAATAGAACTCTACATTAATTTTCTGCTATGGATGATTGTATTACGCTTTTATAAGACGATGTCCTTGTTTTGAAGAAACACACCTTGAGGTATTTAAGGGTGAAGAGCAACATGGCTGCAACTTCCTGTCAAACTGTCCAGAAGAAAATAATGTGTGCGTGTGTGTCTGACAGAGAGAAGAGAGACAGAGAGAAGAGAGAAAGAGAAAGTAAACGTGGTAAACTTAATACTCGGGTAATGTGGGCAAAAGGGGATACAGAAATTCCTTGTACTATTTTTGCAACGTCTCAGGAAATCTGAAATCATTTCAAAATTTAAAAATCTAAGGCCTGGGGCTTCCCTGGTGGTGCAGTGGTTGAGAGTCCGCCTGCCGATGCAGCGGACACGGGTTCGTGCCCCGGTCCGGGAAGATCCCACATGCCGCGGAGCGGCTGGGCCCGTGAGCCATGGCCGCTGAGCCTGCGCGTCCGGAGCCTGTGCTCCGCAACGGGAGAGGCCACAACAGTGAGAGGCCCGCGTACCGCAAAAAAAAATCTAAGGCCCAAGAATCAATGATTCCAACAAGTTCTCCACTTAAAGACCTTATATAGACAGCATGCCTATTTGCTTTCTGTTGTTTCTATTTTACAAAATAATGGAAGGTGACGTTTGCCATTAATACTGTAAATAAGCTAAAATCAAGATGGTGTTTCATGTCACCATAGGACTAAAAAGAAGTTAAAATACCCTCAAGCCCTAACAGTGACACCATCACAGGCAACCTCCCTGCCCTGGGCACCCAACAGGTCAATCTCATTCCCTCTACATCCCTCCTGTGGGCAGAGGAGTGGAAGCAGGCAGACCTACCTGGGGGATACCTGGCACCACAAATGATAAAGAATAAACAAGGAGAGAAAAAGGTCACCCGGTCTGTTTCCTGATGTCGTGCCATTTCCATAACAACACTAGTGAAAGAATCACAGTAGATTCCTTCCAGGGAGGGGAGACTCCTCCTTCCCTCCCCCCAAAAGACAAATGGGAAACCCAGACCAAAAGGACTGTCTGGCTGCCTGGCCCCTCCCTGTAATTCCAGTCTGCTGATTCTCACGACCCTCCTGGCCTCATCACACGGCCAGTTCCTTCCCGGGAAGCCAGCCTCTCTCAAGAGTAGCAACTTTTTAGTACTGTCGGCCCTGCAGACAAGACAACTTTAGAAACTGTTGGTTCAAAGGAACAGAAGAAACAGCAGAGCTTTCGATTCCTATCAGTGACCTGGGGCAATCTCAGGTGACCACGATCTAAAACCATCCCTAAGTCCCCTGCACTTGAGAAGGTGCTCGCTGGTTGCCATACCACCTTCACACAGCAGAGTTCAATTCCAAAACCCTCACACTGCTAATTGGGTCCCCAGTGTCTCCATCATAAATAGATACCACAACTGGCAATGTAACTAGCAAGCTCCCTGCCAAGACAACACCTTCCCCCACCACCCTGCTGGAGAAGTTGTCCTTCCTGACAGTAAGTTTCAAATCCTAGATATTTTCGGATGGAAAGGTCTGCTCGATCAGAGGAATCTATCACCTAATGAAAGCAATTAAAGTAGCAATTAATTCAAAATCCATACCAGCAAAAGGCAAAAAGTAAAAGGGAGGAAAATTAAGCAAAGAGCAAGCCTTATTAATAATTTCCTTTGTCTCAACTGTCCAGAAAAATGCATATTAGGATTCAAAAGCCCAGTCAGTGTCTTAACTTTCATCTCATTCTGTGATTACCAACATAAGGGTCCCACAGGCAGGTCATAATACACCTGGCACATAGTAGGTCCCTAACAAATGGTACAGGCTTGGGAGGAGAGAAGGTTTCTTTCTCCAAGAATCTCCTGTCCTTGACCAAAGGAGAACTTGGATCTTCATCTTTCATCTCCTAAGAATTAAGCTTTATGCCGAATAAAAGTTGCTTTAATATCTTTCACAAAATGATTTTAATAATATTTTAATGTCCCAACAACCCACCAAAAGGCTGTAGACCAACATGGTAAATAAATGAGTGTTGAGATTACAGATGATTTTATTTTTCCTCTATGTACCTTTCTGAATTCCCCTATTTTCCACAAGGAACATTTATTACATTTCAATTTTTTAAAATTATGAAAAACAAGGAGATTAAAATAACATTCTTATTCAAACAGAGAGCAGTCTTCAAACTGCAAGGTGCTCCAAATCACCTGAAGGTCTTGTTGAAAGGCAAATTCTGGTTCCATTAGTCTCGGGCGGGGCTGAGGTCTTGCATGTCTAACAAGCTCCCACGCTATAGCTGGACAAACCCTACGGAGCTTTGATTGCCAAGACTCTATAAAACACAAAAGTAATTCAGATACCGGCAATCCCAGTTTTAAAGAGATGATGATGGTAACAAGGCCTTAAATCAAATCAGGGCAACACCAGCAAAGTCCTACACTGAAAAATTAATGCATTTTGGGCTCCAGCCAGAAAGAGGGGAAAAAAACCAAAACAAAAAACTGAACTTTACTTGGAAGTACAGTACTCTGCTGGAAGCGCTTGTCTCCGTAGTTAAAAACAAATGAAATTGCCTCTTACTGATTTTAATTTAGGTTGGAACACTTGCTGTTCAATAATGCCAGCAAAGGAAACTGTGAGTGGGGACAAGATATGATAAAAGAGACAAACTCTGGAGGCCATCAGATACTCGGCTGACCTCCGGTCTTAGCTGTAGTTAAAACGTGATAGGCAGGATTAAGTGCAGGCGGAATAGACACCCAGATGCACCATTTTGCTTTCATCTCATCCTCCAGGGCCTCTTACTATTATGGATTCTTTTTATTATTTTTTTAAATTCCAGCTCTAAATGTTGTTCAATTAACTTTTACTCATTTCCTCAAATGTCCTTAGGATTCTCATTTACAAATAAAATCAAGAAAAGCAGTTAAGGCCAAGTGTTATCAGCATGTCTCCTCAAGAGAGGCTGTCCTTAGCACTAAAATAAAAGTCCTCAAATTCCTGGAGATAAAAAGCTCAAAATGAATGAACTCGAAAAACCAAACGGAGGAATGAAACCATTATGAAAGGACTATTTTTGGCAGGCAGGGGAGACGGTCCCTGTCCTTCTCGATACACCTAGTTACCTTCCCTTTGATGTACTTCCAGCTAATGCTGGTGCCCTTTGATTGAAAATGACCCATATCAACCCTTGGTTAACATAAGCAGAAAAAGAATGTATTGAAAGGATCCTGGACATCTCAAAGAATCCAATCTACCACCAAAGAATCCAGCTTCTGAAAGGGAAGGATCAGAGCAGCTCGGGGGATTCAGGCAGCAGGAGCTGAGAGAGATGTCTTCATGTCACTTGCCTCAAGCCTCCAATTCCAGGGAGAGAAGGTATGACTGGCCCAGCCTGGGTTTTGGACCTCAAATAGGGGTAGACAGAGCCTGCTAATTAGCAGAAGGTCCCATCAAGACCATGGAGGAGGGATCAATACCCGAAGAGTAAGGAAAAAAAAAAAAAAATGGTAAAGAGATGCTGGGCAGGCAAAAACAAGAGCAGAATAATAATAACAACAGCCATGTGCTTGCTAGGGACCAGAGCCTTAATTATATCCTCACTTAATTTTTACATCAACTCTATGAGATAGCAATCGTTATTCCATCTCACAGATGAGCAAAAGACACAAAGCTAGTCCATGACAAACCAAGAAGACACTACAGACTCAGTATACAAGACCACCATGAGAAAGTCATTCAGCCTTTCCCTGTGCTATTTTACGGTCTCCAGACAACAAAATCAAACCCAAATGCCTCTGCCTGGCATTCAAGGGCCAATGTCTCCAACACGGGGAGCCTCTCAAATCTCAGCAGTGTCCATCTGTAAGCTGACAGTCCCTAATGGCTTTATGCCATAAGGAAGCAGCTGAGATACAAGGTGGACATGGGTCCAAGCCCCAGAACTGCATGGCTTTGCCCATGGTGAACCACCTTCACCCGTTCACTACTGCCTCTGCTCGCTAGTTCCCTGGGCACGTATAAGATATGAGCCAGGCTTTCAAAGGTTTATAGAACACCTACTCTCAGGAAGGTACCTTTCCCCTTAGTCTACTGCTCCTGAACACTAAGGGACTGAATCAGTATTTCAGCATTTTATTATATGGTTTTGGGGGCCTTCATTTTATTTCCCCAATTTGCACACATTTTTAGAACCTGCATAACACCAAGCAAAGTGCTATACGTGTAAAGTTTCCACTAATATTTCACTTGAACCCATGACTTGCCTTGCAGTAACATGCAAGAGGATACCTTTTTTTTTTTTTTTTTTGCGGTACGCGGGCCTCTCACTGTTGCAGCCTCTCCCTTTGCGGATCACGGGCTCCGGACGCACAGGCTCAGCGGCCATGGCTCACGGGCCCAGCCGCTCCGCGGCGTGTGGGATCCTCCCGGACCGGGTCACGAACCCGTGTCCCCCGCATCGGCAGGCGGACTCTCAACCACTGCGCCACCAGGGAAGCCCGAGGATACCTTTTGAAGTTTAAAAAAAAACATAATGTCCCACGGGACAGCTCAGGCCTTCATTTCTGTATCTATGGACCGGAAAAGTAAAGTCCAAAAGTCAATGGTTTCACCCAAGACATGGTTAAATTCAACACTGATCCCATTCTTGTCAAACATTAGCAAAGGCTCCCTAGGTTCAAATTAGGCTACTCCCTAGCTGTGTTCGCTGTCTTGGCCAAACGGTTCAATCTCTTACTGTCTCTCTGCCCCACTAGAGAAGGAGTATCTATCTCAGAGTCATTCCAGGGTGATGAGAAATAATGCATTAAAAAAAACTTACCACTTTGCCCAATCCTATTGCTACCCTTGTCATTCTTATCATTGACATACTGTAATATACATGAATATGTTATATATTCAGCATTCCCGGTCAAAAAGATAAAGATATAGCAACCACCAAAATAAAGAAGCAATTCTGGGTGCTCTCGTTTACTCTTTGCATTCTTCACTGCTCTCTCACATTCCTGTGGCCACATGCTCCCAAACTGCTAAGCACAAGTCTCACATCACAGCCGACAAAAAGCCCCACAGCTGTGCACAGCCTGCACTCAGAAATGACTCAAACACAGCATCAGGGAGCAGAGGAAAAAGGAGGCTGCAAACCCGTTCTATTAAAACAAGGGCTTTGGTTGTATAGAGACAAAGCTGATGTGACCTTCCTTCTCACCCCTGAGCTTTCATGCTTGCCGTCTGATTAGCTAGTGTCTGGAACTAATTAACAGGTGTGCCAAGAAAGAAAGAAGGAAAACAAACCTTGGCGACTTTCTCTCAGGAACTGATGACTCCAGATTTATAACAGCTCCTTTAGGACAGAACTGGCAGGGAACTCAGTGAGACGAGTTCATCATTCACAGTGTCCGCCTATTCGGCCTTCCAGTGTACCCACCACCAAGAAGGAAAAGTTAAGAATTCCTCCCCGACTACGTGATGGCTTCCTTGGCTATAGACAGTGCCCAAAACATGATGGACAAAAACACGTGAGCAGACCAAGCCCGAAGCCTCGGAGAAATCAGAGTGCGAGAACGTGGGTTTGCCCGGCTCCGGGGCTAAGACAGCAATGAAGGAAGCACAAATATTTTCCCTCCATCAAAGACATTACTTCTCTGTAACTACTCGGAAACCTCCAGAAACCAGTACAAATCACACACTACCTTGCAAACATGCCCTCTACAGACGAAAGGTATAATTATATCCTGTTACGCAAGGTAACTTACCAAGAGCTCCCGAAAGGTTTCTGCAGCCAAAAGAAAATAATAATCTTTTAACTCCCTTTACTTTATTTTTGACCACAGGAAGAAAATACACTTACCCAGTAAGGCTTTTTTTCCCTTACTGCTGTTAACACACGTATCATTTACTGAGTTTAAAATGCACTCTAGCGTTTCATCAACCTTATGTCAGAACACATACAAAGCCTTGATCCCGTACAGTGGCCAAGTATGAAAGGATTTAGACATCTGTCCAACTTGGCCTTCAATCTTCAATCACCTGGACTTTCCCCTTTTCAGAACCCGGCTATCAGTCTTAAAGTACCCAGAGTTCAATCCAGTAAGTGCAATTCACAAGATGTGCCAAGCCGGCACATTCATCTATGTATGAATAGAAGCACCATGTTGTTAGGTAAAAGATGGATGGCTTTGGAGTCAGAAGTCTGGGTCCACCACTTTCAAAAGTATCTGATGCTGGGTAAGTTTCTTAATTAAGCAAAATTTCCACGTGCTCACCTGGGAAGCACAAGGATGAATTTCAGATAAGGTGTGTCCAGCCCCTATCAAGAGGCCCACCACGCTTATAGTAGGTGCTCCATCAGTGGCCACGCCACAGTGCGACACACCTGCAGAAGGAGTAACAGCAGAATTTCCAGACACCCTCCCTCTTCCCTGCCAGACTGGCTGGGCAAAGAGGTGTTCATCTGTGAACAAGCCCTGTAGAAATCAGGGCTTGGAGCAGGAAACACTACCAAGGAATAAAGTTCCCAGACCTCGTGAAAGGACATGGAGGGGGGGCAGCTGTCAGTAGCAGCAGACACAGGCGATCACACCATCCCTAAAAAGGGGTTTGCCTTGGTAACTCAAGAGAAATACTAAAACTCTGTGTGGACAGAAAGGTCTGGAGGACTATTTTCCTTTAAGAGTCACTCTGAAATCTGGCTCTGCCAAAGAGAATGAGAAAGTCCTCAGGGAGCTCCTTTTCTTCCCCTTCCCACGTGGGCACACACAGCTGCTCTCATCACCCCTCCCCTGGGTTTCCAAGGCAGGCTCAGGGCGGGGCCTGAGGACCCACTGACACTCCTTCAACACCCTAACTTGAAGACTTCAACATCCTTGTTTATCCCTCATAAAAGAACTTAAAACTGAAACCCAGATTCTTATCGGCTGCACCAAACAAAGGGTATGTGTCCAACCTGCCAATCGTTCCCTGGGAAGGAAGCAGCCCCATCCAGAACCTGAAGAACAATTAAACAGGGATGGATTTTCCCAGCCAACTCGCTGCTTCCCTCCCCAGCAGCGGCCACCCTCGCCCAAGTTCTTGGCCTGCAGATGTGCACCGATACACAGGACCCTGGCTAGAAACCCCTGTAGGCGGACCTGAGCTTCCTGATAGAAGTGTGTTATGTCTCTCACATTCCCCCTATTTTCCATGTCCAAACTCAGCAGCAGGTTGGCAAGTACAGAATATCTACTCTACTTGGAAGAGCCTTTCATTTTAACATTCTGTTGTAGGAAGGAATCAAACATCCTCTAGAGACGTTTTGGATGTGTCTCTACTACACTAACGCAGAGACAAGCCCCCCGACCCATCTCAACAAATCCACAGCTGTGGCAAAGCTTGGACAACTTCCTGGTAATAACCCAGAGTACAGTGCTTGGATCTGGTATGAGATTGGCCAGAAACAGGAACCTGGGCCGCAATAAAACCAAATACCCAGGAGAGTAAGTACACGGGCCTGGGAGACTGTGTGAGGAAAGATTCTATGGCCTCTTCCACCTGGCAGGAGGGCATGGGCGCTACGACTCATTAGCAGTCTTGTCAGGGAATTTCTGCAGGCCACTGGCAATCTCCGAAGATACCTAAGGTCCCTGCTGCTTTTCGAACTGCTGAGCAAGAGAGCAATCAGAATGCTCAAGGTATTCTACGCAGTCCTGGATTTCATAGGCAGCAGGGGCTGGTGTCTTAAAAGCATGCAGGCCTGTTTGCAACCCTCCACAGGTCCCACAAGGCATGACCAACTGGAACCAGAATGGGGAGAAATCGAAGCCAGGAGCTCTGCTAAATGCCCACTCACGAGCTAAAACAATAATGGTTATTATTTTCAAGTGCTTCCTATTTGCCAGGCCTGTGCCAAACGCCTTCCATGACTTACCTCATTTACTCCTTCAACAAATTCGTGGAGCAGGGACTGTTACCCCGTTTCACAGACGGGCAAACAAAGCCACAGATCTCTATCCTGATATCACCCAGACTCCAGTGCTTCCTAGTGCCAGTGCCTCCCAGAAGGCAACTCTCTCCATCAATGACAAGGGTCTCTCCTGGTCCTGTGTTTTCAAGGGGCAGGGATGGAAAACGTGATCGCTGTCACACAGGGGACTGCAGTTATGAAATGTTCTTGTGAAAGGTCAGGTAAGGTCTGAAGGAGCGCCCTAAACCGGCGCTATCCGATAAAAATACAGTGCAAGCCACGAATGGGAGCCACATATATAATTTTAAATGTTATGATAGTCACATGAAACAGTAAAAAGAAACAGGTGATATTACTCTTAATATAGTCCACTTAACCCGATATATCTAAAACATCATTTCAATAGACAATGTAAAATTTTAATGAGATATCTTACATACTTTTTCCATATGTCTTGGAAATCCAGTGTGTATTTTACACTGAAAACACATCTCAATTTGGACAAGTCACATGTCAAGTGCTCAATGGCCACATGTGGCTGGGGGCTCCCATACTGGACAGCACAGCTCTACAGATATTTCACAGTAAATTAGCTAAGGCCCAACATTAGAAGGGACCTTTGGGGGGAAATCCACACCCAGGAAACAAATATGGGCTCACTTGATGTCATCCAAGTACTTGGTATATTACCAACACCACAAATTTATCTGATGTCAGCTTCATGAAAGAATTTCTTTTGCCTTTCATCCCTGCTCTCCAATTTCCTTATCAAACATAATACTGATCAGAGGACCGCTCAAATTTTGAGAAACAAGCTACCTTAAAGGTAACAACGAATGTATTCAGAGTAAACACAAGATACTTTACCAGGTATAAACAACAGGGGGAAAGGGCCCATTTAGTCAGTCACAGTTTTGAAAACTGTTGTTTACCAAGCCCATATGTAACACTTACTTAAATAGCTAGGAATTCAAAAAGGTGTCACTTTGGAATATAAACAGTCCTAAAAGAGCCATCATCTGATGCAAAACCTCTGGGCTTTGAAGAAATGAAATAAGCAACTAAGTTTACATCCCTAAACCTCCATTAGTAAAGCTTACCCAAAAGAACACGATGTAACCACCATCAAGAGACTGGACTTTTTTCCCCCTGAATAAATGAATGTGAGTCAAGTATGAGCCCAAATCAATTTCATGGATCAGGAAGCCTTTGCACAGGTACTTGCTACTGATACCTGCTGTTTCAGGTCAATTTCAAAATAGCTGTATGGCTTAAAAATTGCCTGTATAGCAGCAAACCTATTTGCAAGGATATAAAAGCCCCTTGGATATGCCTGTCCAAACGCTATTTTCACAGGTTGACTAACATGTCTCAGTATAGCACAGGGATGGCATAAAAGTCCTCTCCCAGGCCAACTCTTACAAAGGATTCTAAACCCCAGTTCAGGCAGGCCTTAGCAGGAAAGAGTTCTGTGATCAGCTAGCAATGTCTGCCATGGCTATGGGTAAAGATGAAGGGCCTCATGTGTCAATTTGCGATCCCTGTGTAGAAAAACTGCAAAAAAACACAGGGGCAAGAAGAATACAAACACACGTGCTACAGACTGTCACTGAATGTTTCTATCTGCATGCACGCAGAGCATGTGAAGGGTCCCACATTAATAGAGAGATACAGCAAGGCATGTACATCTTACCCACACAGATAATTTCAATAATGAGAATACCAAGGGTAACCTAAGGCTGTTCCTTCAAGCAGGGGGTATTTAGGGAAAATTAAAACCTAATAGACCTTTTAATACATCTCCGTCAACAGACAATGTTCCTGAGTGGTCACGTGTGCCTTAATTCATCCACCACCTACTCTGCCAGCAGAGAAGGAACATGATATCATCCAGAAAGCCAAATTCAAATTCTGATCCCGCTACTTCATTAACTGTGGGATCTCTGCTCTCCCCCGAGTTCCAGCCCTCCCACCTTTTCTTAGGGTTGCATGGTGTTAACTGAGGGCATAGTTATGCAAGCACTTCTTTCATAAATCTTAAGCAACAGCTATTAAAAACAGGTACCATTTATACCGTCCTATGCGCCTAACGCTTTCCTGGTGCTTTGCACACAGGATCTCATTCCACGTTCGCAAGGACTCTGGGATATTGAAACTCCCATTCTACAGATGAGAAAAACAGTCAAGTAGGTACAGACCCAAGTTAGTACAGGACAAAGCTCAGATTCACTAACTTGAGCCAGTTAACTTGACTGACAGATCTGTGCAATTCCAAAAACATGCATTTGCCACTGGCCTCTTTATCTGAATCCACCCATCTTAAGTCTCATTTCCTCAAAACCCTGTTAAAGGTCCCTAGGCATCTGAGAGTTATTTCCACAGACTGCTTTGTTTATCTGGTCAGAGTGCTTACAGTTCCCCCAGCTTCTCCAGAAATCAATTTTCCCTTGACTCAGCATCTCGAGTGAAGACACAAACCTCAGGAACCAGCAGGTCCGTCACATCAGTTAATACACTGCAGTAACTGAGACGTTTTTCTTTTAAAAAGCACATCCTAAAAAGGTCCAGAAAGAACTCTAATGCCAGAGTCACCCACTCTCTATCACATAAAATAATTTCAGCAGTTTCTGCGCAAATTGGCCAATTGAGAAAATAAGGGGCTGATGCCTAAAACTGTCAAGTGATTTTCCGCACCCTCCACACGTGGCCTCTGCACACACGTAAGCAGAGAAAATGACTAGTTTTGGAAGAGAAAATAACTGGCTGGGAGACGAATAAAAGAGGGCAGGCACCGAGTAGCGATGTGCGCTAGAAAATTTAACTTATGCCTAAGCACATTTGGACTGACATGATGCACAGCTAACACCTGTTTAACCAAGGGCATTAGACAACATGGTCAAACCGATACCTGTCAAGCAAGCCCAAATGGTCAGTTCAGGCAAGCCCTTCTCCTAGACCAACATGCCCAAAGCCATTACCAGGCAACAGATCAACATTCATCTTCACGCTCTACAGTCAGCTCAGGCAAGTTCTGCTGCCCTCTACCTACCTGGTGTCACTGTCACCAGGACAACCAAAGCAGAAATGAGACCGCCTACTTCTCCTGGATCGACCCTACAGGCAAGGTCATTTCTGATGCAAATGAACACCAGATTCACAGAATTCAGCCTAAATTATTGCACAAGAGAGAAAAACAAAAAAGGTTTGTGACCATCAAAACCTAACCCTGCTGCCCCATGAGACATCTGACCCCTAATTAGAATGTATCATTTTCAGCAATAGATACCCTGGTGACCAGTAATACAAAGTACAAATTTACCTTCTCCGTTTTTAAAGATGGACTTCAAACACCATGACAATATATATAAACTCTGAGTTCTCTGAAGATGTTGACCTTGGATATCATGTCTCAAGAGGACGCAATGTGACATTTCTGGAAAACACATACGATGATATTATTACTGTCTTGTAAACGTCCTGTAATGTTCTAGAGCTGCTCAGTGCTCAGAAATGACTACCACCAACCTAGGTACTGAGGATTCAGCAGGTGGAAGGACTGAAGTCTTGCCCTCAAAGGGCATGGAGCCTAATTAGGCTCTGAGTCATACACGAACGATTCACACAGATGTACCGTATATTATAATGACTACTTAAAGAACACGTGCTGGAATCAGGGTGAAGGAATTACCTCCTCAAATCTTCCAAATGCCCATACCAAAAGCTGGACACTCTACTCCATCCAAAGTTCAGGTTTTTCTATGTTGTTGTTGGATGAATTAAGATACGTGATATTTCCAATACAGATTAGAAATCCATACATGCGTCACACGCGAAAAATTATTAGGCCAGGGAGATTATATGAAAAAATTAAGCTCTTTGGCAAGGGACTCACTAAGGTGACATCTCCAATATTAATTTACTAGATTCTACTGTATTGGTCACTGGCCTTCTGTCTCTTATCCCCCATATCATGTCCTTCTTGGGGAGTTTGGTGACAAGAAAGTGACCAAGGGCACTAGTTCTTAAATGAGAAACTTTTTAAAATTGAACAAGCCAACAGCAATTTAGATCAGCAGTAAACCTGCCACATTATTATGAAGTATCCAAGCAGCAGGCTATGTGCAGAGCCAAAAAAACAACACAGCCAGGAGAGTTGAACTTCAGACCCACAGGAAGGGTGCCACTTCATCAGCCAATGATGCACTTGGTTGCGCTAGCACATGCGCACACATACACATATACACACAAGCAATCCAGGCAATCAAAACCCCAAACAAACAACAGCAAAAAAAGAAAAAGAGAAAAAAAAAAAACTGTCCCCCGGGTAGAAATCTAGAAATCACCTATGCAGGTGGCAAACACCTCCAGAGATCAGCTGAGAATTGTAAATAACCACTGCAGCCCAGGTGAGGGCCCCATCGCAAGGGGCGCCCACTATTTAATTCCAGCTTACTGTTGTTGCCCAGCAAGACACATGCCCTACGTTGCTATACCTTCCAATTTTCCAGGAGTTGCCCAGACTTTTATGAGAAGCCCCCATGAGGGCAGGAGTCTCCATCCGTTTTGGTCACCACTGTCTCCCCAGTGCCTGGCTCACTGCAGGCATTCAGGATACACTTATTGATGACATGAATGAGAAATGCCCCATTTTTTAATTCAACTGTTTTTCAACACAGTATGGCCAAACAGAGCACGTGCTGGCCAGAGGTGCCCTGCAGAGATCCAAATAACCCGAATGACTGTCCTTTCTCCATTCCTCTTTTCCAGGGTAAGCTCAGGAACTACCTTGGGGATTTCTTTTTAGACAAAGAATCCTGCCACCACCACCCCAATCCTAAATCACATTCAATAATTTTAAAATCCAGGCATAACTTCACTGGCATGAGCAAACTTCCTTTTTTCCTCTTTTTTAACCTGGACTCCAGGAGAAATCAGGTTTCCTGTTTTAAAAAAATATATAGCTTACAGGCATTTCATTAACCAAGATCCACTCACTACCTTGTTTGCTAACTTGCCCGGGATATTGTGCAGCAGGGTTTGAGAAATAATCAAAGGGTTCTTAACACCTTAAAAAGCAAACTCTCAGAGTAAAGCTAACCGGAAGGACCCCTCACAAATCACATTATAATATGGACTGGGAATCTGAGTTGTGTATTGCAGAAAGGCCACAACCTCCCTATCCACCCAGTGTGTAATCAACAATCCCTAAAAATTCCGGAAGAATTTTAGAAGCCATTAGTTAAGGGTGAGGAAAACAACCCCAAAGAAACTGAGGGTCTTGCCCCGATCCCACAGCTGGCTTGGCGGGCTTCCATAGCTAGTTCTAAACTCCAGAGAAAAAATCCAAAACCCAAAACCATCTCGTGCCAAGCACAACTCTCTTAGACATTTTCCTGAAGTCGTAATTCAGAGCCTGCAGGCCACACTCAAATGATACATGGGATGATAATAATACCCCATTATTACAACATAACCATCATATTCAACGCCCCAAACGAAAGTTCTCAAATTATAAACTAAATCAATTTAGATCTTTTTGAAGAGGATTCAGAAGAACTCACCACCAGCAAACTCATTCTATTCAGTTATTATCAGCTTATTCAGAAGCTAAAGTAATTGGCAGAAAGGTCATCTCTTCAATGTAACCAAATAAAATCCTGTAGTAACTGCCTTACTTCCTTACTTAATTGTAGCAAATACAGGAAAACACCTTTATTTCACCCAGTGTTTATGGTACTTGCTTATATGGGAATAGCAGTGTCAAATACAAACGGCTGGGTCTGTCTGGGCCTTCCTGTGCAATTAGGAAAAACATCTTCCAAATGAACAGCAACCATTCTGACTCGAAATTTTTTTTTTCATTCATTCATTTATTTATTTATTTATGTTTGTATGTGTTGGGTCTTCCTTGCTTCGCGCGGGCTTTCCCGGCGAGTGGGGACTACTCTTTGTTGCGGTGCACGGGCTTCTCACTGCAGTGGCTTCTCTTGTTTCGGAGCACGGGCTCTAGGCAGGCGGGCTCAGTAGTTGTGGCTCGCAGGCTCTAGAGCGCAGGCTCAGTAGTTGTGGTGCATGGACTTAGTTGCTCCTCGGAATGTGGGATCTTCCCAGACCAGGGATCGAACCTGTGTCCCCTGCACTGGCAGGCAGATTCTTAACCACTGCACCACCAGGGAAGTCCCCGACTCAAAATAATTCTAAGAGACAACTAGAGAGACATATTTTACCTACCCCCCCCCCCAACAAAGGTGACCTTGAACAAGTGACAACCTCCTTTTGGGTTCAGTTTCTTCATCCTCATCCTAAAGTAAGGATATTCACGGTTTCTTCCAGAGACGATTAAAGGCATATAAGAAGCTCAGACACAGCAGCTAGATCATGGCAAGTGCTTGGTGAGTATGGGCTGTTATAACCATTGTTCCCATTTTACAGATTCAAAAAATGAGGCCCATCTGCTCAACATAACACTGCTACAACAGATCAAGAATTTCATCCTGGACCTCTGAGGTCTCCCAGACCCCCACTACCACCCAACCCCACTTCCACAGGATGTTGAGGAATTTGCCCAGTGACATAGTGACGTGACAGCTACCCAGTGACATAGCCAAGGCCAAGACTATGGCTCTTAACCTCCACACTCACTGAACTGAAACACTTCAGGAAAAATGATATATTTTTTAAAACGAACAGAACTCACTTTTTATAAATAACCATCGCTTTGTAATGAATCCTACTGATGATTCGTGACTAACTTGACTCTTGAAAAGTCAATGACATTTCCTCACTAATCTGGACTATGCTTTTATGTCTGGTAAATGGCTAATGGCTGTGTCTCCTACCCAAATTACTCCATACTGATGAGTTTATCTGATTTAAGTGCACCGTGGAATTCATGTGGCTGCAGTGGTGTCAGAATTCAAACACCTCTTGGATTCATCTAATAACTCGTATGAATTCCTCAAAAGTATACCCACTGCAGTATCAATTGACAACCTGCTTCCCTCTCCTTGTTAAGAAAATAGTATCACAGACCCAAAAATAAGAGCAGTTGTCCTATTTTCTTACATGGAAGTGTTACATATTCCATGAACTATGCTTTCATTGCTTCTTTTTTAGTTGCTAGATTTCGGCAGCCAACTGTGTCACTTTGCTACATCCCCAAAATAGCTAAGTCGAGTAGTTTAAAATCATATTTTGTTGTTTGGTCAGAAAACCATCATGCTGATTTCAGTTTGCAAAAAAACTGATTAGAGGGCAGGAGCTTTGCATGCACAGTGTGTGGTTCTCTCTTGTATCCTCTGCAGGTCTGAATCCACGAAGACACGGAGACAAGGGCATACGTGTGTTCAAGTGTCACACAAGTACAAAATAAAAGCATCACCCAAAGACTACTGTCTGTTTCCCATTAGTGGCACACAATTAAAACCCAGAAATGACAGTCAAAGGTAGACCCATTCTCCTTGGTTACCACACAGCACAGCAGGCCTTACGAGGGGGATGGGCATTCCAGGGTGCAGGACCAAGCAGCTCTTTCTACAGAGGATAACACCACACAGGGATCTTGCATGGTACATTTTAAGCCTGCAGAAAACATTTTTCGCCTTTTAAGCAGGGAAAGAGGAGACCTCCTGTGCGATGTGAGCAAGGAGGTTATCTCAGACTTCATGGAGGCTTTCTCATTTCTTTAAACCTCAAAATGTAACCATTTTACTAATTATACATGGGATGCCCTCATGCCAGCCTCCCTCACCCTCAAGAGCAAATCCAGGCACAAAAATCATCATGCAAGTTTATATAAATTTTTTCAAAATGTTTTTGTTTTTACATATAATTGTCTTTTTCAGTTCAATTTTCTTCTTTCTCTATACTCCTACCCAAATCTCTTTAACACACACAGAAAATGGTTAATTTATTGAGCACTTACTATTTACCATGCACTGTGCTAAGTCCTTTAGCATGCATTCTCACTGAAGCCTCACAAAGACCTTAGGAGTCAGGGTCCTATCACTATGCCATTTTGCAGAGAAAGAGAGGGCAAAAAAGTGAGGCACAGAGAAGTTAAGTAACTTGTCTAAAGCAGCACAGCTAGTAATGGCAGAGGCCGATTGGCTCGAGATGATATTCTGATATATTTTAAACAACTTCCCATAGCTACCTGGCTCAGAAAGGAAATAAAAAGTATTAACAAGTTCCAGGCTCCTAAAAGATCTCTCCTTTTCATATGCAGATTAAAAAGTACAGTGAGTCCTTCAGTGGAGAAGCTGCCTTCCAGCCTCCACCCCAAAAGCAGCAGGAACACCACCCAATTCAGTTAAGGGGGCTCCGAAAAGACAAACCGGGCACATCTGGAACCCTGGTTAGCTGACTGACATTCCCCGACCCAGCCCTAAGAGCACTTTTTACAATGTTTTTTTTTTTAATCATCGTATCAAGTGCTGTAGTCATAAACATTTTGAGACTGCATAGGCCTGGCAGGCCAACTCACAAAGGTCATATATTTTTTCTGTCAAAACACCCAACATTTTGCTACAAGTCATACCAGAGGAAATGGCCCCTCCAATTATAGGTGTCCCTATAGAAGGAGACAACTGCTCATGAAGCCCTCTAGCTACCTCAAGCGATCTTGCACAGCCATCGCTGATAAACCTCACAGTCCTTCTCATAATAGGAAAAACCCACAAACTTATCTGTTACATATTTCAATCATCACAGGCTTTTCTGAAAATGAAATTCACCTACATTACTTCCAATCTTTTTTTTTTAAGAGACATTAACAATTTCTTTGTCTTGAAAATTTGAGACAAAAAGGAACTGTAGGAAAAAAGCAAGGAGAGGTAAATGGTATTTAAAAACATGCATCATTTTTGGAGTGATTTTTTTGGTTAGAACTCCACGTAAACAAATAAAAAATAAAAAGTCAGGGGCTTCCCTGGTGGCGCAGTGCTTGAGAGTCCGCCTGCCGATGCAGGGGACACGGGTTCGTGCCCCGGTCCGGGAGGATCCCGCGTGCCGCGGAGCGGCTGGGCCCGTGAGCCATGGCCGCTGAGCCTGCGCGTCCGGAGCCTGTGCTCCGCAGCGGGAGAGGCCGCAGCAGTGAGAGGCCCGCGTACCGAGAAAAAAAAAAAAAAAGTCAAAGCAAAGTCAGTAACAGAGAACTTTTTTTACAGGTGTGCGTTTGCTCTCTGAGTGCACACAACACTGCCATAGTTCTGGAATTGGGTCTTTTACAAGCAAGATGGTCACTTCCATTTCTCAGACACGCAAACAAAGGTATGGGATTGTTTAATCATTTGGGAATACTTACTGAGGGCCTAATGTGTACCAAGGCAACCTCATTCTGCTTCAAATTCAGCAAGGGCCCGTGGAATTCCACAAGTAGCTCTCACCGCCTGTTGGGGGCAGGCTATTCTCAGAAGAACATTCTCACTTTCCTGAGCCCCTCCCTCAGTAGCTACCAGCTTTGCCCAGATCAAGCTCAGACGGAGAACTAAATGTGGAGGCAGGGCACATCTCCTTGGCTTCCTTTATATTGTTAGATACACAGACCTTTTATTCTTTACACAGCCAGCCAAAAACGCAGCTTCACTCATTACCACCCCTCACCTGATAATGGTCAACCTATAACCAAAGCCCACCAAGAGCTTACTGGGGGATTCAAGCACTTTTATCACTTTTGAGATAACTTCGGATGCTTTGAATTTCTCCCATAAAGTCTGATTTACGAAATGTGACCACATGAAAGACATGCCCTAGAATTAAAGTGTTAATCACAACTTTTTTTCATTCTTGCAACTCAGAATGCACACCTATGTTACAACTTTATCCTGCTTAGGAATGACATTGCATTGTCCTGCATGCTGTGAGTACAATGCTGAAGGTATATTCAGATTTAAAAAAAAAAAACAAAAAAACTTTCACCATAAAGGGAAAGAGGTAAAGCAACAAAGCACCAGCAACACTTAATTGCTTTCCTCACCTAGGTATGGCTAATGTGTCCAGACTGTCCTTTTGGTCAAGAAGTTTCCAGGAAAATGAGGGAGGGGTAAGGAAGTAGAAGGGGATCCCTAATAATAATTGTTCTGGGGCATTTTAAATGCTCTTTCATAAAAAGCAAGAAAGTTCCTTTCAATCAGTGCAGTGATATGTAACTGACTATACTACATTAACTTGGGAGTTTTTCAAAATAGAAAGATGCATCAGAAAGGGTTTTTGTTTTATTTTGCTGTGTTAAATCATCAGCATTCCCCATACTGCCTCATTTAAACAATGTTATCTTTTATTCTGTGAAAACGGGTCCATAATTAAGGGGAGATGCCCAGAGCTTCACAACTGTTTAGTTCTTTTTGTCATTTCAGCCAACCTTTCCAATAACCATTCTGCTTGTGGCAACAGCAACTTCTCTACTTCCAAAAGGTCCTGTCATGCCTATTTGTACTAATATTCTTCATCAACTCTGTAATATGAACACTGTTTAGAAGGAAACATCGAAAATTTTATTCCATGACTGCATTAGAGGGAACCAAGTTTCAAGACTGGATAAAGATCCTCCATTTTCAAATAAGACACTTGGGGGAAGGGGCTGGGGGGGTGGGGGCACGGTTTCTCACCCCATCCCTGAAGAGTAAGACTGCTGACTTACAAATGTTACTTCTGCATTTTTCTAATAAGTCCATAGAGGCTGTCCACCAGGACTAAAGCATGTACATGCAAATACACCAAGAGACAGCTCAGAGGGAGATTCGCAGGACATCAATCATGGATCCTCTGATTCTGACACAACCAAGGTACACAGCAGAGCTTACCCGTCTGAAATGTTTCCAACATCAGCCTCCTAGATGTAATGTAATTACTGTACAAAACATATCAGAATCAAAGAGAAGGGTTTCAACTCTGAGGGCAGAAAGAGAAGTCAATTTAAAAAAAAAAATTAAGTTTCCGCTGAATAGCTTAAGAATGTAAAATGTTAACCCTTCCAAATAACATAATTTATTTGCTGTTGGAGGCACTTAAATTCTCAATGGAGATACATACACCAAATGCTTAAATGAACTGTGTGTAAGATTTGCTTTAAAATAATGAGGTGTTGGGGAGGATGGGGTGGGTAAAGGAAAAGGGAAAACTGAGTTGTAACTGTTACAGCTGAGTAGGGGGTTCACAGGGTCCCATTATATTTTTCCATTTTCGTAAGTTTTTCCATAATAGAGTATTTTTTTTAGATGTCAGAAAACAACGTCTTATGCACTACATCATGTTGATAACACTTGTGCTCTGGAAAATGGAAACATCAGTTGAAACATTAATGGCGACACGGGTCCCACACCTGCCATACTGCCGTTGAGAGACTAAAAGCCACTGTTTCCCATCCTCTGGGGAAAGACTCAGGCCAGGGCAATGTTTCCAAAACCCTCCCAAATTAGAGTTACCCTGTATCTTTCACAGGAGCTGAGAACAAATGTATCAGAAAAGTTCACACAATTCTGAGAGGAAACAAACAAAATAACCAAGAAGGGATTTTGGTGAAGATGTCACAAGGAGGACCCTAATCCAACACCAGAATCATCTTTATCCCTCGTGTCAAGCAGGTAAAGCCTTCCCAGATCAGGCCTGGCAAAAAGGGGCGTCCCAAAGAGAACTCGGGTCCCCATCGGTTGAGAGCCGCCCAGGAGCACCAGGGTGGAGCTGAGGCCGCCTCTCCGCTCCCAGGCGCATCTGCAGCGGCCCAGCCTCCAGCCCCAGCCTCATCCCACCGCGGCCCCACGGCACCTAGGCGGGTGGAGGTGGCGGGAGCCTGACGAGTGGCTCGGGGGCGCCCCCTGAGGTCCAGCAGCGTCGCAGCAGTTTTGGAAAATGGAAAACAGACGTCTCTGGCTCTTGACATTTTAACTTTGGTTGCAAAGACTGCTGCTGTACCCTCTCCGGGCGCACTTTCCCAAACCACAGCCCTCCTTCCCCGCGCCTCGCACTACTGCCCCTTCCCTTTCCGACACCCTACGGCTCCCGAACCACGGAATGGGCTATTTATTTACCTCGTAGCGTGAGCACGCATAGAAAATGTGGAAGACGAAAACTGTCCCAGCCCGACGCAGGCGGCATCACTGGTGGTCCCATTTTGGATTTCAAGGCTTCCTCAGACATCAGAAAAAAGAAATCGCGGCTTGGCCCACTGACTGCACACCCAAGTGTAAGGAGAAGGCCAGAAGTGAAATTAGAAATTCCCCGTATTTCGCAAGGCTGCTCCCCTGCTGCCTCCCACTCACCCCCATTAAAACGTGACCCTTAAGAAGTTCAACCCCAGTGTGCACCTGAGCCCACTAAGACGGCAAGTCCACGACACAGAAAAAAGTCTAGGAAGCTCAATGATTAACACAAATACTGAGCACTGGGGAAGCAGGGGGGATGTTTAAGGGTAAATGTCCACACCACCCCCGGGTCCCAGTGGAGGCAGGACCGTGGTGAGCAAACCCCAGGCCTCGGGTGAGTGTGAACGCACGTCCTCGCTCGGCATCCGAGCTGGGGTTCTGGGCTGTGGCCGGAGTTCCGTGCGGTTCCGGGGACAGGAGAATGCCCAGAGGGAAATGCGAGGTGCCCGAAGAAAAAACAGTGCTTTGCTTCTCTGCCCCTCGAGGCCACCCCCGTGCCTGCAAAGGGGAAACTCGCTGCCAGTCTCCGAGGGCAGCAAGAGCGCCCGCGACCTCATCCAGGGCGCACGACGGAGGTGGGGGAGCCGGTGCACCAAAACCGTGCGCTCGGGCCACCCGGGGACAGGCGGCTATGACAAGGGGTAGCAGAAACATCGGGAGGCAGGTTCCTTTTTTTCTGGATAACACCCTCCTCCGAATATCCAGGAGCTGGTGGATGAGAAGGCAGAAAAGCGGGGTGGGGGGGGGGGGGGGGTGTTCCGTGTCCTTAGGAGAGCAAAGGATGAAAAACGAATCGCTCCCTTCTTCCCACCCCTTCCCCGACTAAGGGCACAGGACAAGGCCTCCACCTGGGGGAGGGGGCTGGACAGACCGAAGGGAGCTCAGGGCTGCAGCCTGGGGGGAAAGGGGAGGCTACAAGAGGAAAGAGGGAGACAGCTGGCTTCTGCCCTCCCCTAGTGGAAAGAGGAGGTGGGGGGGTCGGCCGGTGGAGGGCTGGAAGTGGAGGGTCGCCGAGCCGCACACCGCTACGTGCGGTGATTTATTATCTTCATCAATGGCCAATACTGTTCCTGTCTTAACCCGACCAGAAGGGAGCGGGTCTGGGTCTGCCAGCCGCGAACAGCCTGCAAAAGGGTAAAGATGAAGGTAGGCAAGGCGCGAGACAGAAGAAAATCCGCCCCGGCACGAACAGCAATTCAGTTGCCGACCCGCCCGCCCCCCCGCGCCCAGACCCGAGCAGCCCAGACAAGCAGAGTTGGGGGATAAAGGGGCCGCGGGCCCGGGCTGGGGGAGCCACGAATCTCCCTAAACCGCCTGCTCCCTGCCCTCCCACCGCTCCCAGGCCCCCGCGCCCAGGAAGGCTCCATCGCGCCGGCACCGAAGCTCAGCCCGTGCCCCAGCCCAGAGCCAGGGTCGTCCCTGACCCCCGAGACCAGAACGCAGGCTGCTTCCAACATCCCCAGTCCGCCACGGCCAGCCTCCAGCTTCCATTCCCCGAACACTAGCCTCTCCAAAGAGTCGGGGAGCAGCAAATCAAGTCCCCCCCCTTCTGAGCCCCTTCAACCCTCGCCTGAGCGAGGGACGCACCCTGGGCCCCCCAAACCCACAGAGACATACTCCCCATGGCCCCAATCTCTCCAACAGCCCCAGAGCGCTAGCTCTCCCGAACAGCGGCGGGTCAACAGAACGAGTCTTTTCTCCTGACTCCGACTCCCCCGGGCCCCCTAAACCCGAGCGAGAGACAGACTCCTGCGGCCCCTGTCCCCCTCCCCGGCCAGCCCCTGCTTCCACCCTGCCCAACCACCAGCCTCCCTAATTACGCCGCCAGAACTAGCGAAGCGGCTCCCTCTCTCTTCGGCGGGCGTCGACCCCCTCCACCCTCTCCGGGGTCTCCGGGACGGGCACCCGAGCTCCATGCCCCGGCGGCAACTCCGCATCCCCCGCGCGCGCTAGCCAGGGCCGCGTCCCCTCAGCGGCCGGCACTCACCGGGGAAGCACACGACATAATGGAGCACGGAACTGGTGATTTTCAGAAACAAAATCCACCAACACGGTTCCAGTAACCTCCGCATGTCCGAAAACGCACATCGAAAAGAAGAAAGCAGGGGGGGTAAACTTGTTGAATAAGTTCTTGCCTCGGTGTAAGCCTTCGCTAAGCCCGGGCTCTTCCCCTGCTAGTCCGCTCTACTGGGCCCCCGCGCTCAGCGGACCGAGTCCCCCTGGAATCCGGGAAGCCGCCGAGCGCCCCCCGGAAAATCTCAAAAAGTAACCGAGAACGCGGCGCCACGCTGGGGACGATCCTCGGCGGAGAAGGGCTGCTTTCCGTTCAAAAAGGAGCGAGCCGAGCGGACAGGGCGAGGAGTCGGCGGGCGGCAGTGATGCCTGGGGCCCGGGGTAGGCAGGGACCGCAGGCGGCGGCGACGAGCAGCCGAGGATCCCCAACTTGAGTCGGCAGCGCAGCCCGAGAGCCGGCGGGCGGCGGCGGGGCTGAGCGCGGCGCTGCGTCTCCGGGCTTCAGGCAGGCAGCTCCTTCCAGGGCCCGGGGAAGGAAGAAGGCATGTTTGCGAGCGGGGAAGGGGCGGGTAAAGGCGGGGGGAGCGAAGAGCCCCCCAAAATAGAAACAGCCAGAGGAAACCGAGGGAAACACAAAAGATCTCAGAGGGACGCTGGGGCGAGGGCGCCTTCAGTCCATGCTCCTGAAAGTTGTGGCTCTGGCGCGAGCTGGGGAGGATCGGGGAGCGCGGGGCTGGAAACTAGCCATGCCTCCATACAGGAAGTAACATGTGAGCATGGATACTGGCAGAGACTTTAAAGCCGGCGAGCGAGCGAGCAAGGGGCGCGCGGCGGCGGTGGCGGCGGCGCGC
>NW_021703780.1:74424002-74695110 GCF_005190385.1 Monodon monoceros | reverse complement strand
CAGGGCGCGCAGCCGGGCTGCCGGCGGCGGGCGCGCGCGCCCCGCGCTCTTAAAGCAGCCGCGCTCGGCTCCCAGCTCGCAGGCGTCTTACAACGCGGTTCTCCCCGCCCACAGCCCCGGGTGCTGCAGTGTCGTCTGGGGCAGTTTCGGGGCTAGGGGCCGCTCTGGACGGGTCTCGGAGAGAAGGAGGAGAGCGACTGCCTTCGGGACCCGCGAGTCTCTCCCAGATTCCCGTCCTGAGAGTTCTTAAAGACGCCGCGCTGCGAGCGGGCTTGGCGAGGTTTCCCCCGCCCCCTCTGCGTTGCTCGCGTATCCGAGACTTGGGGGGGACCCTGTCTCCGGTTTGAGGAGAGGTTGGGGCGGCCTGCTGCCTTTACAGGGCAAGGAGGTTTCATGTTGGGTTTCTTCGCCCTGGCAGCACCGCGGTGGGGCGCTTCCTGCCCGCCCCCTGTTCACTCCATGCTCTCGCCCCCAACCCGGCGAATGCCCCCGCCTGGAAACAAAGCCAAGCGGCCTTCGCACTCGGGCTCCGCGTTGGGGTTTAATTTCTTTCTTTCTTTTTTTTTTTCTTCTTGTGCTTCCTTTGGTCTTGTTCCCGGCCAGGGAGAGGTGGGGGAGGGGAGAAATATCTATCCTAGGCTTGCAAAAACCAGCCCTTTCGAGTCCCACACACCATTTCCCCGCGCCACGGTAGATCAGTGGCGGAGTTTTCCCAACTCGCCGCTCCACGGGAGGAGGGGAGGTTCCCGCACCACAGCCTGCTGGTGGGGAGGGTGCAGGAAGTGCGCCTCTTACCCCTGGCTGGGTGAAAGCTGCGCCGCGGGGCAGGACCGATTTCCTGGCAGCTACCCCGGGGAGCGGCAACCACTTTAGCAATCGTGGAGAGGCGTCCGGGGGAAATGGAAGACTGGGCTTATCTGTAATGAGTTTTGTCCCTAGGCTCTTGGTGAGACAGATCTTTATCGCTTAGGCTTCTCAGCGTCCTATTTTTCCCCCTTACGCCGGTGCTAAAAGTGGGGGATGAGGGCTATTGATTAAACGTGTAATTGAGCCAAGGTGATTAGCCATTTGTAATTTTTGCCTAATTTTTCTGCCTCTGTTTAAAAGCCATCTTGACTTGTTTTTAACGTGCCCCTGCTGTTTTCTCATCCCACCACGCAGGGTCTCCCACCCACCCAAACATCCGAACCGGATGCAAGGTTTTCAAATAATATACAGATGTTCCAGATCCTCCCGCAAGATGTGATTAGGGAAGCATTTTCACACCCACACGTCCAAAAGAAAAATCTTTGAAAAGTTACATTTGGGATTACGAACTAATAAAAGCCAGGAAGTTCCCTGGGAGGGCCGGCGCTCTATCTTTAGCAAAACGGGGGTGAACACCCTCCCCCAGGGTGGGGAATGAGTCGAGTTTATTTGCTTTGGGATTTGGGCCTTCCTGGTTTTGTTGGAATCCTGACTCCCCCATAAATGCTGGGAGAGGGTCAGTTTTCTTGGGAGTGTTATATTTAAGGGTTGTCCATTGGTCAGTGGGAGCTTTGAGAGACGTTCTTATGACCCCTGCGTGTATGATTACCTCATTAAAAATTGCGTGATAGGGCTTCCCTGGTGGCGCAGTGGTTGACAGTCCACCTGCCGATGCAGGGGACACGGGTTCGCGCCCCGGTCCGGGAAGATCCCACATGCCTCGGAGCAGCTGACCCCGTGAGCCATGGCCGCTGAGCCTGCGCGTCAGGAGCCTGTGCTGCGCAACGGGAGAGGCCACAACAGTGAGAGGCCCGCGTGCGGGGAAAAAAAAAAAAAAAAATTGCGTGATAAAATGGGTAAATCTGTGGAATTTGAATCAGGACAGAACACCTGGATAGACATCCGCAGGTGAGTTTCCTCCTTTGCAAAATAACGTAATAAAAACTGCCATTTGTGGGATGCTTACTACCTACCAGGTGTTGTGCTAAATTCTTTTTCTAAGCTGTTCATTCCATAAATTTATTGAGCACTTATTGAGGGAGGGAGGGGGCGACTGGGAACACAGCCATGAACAAAAAGGGCAGGCCTGTGACCTGTATGGAGCTTACCTTCCAAAGTACAGGATACACTCTCAGAATCCTTACAACAGTTCTGCCAGCAGTAAGAATTATTTTGCCCTTTTATAGACAAGGAAACATACTCAGAGGAGTAAAATAATGGATCCCTAGCTAGTGAGTAGCAGAGCTGAGATTCTCAGGTCTGTCTGCCTCCACAGATGTGAAAAGGCAAAGAAATGATGGTTTGAGAAGACACTAAAATGTGGGATGGACAGACCTCAAATGGGTTTGGAGAGAGAATTATCACTACCCTCATAATATAGGAGGCCCCACATTAAAAATTAACATTAAATTAGATCTGGGCTGGTGACTATCCTGGGGCCCTAGGCTAAAGTATACCAGGAACTGCTCTTGGAAGCACCCTCCGACAACCCAGGCCCCATCAGTTCCCATAATAAAGTAGAATGTTATAGGCATACCACATGGGATAGCTTTTCATTCATTCTACAACCAATTACAGAATAGCTCATACGCACCAGACACTCTATCAAGTGTCAGTGGCACAAAATGACAGGCAGTGGACCTGACAATGCTCTCACCTGCTGACTACAACTCCCCAGGTGATGTGGGAGCTGCATGATATGGTGAGCGCTCCAGGACAGTTGGTGTGAAGGGCCGTATGAGTGCCACAAAAGGTGTGGAGAACCCCACGGGAAAATAAGAAGGCCGCAAAGAGAAGGTGCTGGTTTGGGTAATAAATTATCCCCAAACTTAGTGTCTTAAAACAATACAATACACGTTTATTATCTCACAGCTCCGTAGGTCAGAAGTTGGGGCACAGCATAACTGGGTCCTCTGCTCCAGGTCGCCCTAGGCTGAAATCAAGATGTTGGCCAGGGGTTCTCATCTGGAGCCTAGGGTCCTCTTCAAAACTCATTCAGATTGTTCACAGAATTCAGTTTTTTTGTTTTTCAAGAATTTAGCCCTTTGTAGTTGTAAGCTGGAGGTCCCTGTTTTCTTGCTGGCTGTTGGCTAGAAGTAAGTCTCTGGCTAGAGGCCACCTTCAGGTCCCAGCCAAGTGGGCCCGTCACAAAATAACAGCTTACCTCTTTAAAACCCAACAGGAGAATCTCCCTCCAGTTGGCTATGAAGGAGTCTTGGGAATGACAATGCCATCACTTTTGCCATATGATGTAACCTAATTAAGGAGTGACTATCCTATTACTTTCACGGGTCTCACCCACTCTCAGAAGAGGGGATTACAAACCAGGGGTAGGAATCTTGGGTATCAGAATTCTGCCTACCATAGTTCTGGTGATCTATCTTGAGTATAGACTGGTGGTTAAAAGCAATAGCTCCCAAACCATTCTATTTGGGTTCTGATACTTATATCTGCTTGACTTTGGGCAACTTAACCACTTGACTTTTCATCACTTGAGTGCCCCAGTTTCCTCATGTGTAAAGAGGGAATAATAACTATACCTACTCTTAGGCTACTCTCCAGTAGCCTTAAATTGAGAAGATTAGAAGGAGTTAAAAAGAATAAAGTACTTAGAGCAGTGCCAGGTGCCTAATAAGCATTTGATAAACATAAACTATTACTGTTATTTTCTTAACAAGCTTAAGCAATAAGGAGTGAACATCCGTCTTTTTCTACCTGCTCAGCTTCCATTTCTTTTCTTCTAGTAAATGCATTCCAGTTTCCTTTGTGCTAATCTCCCCAGATGGTCTTGGGAAGCCTAACCCTGTATTCCTCCATCACTACCCTCTGCCTCTCCACCTCACTGGCTCACCTCACCTGTCCCAGCCTGACTGTTTGGACCATCTCAACCCGCTGGCCTGATTGACTTAGAGATGGCCACATGTTTCCACCTGCTCTAATGAAAGTTAAACTTCCTCCTGGGTTTGCCGCACTGGATAGACTTCAGCCTTGAGAAGCAAGGAGGTCCCGACTTGAGAAGAGCCTGCTTGGGGTGAAGTGGACACACAGAGAAAAGCAAAGGGGGGTGCTAGGGGCCAACAAACCTCTGATATCATCACTTGTATCCTTGGATTAAGTCTTACGTGAAGCCAGACCAGACCATGGGCTTTTCAGTTACTTATGCTGATAAATCCCTTTTATTCTTTTTACCTCTTTGAGTTGGGTTTTTATTAAATTGGAACTAAAAACTTGAAACCTGGAACTTATGGCAAAAGATAAGTGAAATATCCACATTTTACATTTTTCCAAAAAAGAAGTAGGAGCTCTTAGAATTAAGTGCTTTAGCTGAGGTGATTGAGAAAGTAAACAACAGAAGACTCAAGCTTCTGACACCCGGTCTACAGTAGCAATCATTTCTTTCTTGTGGAAAAAAATCACTCCAAAACTTGGTCACTTGAAACAACCATCATTCTGTTTGTTCTTGATCCTGTAGGCCAGCAATTTGGGCTGAGCTCAGCTAGGCAGTTCTGCTAGTTTTGTCTGAGGTCACACATGCAGCTACGGCACCAGCTTCCAGAGGCTCATCTGGGTCTGCACAGTGCAGGATGGCCTCAGTCACATGCCTGACAATTGGTGCTGGCTGTTGGCTGAAGCCCCCCAGCCAATGACATCTCCAGTAGCCTCTCTCAGACTTATTCACAAAGATGTCCCAGGCCAGTAGGACAGAGAGTGGAAGCTACAAGGCATCTTGAGATCTAGACTTAGCAGTGGCATAACATCACTTCCACTGCATTTTATTGGTCAAGGCAAGTCTAAAAGCCTGCAGGTAGGGGAAGGTGGAAATAGCCCCTAGTCCTTGAAGGGAAGAACAGTAAAACCGCATTACACAGAGGCATGAACTATGGCCTTTGCAAACAATCTACTTCATCTACTGTTAATCTAAATGGTGCTGGCATGGGTTGAATTGTGTCCCCCAAAGAAAATATACTGAACTCCTAACCCTTAGTACCTCAGAATGTGAACTTATTTGGAAATTGGATCTTTACAGAGGTAATCAAGTAACAATGAGGTCATTAGGGTGGGGCCCAATCCAATATGATTGGTATCCTTATAAAAAGGGGAAATTTGGATACAGATACCGATAAGCACAGAGAGAAAACGATGTGAAACACACGGGAAGGAGATGCATGTCACTGGAACAATGCATCTACAAGCCAAGGAACACCAACGACTGATGGCGAACACCAAAAACTAGGAAGGGGTAAGGAAGATTTCCCCTCCATGTTTCAGAGGGAGCATGGCCCTGCTGACACTTTGATTTTGGACTCCTAGCCTCCAGAACTCAAAATTGGGTCATTTGTAGAGACGTGGATGGGCCTAGAGAGTGTCATACAGAGTGAAGTAAGTCAGAAAGAGAAAAACAAATATCGTATATTAACGCACACAGGTGGAATCTAGAAAAATGGTATAGATAACCTTATCTGCAAAGCAGAAATAGAGACACAGACATAACATAGAGAAGAAATGCATGGATGCCAAGGGGGAATGGGGTGGGGTGGGAGGAATGCGGAGATTGGGATTGATACATATACTATGTATAAAATAGACAACTGAGGGGAACATACTGCACAGCACAGGGAACTCTACTTAATGCACTGTGGTGTCCTAAATGGAAGGGAAATCCAAAAGGGAGGGGATGTATGTATATGTATGGGTGATTCATGTTGCTGTGCAGTAGAAGCTAACACACTGTAAAGCAACTGTGCTCCAATAAAAATTAATTTAAAAAAAAAGACTGATAATACCAAGTGCTGGGTAGGATGCATGGCATATGAAACTCTCATTCATTGCTGGTTGGGATATAAAATGGTACATCTACTATGGAAAACATTATAAGGTTGAACATATACTTACCATATAACCTAGCAATTCCACTGTAGGTATTTACCCAAGTGAAATGAAACACGTTTGCACAAGAGTCTATATATAATGTTTGTAGCAGCTGTATTCTTAATTGAAAACTGGGAACAATGCAAATGCCCTTCAATGGGAGAATGGATAAACAAATTATGGTATATATAAAAAATGGAATACTACTCAGCAATATAAAGGTATGAACTATTTTTTTCTTTTAAAGCTTATGACGTTCTTAAGGTTTTTTTAAAAAATTTATTTAATTAACTTATTTTTGGCTGCGTTGGGTCTTCGTTGCTGCGTGCGGGCTTTCTCTAGTTGAGGTGAGCAGGGGCTACTCTTCGTTGTGGTGTGCGGGCTTCTCACTGCGGTGGCTTTGCTTGTTCCGGAGCATGGGCTCTAGGTGAGCGGGCTTCAGTAGTTGTGGCACGCAGGCTCAGTAGTTGTGGCACACGGGCTTAGCTGCTCCGCAGCACGTGGGATCTTCCCGCACCAGGGCTCGAACCCATGTCCCCTGCCTTGGCAGGCAGATTCTTAACCACTGCACCACCAGGGAAGCCCTAAAGGTATGAGCTATTAATACACACTACAACTTGGATGAATTTTAAAAACATTACCCTGAATGTAAGAAGCCAGTCTCATAAAGTTGCATTTGTATGGTTATGTAACATTCTGCAATGATTAAGACTATAAGAGTAGAGAACAAATCAGTAGTTGCCAGGGATGAGGCGTATAGAGAGGGTTTCCCCTTAAAGGGGCAGCATGAGGGAGGTAGTTTTTTGGAGTGATGAAATTGTTTGTATCCTAATTGTGACGGTATTTATATGAATATATGCCTGTGTTAAAACTCATAGAACTATGCATCAAAAATTAAGTCAATTTTACTGTATGTAAATTTAAAAAAACAATTTTTCAAAATGGGACTTTAGTGGTTCAGGGAATACTGACTTCGGGAATGACTGAATCCAAGGCCTTAAACAATGTCAGAAAGAATTAACCTCTCTTCACCTTTTGTCTCTTTTATTCTAGGCTGGATTTATTCTAAGCTTGGCCTTCCCTCTGAAGGGAGTGACTATCATTGGACCAAGCTGAGTCCAGTGTCTTCCTGGAGTTGTGGACCATGCCACCCTTTGGCCAGAGGAATGGAATACGATGATTGGCTGGGTCTGGGTCGTGTGCCCACTGCTAGGGGCATGAGGGTAAGTGAGAGCCAAACTGATCCAATCCACACGGATGGAGGACGTGGAGGATGTTGTTCCCTGAAGAAAAATCAACTTGCTGTCACTAGAATAAAGAGAATATATGCTAGACAGGCAGAAACTGTAAACGTCTCTGTCTTCCACCTGGCATTTCTTTAATTCTGGATTATATTATACCCTGCTGTCTAAGTCATACCTTACCCATAAGCCATACATTCTTTGAAATCAAGGACTCTGTCTTATTTTTCTTTTTAGCTTCCAACACCGTACACATTTTTTTTTCAACTTAGTAGGTGCTCAATAGTATTAGTAGCATGCGTGAGTGATAGAAATGACTGATGACTAAGCATTTATGAGTATGTTTATAAAACTGTACATTTGTGTATACATCAAAAGCCTCTAAAGGCACATTATTTCATGTTTCTCTGGACCACATTAATAGCCACATTCCCATTTAATCTTGCTTCTCTCCACCGGGGTTTTAACATGTACAGCTAAGTTTTCCAACAACGGCAAATCAGTCATTACATCATCATCCATCATGTCTGAGTTCTCAGTGATGAAGGTGTCTTTCTTCCCACATTTGCAATTTGGGTGGGCAAAAGAGCCATAAAGATATAAGACAGAAGACTGGAGAATTGGATTAAACAAGGTTAAACAAGATTCCATTTTCTGGGTCCCTCTTCACTACAGGAATTTTGTTGATCCACAGAATGAAGGGGCCAATTGTTTGGACATTTCTTCTTCAAGCTCTCAGAAGAAAATTGTAGTGAAATCATTTTTTGCTCTGTTATTGGAATAGCAGAGAGCTGGGAAAAGCAACCAAAAACAATGACTTGTTTATTTTGAAGTTATTAAAGGAAATACATTATCCACCTAAAATCGTAATTTCTAACAGCTGTGGGGTCCAGGTTAATCGTTGTAAAGTATCACTCCCTGACCACACTGTCCAACTGGTCACTTTCTATCACCGCACACTATCCCTTTCACAATAAGTTAGCGCGTGATGTATGTGTATGGTTTCGTTGGTTTATTTACGCCACTGGAGTATGAGTCCTATGCAGACAGGAAAGTCACGTATGTGAATCAATCACCAGTGGGCCCCCAGAAGGTGGCTACAACATGCACATAATCAGGGCTCAATCCATACAATTAATTATGTTGGGTTAATGAATAAAAGAGTGATGGCCACCAGGCACTTTACCAGCTCAGTCTTTGGCATTTCCACTACCGAGGGTCTCTACTTCTTAATTCCCCCTGTTAACATTTCTCAGTGTCTCTATCTTGGGCTTAATAAGAGAAGCAAACATAGGTATTATTCCTCACATGGGCCCTGCCCTTCCTGGCTGCATTCCTCTCCTCTTATCATATCATTCTGCCTCATTTTTAGCCAATCTTATTCTTCCCATGTTTGAAGACCTAAGTTAAATGTCACCTCCCTCTTCAGGGAAGCTCTGACTGTCTGGAGCACAGGCACGACTTCTTACCCTTAAGGTCCACTCGTGGCCATGTTAGCTCTCTCTTCCTCCCTCTCCCTCTCGTTCATTCATCCAGCACCTTAGAATCTGCTTAGATCAGAGAGGTAGTGAGATAAGATTTGTGACCTCAGAGTCCTTACAGCCCTCCCAAGGAGACATAGGGCAGGCAAGTACTTATAACAACGCTTAACCATTCATCTGTCGATGGACATTTAAGTTGTTTCCATGTCTTGGGTATTGTGAGTAGTGCTGCTATGAACATAGGGGTGCATGTATCTTTTTGAATTATAGTTTCGTCCGGGTATATGCCCAGGAGTGGGATTGCTGGATCATGTGGTAGTTCTATTTTTAGTTTTCTGAGGAACCTCCATACTGTTTTCCATAGTGGCTGCACCAACTTACATTCCCACCAACAGTGTAGGAGGGTTCTCTTCAAAAAAACAAAACAAAACAAAAAATAACACAACGGTTAATACTTGCATTGAAAACAGAGTGTACAAGAAAAATCTCAGAGGACCTGGGAAGGCTTTGAGAAACATCTTTCACTTTGTGTTCATATTATAGGTGCTCATATATGTAGATTTCTCTTCCTTTCTAGATTTTCAGGTCCTTCGGGACAGAGACTTTATATCTGCATTATTTTCATCTCTGTAGGCACCCTCCCCAGCACTCAGCATGACGTTCTTAACACAGGAAACACCCAATAATTGCTTATTGAGTCAGTGAATAAATAGTTTGCTTTGAAAATACTGAGAGTATCTTTTCTCCCCCCTAATTTGGATAGAAAACGCATTTTCACTTTACTTAGCAGAAGGACATCTCTACTGGAAAACAAAAAAAGTCCTTCAATTTATCTGATCCCTCAAAAGACATAATAGGAACTTGAAATTGAGAGGAAGTCAGGTACCTGAATGGGGACACATGGAAAGAAACAGACAGATATTAAAAGTCACTCAGACAGGAGAGGGCTGTTGAACTGGAAAACTATTAACGGTGTTAAATCAGTTTCCACTGTGAACTGTTAACACTCACAACAATGTTGAAAGCGCCTGGAAGGCACATTTCTAAAGTCAGAAAGGCACAGCAAACGTTTTGTTTTTGTCTGTCAACTTCGGAAAACAGAATAAATATAAGCTTTTTTGTAGATGCAAAAAAAGAGGTGGTTTTAGTTTAGTTTCCACAGTCATGTGATTTGTAGACTTCCAAATTATTCCATATGGCTAAAAATAGAGGATCTGAACTTGTAGTTCATAAGCGATGTTAACAAGAGAGTTTCTCTCTCAGGCTCAGGGTAGATGCTTTCCTTTTGGCGTGTGCTCTGAGCCCTGAAAGTCAGGGCATGAAGAACCTCTGAGATTCAGGCATGGGGCAAGCCAGGCAGATGTTGAGAAAAGAGGGTTTTTATTTCAACAGAGACACAGAAACACGTGGTGCTGGCTGTGATTTACAACGACATAAAGACAATCCAGAGTGCTGGGGAAAGCAGAGTGGGAGGGAAACCCATCAGAGGTAACGAGGACCAGAAGTGAAGACACAGGTCATGGATAACTTGAAATTCCGCTTTGCCAAGCAGAAAGTCTGGCACCAAGCTGAGAACTACGGATGCTGGCCTCAGAATACTTATTTAAATGCCCTGATCTTTCTTTTTTAAACAAAGGATTGACTGAAAGACGAAACAAACTTCCCCAGAAATGATCTAGCATCAATGGGAACAGAGCTTGGAAAAAGACTCAATATCCAACAAGGTTCCTGTGCTACTGGCATTAGCCAGTAACAGGGTCCCATTTCCCGAACACCTGGCATGGGATGTGTAAAGTTAGGTATCATCATCTCTATTTCGTAGGTAAGGAAAAAGGCTCAGAGAGGTGAAGTGACTCACTGAGAGCCACACCAGCTAGTAAGCTGCAAAAGTGGAATTCAAAGCCAGTTCTTTCTGGCTCCATAGTACACATTTTCCATCTTACACACTTATTACTCAAACTGGTCCCAGAAGCATCAACGTGACCTGGGGGTTCAACAGGAGTGAAGAACCTGGACATCCATCCAGACTTGTAAAATCAGAATCTGTATTTTTACACAATCCTCAGATGACTGATATACTCATTAAAATTGGAGCACTGTCTCAGACCTCAATCCTTGCTGTATATTGGAATCACCATTAAATCCTGGGAGGTATTTCAATTAAATCCTTGCTTTACATTAAATCACTATTAAAGCAGGGGATACTTTAAAACCAGAGATACCAGAGCCCACTCTAGAACAATTATATGAGATTCTCTGGGGTTGGAGTCTGGACATTGGTAGTATTTTCTGCTCCCCAGGTGACTCTAGTTCTTAGCATCACATAGTCTCGGATGCTAACTTTTTTGTTGTTGTTGTTGGTTTGTTTTGCGGTACGCAAGCTTCTCACTGCTGTGGCCTCTCACACTGCGGAGCACAGGCTCCAGATGCGCAGGCTCAGCGGCCATGGCTCACGGGCCCAACCGCTCCACAGCATGTGGGATCCTCCCGGACCGGGGCACGAACCCGCATCCCCTGCATTGGCAGGCGGACTCCCAACCACTGCGCCACCAAGGAAGCCCTCGGCCGCTAACTTTGCAAGGCTGTTTAGGGCAGAGTGATGAGGAGGTGGAGAAGGTCTGTTTTCAGGCCTTTATGGAACCCTTGCCTTTTTTCAAACCACTTAGTCTCATCTAGTGGTTCTCTACCCTTGCTCTAACAGAGCCAGCTAAAAGCTTTTTAAAATCCTGATGTGCAGACCATACACCATACCAATTAAATCAGAAGCTCTCGTGGAGGGACCCTGGCATCTGAAATTTTTAAAGCTCTGAAGTGTTTCCCATGTGGAGCCAGGGTTGAGAACCTCTGCCCTGATTAGAATCTCTGAGACCTGCAACTCATCCATTCCTCAACAATAAAAGCCAGATTTCAGGAAATACGGGAAATAGAAGAACAAGAGAAATAACACCATGGGGAAGCAACCAGCCAAGTCGAGGAGGAGTGACAACCCAGTTTCTCTAACAAACACCTCAATGGCATTAAAAAGGCAGAAGACATCTGATAATCTACTTTCTCTATCTCAGGGCCCAGATGTTCACATATTTTTTTTATAATAAAAAGGTTTTAAAAAAATATTTGGGGGTGAAGCTGAGGAATCTGCATTGTAACCCTATCCTCAGGGGATCCTGTTGAATAATTATATTTTGAGGACTTCTCCGTAACAGGGAATTCATTAAGCCCCTGGGAATTCTTGGTTTCCACTTAAGTAGGTTCCAGTACTGAAAGCACGTTTTTCTCAGCTTTTGGACTGGCTAAGTGTTGGGGCGGGGGGTTGTTTTTTTGGGGTTTTTTTGACTGCAAGGCTTGCGGGATCTTAGTTCCCCAACCAGGGATCGAACCTGGGCCCTTGGCAATGAAAGCACAGAGTCCTAACCACTGGACTGCCAGGGAATTCCCTGGACTGGCAGCTAAGATTTTGCTGGGGTTGGTTAGAGCTGCACTGTCCAAAACAGAAACCACCAGCCACATTTGGCTGGTCCAAATTGAGATGTTCTGTCAGTGTAAAATATACACCAGATTTCAAAGACTTAGTACAGGACAAAACCAAAATAAAATATCTCATCAATAATTTTATATTGATTACTTGGTAAAGTATAATATTTTAGATAAATTAGGTTAAATAAAATCTATTAAAATTAATTTCTGTTTTCTTTTTGTAAGATGGCTACTAGAATACAATATGTGGTTCACATTATATTTGCATTTAACAGTGTAGCTCTGCGGCTTTGCCAATCAAAATGTGGTCCACTGACCAGCAGCAGCAGTGTCCTCTCGAAGCTTCTTAGAAATGTAGGCTTGAGCCCCATTCAGGGGTTCTGAATCAGACTCTGCATTTGGCCAAGATCTTTGGGTCTCTGCCTGCCTCTCAGACTTTCATCCTGTAACTTTTTGTACTGTCTGAAACCCTGTGGCTTAGCGAAACCCAACAGACTAATTTAGTCCATCCCTCTGCCCCAGGAAGCAGTGCATTCAAATTCTCAAAGTACTTAGGCATCATCACCATCAAGTTATCCACCTTGCTTTGCAGAGCCGGGAAACAGGAAATTTCCTACTCTTTTAACCTCTTGTCTGCAATTTTAAGTCTTTGATTTCCAGCTCTGTTCTCAATCACTAGAGAACACCAGTTACTATTTTTCTTTCTCCTTAATACTTCCTCTTCCAGGCCTCCTTTAGATTTTGTTTTCCTTTTCTTAGCTAATTCCATTCTTGTCTCATAGGACCCATTCCCCAGGTCTTTTCATCATGGTCAGCCCCTTTTTGGAGGCACACTGTCCTTCTCAAACAAGTTCACTAAATGCTGGGGTGTTTCCAGTCTGTTCTTTACGGTAAATCTGAAGGTGGCTAGTGCCAGCCAGATCATTTGGAGAGAGGACTTTGATAAATGCTCCTGTCTTTGGAAGGACAGACAAAAGAAAAAAGAATAGGAAGGGGCAGAACTCCTCCAAGAACAGACAGGAGACAGTAAAGTGAAGTGCTTTTGCCTGGAGTGGTGGGGGGTTCAGTGGTGCAAACGGAGAGTCTGCAGGAACTTAGCGATTCTAATTTGGGCTCTTTCATTAGATTCCATCACAAACTCAGGAAAAGTTACCGAGCCCAACTGCCCCGATTTCCTCTAGTCAATGGGGATAATATTGCTCTTCTATTCCATAGGGAATTTTTAAAGCCTGGAATAATAAATAAATAAAAAGCAGGGGCTTCCCTGGTGGCGCAGTGGTTGAGAGTCCGCCTGCCGATGCAGGGGACACGGGTTCGTGCCCAGGTCGGGGAAGATCCCCCATGCCGCGGAGCAGCTTACCCCGTGAGCCATGGCCGCTGAGCCTGCGCGTCCAGAGCCTGTGCTCCGCAACGGGAGAGGCCACAGCAGTGAGAGGCCCGCACACCGCAAAAAAAAAAAAAAAAAATCAGCACGCATAAAAAATAAAAATAGACCAGTTTCCTTGCTCATAAGCAACACTAATTTTACATGGGCCGTGACAATGATTCCCTCATTTGGGATTCCTGTGTGCACTTCATTGGTCAAAGGGATAATATCTCCATTTTGCAAAGCTAAATAGTTCTTTAAGCAAGTCGTTATACTAGAACACCTCACTGATCTAAACCAGCTCGTAAAATCCATTATTTTGACTTGGTGACTCAGGGACCCTCACTTCCACGAGTGAAATGAACAATTTAATACTCAACAGAGAGCCTCTTTGTGACAAAGAGGAAATCTGAGTGCTATTATGCCCATATTAAAAGCTAGAGATATTCAGTACTGGGAATCTTTGGAAACTGGAAACAAATTCACTTTTACTAAAGGGATCTCATGGAGAAAGCAGTCGTATAAAATTCCTAGTGCTTTATTTTTTCCCTCCAATTCTTAAAAACTTGCCTCATTTTCCAAGGCTCTTCTCAGCTCTTCTCAAAATGAACCCAGACCTCTGAAAGTGAAGCAATATCACCACCGTCTATGTTTTCCTGCAAAAAACATGTGTTGAAACAGTTACATTCCCTCCACGGTATGATAAAATTCCATTGCACTTAACATTTATGTTTTACCCTTTAAAAATTAACCATATTCTGCATTGCCAAAACACTTTACTTCTACTAATTAATATCATAGATAGTTGGGAAAGTGACTTTTTCTTCTTTTCTCCAGGCAAACAAGCTGAGAGTTTAAGTGATTTACCCTTTCTGAGAGAGGAGGTCACAGACAGAATTCCAGGATTTGAACTCTGTACAGGTCTCTACAAAGACCGTTAAGGCAATTTTTCAGGGACTTAACAAATAACCATCTGGTGATGTTAAACTACCTTTGAAGAAAGCAGCTGTTGGCCCAAATTGAGGCCTACAGGAAACCCTGTGGATTTTGAGGGTCAGGAAGATCTATACAAGGCAGGTTTATTTCCTTCCCAGGAGGCAGCCATATGGAAGGCAGGCGGCCCAGTGATAGCCATAGCTGACATTTCTTGAGCACTGATAGTATGCACAGGACTTTACTTGTCTGACCTTATTATCTCTCCAATGCACTGAGTTGTGTATTTTATTATCTCCATTTTACAAATTAAAAAATAAAAACCTTAGAGAGATGTAACAACCTGCCTAAAGTGAAAGGCTAAACTTTGAACCAAGAATCTGAATCTAAAAACTCAAATTCTAACCAATACCCTCCTGATATTACCCTGTGATTATATCTGCAGAAGTCATTCACCTTCTTAAACCAAATATCCACACCCACTCTGCTTCATTTACAGACTGTCAGTCATAATGATTTCTTATATAAATTTGAAAGCCTGGTAGATTAAATCTTACTGACTTCAAAGTTCACATTGTTAAATCAAGACATGCTACAGCATTATTTCTATTTCTTAATTGTAAACTGCATCTTAGAACAGAATAAATAATTTGGGGATGAAATGAATGACAAGGACATTGATCATTTAAGAGTATTGATAGCTCTTATTTTTATTTTTTTGGCCACGCTGTGCGGCTTGCGAGATCTTAGGGATTGAAACCAGGTCCCAGCCAAGAAAGTGCCAAGTCCTAACCACTGGACCACCAGGGAATTCCCAATAGCTCTCATTTTTAAATCACCAAAAGCAACAATCTGGGTTTAGGGCATATCCATATCTCTATATCTTTATCTATTTCCATCTATTTTTTTTAAAGGATGGTTTTCAATTATTCATCCATTATTCATTGAAACGTAGTACATATTATGCACAGGGCTAGAACCAGAGAAATATATGATATGGTCCTTGCCTCTAGCTGACGTACATATGGTGTACTTTTTTGTGTTTTTTTGTTTGTTTGTTTTTTGGCCGCGCTGCGTGGCATGTGGGATCTTTGTTCCCCAACCAGAGATCAAACCTGTGCCCCCTGCGTTGGAAGCACAGAGACTTAACTGCTGGACCACCAGGGAAGTCCCTATTTCCATCTATTTTTTAAAAAAATACCATAATTGCTTTATTTTCAGTAAGAAGAAAGGGCAAAAATTTATCCAGAATATTGCTTACTTGATTGTAAATTCATGTCATTTAAATGCAGAAAATTTCAATTTCCTCCATGATACCATTTTTTTCTGCTCTATTTCTCAGAGATTTTTGTGGTAAGCCTTAAGAAAGTTACTAACATCATTTAAAAATATACGTATCTATTAGTAGGTAAGCTCGTCAGTAACACATTCACAGAGCATTCTGTGCATACTTTTGTCTATTTGAGATTTATATATGAAGGCCTCATCTTTCAGCCCTTAGCTAAAGTGTTTATCATTTAGACCTTGCTTATCATGTCCTTACTTTTGCTCATGCCATACTGAAACCATCAGGGTTTTGTTTTTAGTAAAAGTTTAGGCATTGTATAATGGCAAACTTTGGTTGAATTAGGCCCATTGACTTTTTTTCCCTCACAGTGTTTTGTTAACATTTGAACTATACTAACATTAAAATTCTGGAAATTTCACACACATGTCCATATTTTTCTCCTTCTCTTGAAAAACCAGAAGATCTGGACTGGATATACTGAGCCCTTTTTCCCCCACACAACTTGGTAGAGAATGCCTTCTGTTGACAAGTTAAGTACTTTCCATTTCACCCATCCCTACTATTCTCACACCTGGTACCTCCCTTCAGTTGAACTTGGGTCTCCTCACTCCTGCTCCACCCCCCACCTCATCTGCTTTGTTCAGAGATGTATTCCTAATATCCATAGCAAAACCTGGCACACAGTAAGTTCTTGATAAATATTTATTATAAGAACATGAAGAGGATAGAACAAACACCATTAGACTTGCAAAGATGAAGATCAAGTAAGTACTTTGTGGAGGTTTTAAAATATGTCTACAATTTATTTGGCACTTCTCCCTATAAAAGGTGGAGACTAATCCCCTCCCCTTGAGTGTGGGACAGACTTAATCACTCACTTCTAATGAATAGAATGTGGCAGTGACAGCATGGGTGATTCCAGAGCCTGTATTGTAAAGGATATTGTCACTTTCACCTTGCTGTCTTTTGGATCACTCACTCGGGGAGAGTCATCCTCAGTAACCTGAGGACACTCAAGGACTCCTATGGAGAGGGGCTTCCTGTCACCAGCTAGCACCATCCTGCCAGGCATGTGGGTGAACCACCTTGAAAGTGGGCCTGCCAGACTCAGCCAAGGCTTCAGGTGACTGCAGTTCTTAACATCTTGACAACAGCCTCATAAGAGACCCTGAGCCAGGCCCACTCAGCTAAACCACTCCTGAATTCCTGACCCATGGAAACTGGAAGCTAATGAACGCTTATTTTCTTAAGCCACTAAGTTTTGGGGTAATTTGTTACACAGCACTAGATAACTAATACATGCCTCAAATTAACCTAAGTCAATTTTTTTTTTGTCCACACCTCACGGCATGCGGGACCTTAGTTCCCTGACCAGGGATGGAACCCATGCCCCCGGCAGTGGGAATGTGGAGTCTTAACCACTGGACCACCAGGGAAGTCCATAAGTCAATTTGGTTGTTCACAATTCATGTGTTCTTTTTGATGGATACCAATAACCTCCAATAATTAGGGTAGGTGAGGGCTCTAGTCCTTCTTCCTGGCAATATGACTGAACAAGAAAACAATGGCAAACCTCAGATCTAATTCTGCCATGCAGACAAGCAGACACAAAACAATCACACATCCAGTCTTGTGAACTCAGTAAAGTCCCTGTTCTTTGTCATTTTAGGACCATTGGTAGCATTTCACATGAAAGGTTTATTCCAAGATAAATGTGACCATGTTGCAATGGCAGGTTCTACTAACCTTCTAGTTGAATCTGATAAGAGAGTCCTCCAGTAAGTCAGTCTGGGTGACACAGAACTGAACTGAGTTATAAACCTCAGGTGTCACTCAGAGGGTGGTAGGCTTCTGGGCTCACCAGATAATTATACCTCATCCACGCCAGAATGAAGTGCCTGTACAAAATTTCCTGCCAACTTCTCATCATTTCACACATGAAAACTTACTTTTAACATCTCTTATGCTAATTAGTAAAACTTCTAGATATTTGAAGCTCTGGGTGAAGGGACTTCTCTGGTGTGTTGATTCCTGATTAATATCCTCCACATGCCGACTGGGTGTGGATTCTTGGTTAGGGCACTTTGAATGTTAATTCCCACACCTTGGGTGGTGCACACAGATAACCGTATATCTTTATGTCTCTTAATGTCTCTACTGACATATTTAGCAACAAGTTATAGACAATGTAGAAATAAGAGACGTTTGTGGGAAATTACCTGGATGCAATGATAGCCTCCAAATAAACTGCCAAGCAAGTTAACCCAGAGGTTACTTAACTGAAAGGCTCGTATACCAAGTAAGATTTTCAAATTATGTGGCTTACTGAAGCAATTTAAAGCACATTGCAAAGCAAGGGGGACAAGATGGGATAGATGAACATACCTAATACAGGGTACCCACGAGGTGAAAGGCTCACGCGATCTGAATTCTGGGGATGTTTGCCTGTTCTTTCCCTCCTAATCTCGCTCTCCTTCTCACTCTGTCTCTGCCACATCAGTCTTCCTGACAATGGCGTGTTTATGAGGACCGGAAGTGACATTTGAGCAAAATAACCCAATATGAAAGGTACTGGGGACGAAACACAAACTTGCTCTATCTGAGATGCCTGCAATTACCCCTGATCAACATCTGTACTTTGCCAGAAAGTCAGATGAGCAGCTACTCTTGGGCGGAAACCCTGGAACCAGGATGAGTGTCATTAATAGGAGCCAATTTAAGACCTCACAGGTTGAATATTGCATGATCATGTACCTAGAGACAATTGCATCAATGTAATTTCCTACACGACACCCCTTTAAAAAATCTTGTCCTTAATGTGTATAGCAGGAATATTTGGTGCCTCTCGTTTTCCCCTCCCTTCCTGTCTATGTTTAGCATGTGTATTCCTCCACTTCGTTTATCTATGTCTAATGTAGCTCATAAGCTATTTGCTTCTATGTTTAGTTTCATCTCTTCTCCCTGTTTGTTTCTCTTACTTTCCATCAGAATAATAATCGTAAATAATACAGCAAACACACATTACAAGAGATTATCATAGAATTAAGAGACTTTGGAAAAAAATACTGGTTTTAGAAATGATGATGGAACCTATTACACAAAATTCATTTAGCTTATCTATCTTTGGAAATAGCCAAGGGAAAAACCTGTTTGTTGGTGGTTTGTTTACCTAGGGATTTTACCTCTAAAAAGAGAGTGTTTTGAGGAAAGCAGACATTGCAGAATTAAATTCTAAGTGGGTTTGTGCAAATGAAAATTGGAGACTGGCTAATTCAATTAATTTCTATTCACGTCATTGGTGAAACAGGAACTCCAAGCATCAGATCAGATGCAAGAAATCTTGTGAAGCAGGACACTGGAAACCAAAAGGCTTTCCCAGAATTCCAGCTCCAACAACCATAAGAATATTCTTGGTTGAGTTGTGTGGATCAGCTCAGCACCAGGACCTGTGGTTCCTTTATGAAGCCTGAACCTGCCATAGAATACATTCCACAAGGGGGAGCCGATTTGCCTAAATGAGGGAGTTATTTCACTTCATAAATCCCTCTGCTGGTAATTTACCTGTTTTTCTTGAAAGTCGGAGCTCTTTCAGCCACCTCTGACAGTTGTGAATCGAATATAAAAACAGGCTTCCTTGGGGTGAAAGAGAGCAGTTAAGAGTGGAAAGTGGTTACAAGAAGTTTTACTAACACAGAACTAATAGATGGGTCCCCATTATGAGATTCAACTGGGCAGTTTATTACTACATTTCTGAGCCTCACCTGAGACCTAACCTAAAGCATTAAAATCTCAGGGGCTGGGGTCCAGGAATGTGCATCTTAAACAAGCCGCACCAGGGTTCTTTTGCACACTAAATTTCGATCAACAGAACTAAGGAATTATTTTAACAACGCTCAGAAGGACGGAGTAGTCTTGCTTGGATTTGTGTAGAAGTTAATGTCCTTTCTTGTAAGTTTGCATTTGGAACCAGGAATGGGTATAGCTTAAGTGCAATGAGTATCTTCTCCATCCTTATTAATAAGGATGATAAGACAGTGAGCCAATTAAAAAAAAACTCATCAGGGGACACTTGTAGAATATTTAGAATATCTGGTTATATTTGGGCTTTGATAACTTTTTTTCAACTGAGTTAAAATGGCAGAAAAAGTTGGAAGCTAATTCCTTTAGAGCAGGGTTTACTCCTCTTAACTCAAAGCCCAGTGATTTTTAAAAGGCCTGAGATAAGGTTTCCAAAGGGAAACTGGATTTACTTAAGTGACAGTTTCAAGCTTAGACTCCTTCTTGTCTCTTCAGCTCTCATTTGCCTCATTCATCCTTGACTCTCCACCAAGTTACTAACCTATCTGGGCTTTGGAATTCTCATTTGTAAAATGGGAACATACCAACTACGCTTTCATGAAGATTAACGAGAGCCAGTAAAACAGTCCCTGACCCGCAGTCCTGAACTTCGTTCTTATGCTGTGCCACTAAGGGTACAACTCATCCTCACCCATGTGCAGGCGACTGGCTGGAAGACTTTTTTTTTTTTTTTTAAGAGAAAATAACAGTTAAGAACCAACAACGTTTCCATTTTCCATTTGTCTCAAGGACTAATATGCATTCCAGCAATCTGCCCACCCCAGGTAACCCCTACTCCAGTGGTTCTCCAACCACTGAAACAAGAACTGCCCTCAGGGCAAGGTTTTCCAAACTATCCAGCTCAGAAGAATCACCTAGGGCACTTTTTTAAAAAAATACAAATTTTAGATCTATTCTTAGATAATTTGATTTAGTACGCATGAGACGGTGCTGGCACCAGAAATTTAAATGAGATTCCCCAGGGAATCCCTAAGACTAGGTCTGTTGGGGGTGTTGCCAGAGAGCATTGCTGTCACTTATTAATCACAGAACTGATTTCCCTTGTAAAAATATCCAGCTGTTTTGTTCTCCCGAGACAAACCGGCTTGAACGGGATTGGGCAGCCAGGGGGCTGAATTTTATTTCCCTGTGACGCCTACTTGGATGACCTCCTTCTTGTCCATTTCCTCAGCTGTAACAATGAGGATGAGGTAGCTCCATGCAAGGGTGTGAAGAGGTTGAGCTAAGAGTAGGCCTTTCATAATAGAAGCAAATACGGTTATGGCAAGTGTGTTTTAAGCATTCATTTGCGGTTTCTCAGAGACTGTTCAAAAGGAGCGTGCTTCCTTCTGTTTCCGATCTGGCTAGCCGGCCTTGTCCATGCATGCTCTTAGCCTTCCAGAATTTAGCTACATTAAATGCAGTTAGGATGGGCTGAGTCCCTTCCACCCACTGTGCTGGCTGTCAACCTCACTATGTCACCTCACTGTTTGAGATTAATAATGGTCTGTTAGTATAAACTACATTCCAGAACTTGTTTTGAACTTTTCTCTTGTTCTTCCCTGTTAGATGACCTTGGTGAAACTATTCAGGGATCCACACATGTTGTCTGCCTCATTTGGCAGGTGGCAGCTCTGGGCACTGTTCCCACCGCCACTCACTCTCCAACTTGGTCTCAGAGACTCCACGTTGCCTGCTGGGCATTGCGAAGGACATGCTGACCTTTTCCAAACTGACAGAGGGTGGTGACAGAAAGAGCGCTTGGGCGTGGACAGACCTGGGTTCCAGAGGCACTTTTGTGATCATGTGTGTGTGAGGTGGGTGTTTCCAAGCCTCACAGGGCATCCTCAGCTGTGAAACAGGGAGCGGAGGGCCTCCCTCACAAGTTTCTGAAGATTCAATAAGGTAGGCAAAACACCTGGAAGACTGCCCAGCCAGTGGAAAACACTAACATTTTAGCTGTTCTTACTAGTACCGATTTTACCCATTCTTAGATACACATCGTTTTTCACATTTTTAACGTTTTCAGGAATGTGGCTGTGTCTTACAATGGGTGGAACACCACAACTTAAGTAGTATTGCTTTTTCTTGCTGGCACAATAAAAAGTGACATGTTCTACAATTCATGCTGTTTTAGGTTGGGTGAGAAATGGCGGTAGCCATCACTGTCATAATAGCACTCGGCTAATTGTACCACAGGACCTGTGTATCCTCCGATAGAACCATGGAGCAATGTGTAGGCAATTTTTTCATTGTTTTGGAATGATGGCTGGCCAGTGAGTTCTGTCTCCCTTTGACCTATCGGATAAGTCTGCAAAATGACCCAGAGACCGTAATTCTGAGTGCCTGCCTCAAGAGAATACTATCCCCACACCAGAGTGCTTAAGTCTCTCTTCCAAGAAAGCAGACTGATCTCTCTCCTTGCAGTCACCTGATTCAAAAGTCTTTCTTGGGACTCAGGACTGTAGTGTGACATCTGATCCCTTGTTGTTCCCTCCAGCGAGAGGCCAATACATGAGTGAATGAGACAGAGCTGTTATGGACCTCCTGTGGCAGAGAAGGAAATAGGTAATTGGCTGTGGCCCAAGCTGATCATCATGCAGTGCCGCTGTTATGCTCACCTGGAACATCAAAGTGCCTCTCCCACCCCACCCCAGGCCTGTATACCAGCTCTGCCAGTTCTGTCTGAAACCTGCTTTTCTCAGAGTTAACCATGCTGACATCCTTGGTCCTGACGTCCACCCAATAGCCATATAAGACAGGATGCAGGGTAATGAGCATTATATGGTGCAGCCATAGAGATCTGTGTTCAAATCCTCACTTCCCTACTTACTAGCTGTGTAGCTTCAGGTAAATTACTTAACCTCTCTGGGTCTCAGATTCCTATCTTTAAAACAGAGATAAAAATAATATTGACTCTGAGAATTAATAAAAGTGTTAAGCACTGCTATCCCTATGGGCTTCTAAGCACCGTACTGGCACCCTGTCAACACATAATGAAGGTTTCCCAAAAGTGGTTAGTGCTGTTTCCCCAGCACCCTGCACGCTGCCTGGCACACAGTAGGTGCTTAATAAAAGTTAATTTCTCACAGGGAGAGAAAGAGAGAGAGGGGGATCTAAGGGAGTCAGTGCCTCAGTATATCAGTAAGAATGAAGCTTAAGCTTTAAGCCCGTGCACGGAACTTCAGGGGCCCAAGCAAACAATAATAATAATAATTTGTATTTATGTAGTATTTTATAGCTTACCAAGCACATTCATATGTTCTCATTTAAAACTCCCAACAAACCCAAGACAGAAAGGGTATTATTAGTAGTATCACCTGAGGAATTTGAGGCCTAGAGAGGTTAGGCCGCAGAGGGGCCCCTACAAAGGGAGGAGAATGATGACAGAGCAGAGCTTGTGGCTTTAGCGATAAGGAGGCTCCCGGTGACCTTCCAGAAAGCACGTTCATTAGAGTGGTGGGGACACATGCCAGACCTTGGGGACTGAGGAAGGTACTGATGGAAAGGAAGCAAGAACCAACCTCCTGGCAGCAAAGCAAAGGAAAGAAATGTGATGTGAGCAGGATCAAATAATGGCTTTTTCAAAATGAGGGTGACCTTATTTTGTGTGCGGTTATCCCTTGGAAGTGACTTGTTCAGGCTGATTTGTGACGACCGAAACTTAGAAAGGGATAAATCACGGCAACTGAAGGATCACTTTGAAAAATGAATGTCTGCTTTGCAAAAGAATCCTCAATAGACTGGGGAAAAAATCTAAGTGGTCAGTAAAAGCAGGAAGATATACTCAGCCTCCCTTATAATAAAATAAATACTAGTTAAAGTAAGAAGGAGATACTATTTTTCACCGATGAAATTGACCTAGATGAAGCAGTTTGATAATATGGAGAGGATGTGAGGAATTGGGAGTGTAGGGACCCATACATTGCTGATGGCAGTGGAAGTGGGTGTACTGTTTTGGGGAATACACTTTGAGAACATTTACCAAATGTAAAATGGACATGCTCTTTCACCCAGCAATTTCACTTGGAAATTGCTAGCGATATACTTGAATATATGGGCAAAGATATTTATTGGAGCACTGGTGTGTGTGTGTGCGCGTGTGTGTATGAGAGAGAGAGAGAGAGAGAGAGAATCACCTAAATTTCCATAAGTAGAGCAGTAATTATGTAGATCGTAGATATATGGTACCATCCATTCAGCAGTTACCAGAATGAGGGGGCTCTCTATGTCCTAACATGAAGTGGAGTCCGTTATGTATTGATAAGTGAAAAAAAAGAGGCAAACATTTTATAAAATCATACTGAAATACATAGCAAAAGTGGCTGGGAAAGAAGAAAGGGTTAATATTGATTATTTGGGAGAAGTAGGAAGGGAAAGGAGTGATTTTACTTTTCATATTATTTTCCTCTCTGCTCTGAGTGGATGTTTTAAAAAAAACCATGAGCATGTGTTACATTTAAAATAAAATACTGATCTGAAAAATGCCCCACAAGATCCCTTTAAATTTTTACATCTCCTAGTACATTTGAAAAAAAATTCCATTTATAAAAATTTGATTTATTCACTTTTCTCTGGAGCACATCTACTGTATTAAGGTACACCAATAGTTAAATAACCAATGGGTTTCTACAAGGACTGTCTTCTCCACCGGCCATTTCCTCTGCTGTGGAGACTAACAAATTGCCAAGAAGTTAGAGTCTCCCAACCTAAGTGGTTAAAAACTTTTCAACACACTCAGTGCAATCAGGCTCATTTGGAATGAGTCTGTGATTACAAAAGAGTGTTTGAGGACTGTCCCATTTTGGATTAGCAGATGGAGGCTCCTAAATCTGATTGATCATTGTAACCCCTGGGGCGCTCTTTTAAAAAGATAAACTCTTTATTTCTTATCCTCCATTCTGACCCGATAAGTCAAGGTCGGTGCCCTGAATCTTTTTTTTTCTTTTTCTTTCTTTCTTTTTTTTAATTCTCAAGAGCTAGGTTAAGGAACTCCTGTGTTGCATTGTGGCAACTCTTTCTTTTTTCTTAGAAATTACTATGCAATGGTGCAAGTCTTTCTCTCTAGAATGGGAGTCCCTATTTATTGGCTCAGTAACTGGGAACATGTTTACAGTTGCCAGAAAATTGACATGCAGAGGGAATGCGAAAGTGAGGACAGTGTTCCCTAAGCTTCTCCAATAGGGAGTTTCAGTCACAGAGAGTGCCTTCTAAAAGATCACGGTTATGACATCTGTTGAGCTAAGATTTGGAGGAGGCAGGGCTGATGAGAGCTGTTTAAAGCAGCACTTTCCAACACTCTAAACACACACAGTTTGTCAAGGCAGTCTGCGTGGAAGTAGGGGCCCTTGCTGAACTAATTTCCTCTAATGTGTACCTTTGCCAAAGCTTCCTTTGTGGTTCACTTAACAGAGGTGGACATCAGTCTTGGAAGAAACTGTTTGGTCTTGAATGTAGATATCTTTTCCCCTCCAAACTATCTAAAATATCATCCAGAGTTTGGTTCAAACTGGGCTTGGAGAACTGCCTATCAAGACCTTTGATTGTTCCCCTCACCCTCACCCCCCTGGAGACTTAATCTGCTTTTCTTTGGCTCGTATTCATTTAAAACAAAAATTATGCTTTCATACCGAAAGAATTGTGCTAGCTTTGCCTGCCTCTCCAGATTAACCTCTCACTGCCCCCACTGCTTTTGTACCCTTGGCTCTGACCTGAACTGCTTGCAGTTCCCTGAATGCTCCAAGTTACTCCATACTCTATGCCTTCACCTGTGCTGTTCCTTTGCTCTTCCTTGCCTTTTTTTGGCTTGGCTAACTCCTATCCTTCAACTCCAAACTCAGTATCTCTGCACCATTCTGGTCTCATCTTTTTTTTTTTTTTAATTTATTTAATTAATTCATTTTTTTTTTTGGCTGCGTTGGGTCTTCATTGCTGCGCTCAGGCTTTCTCTAGTTGTAGCGAGCAGGGGCTACTCTTCATTGCGGTTCACGGGCTTCTCATTGCGGTGGCTTCTCTTGCTGCGGAGCACGGGCTCTAGGCATGTGGGCTTCAGTAGTTGTGGCTCGTGGGCTCTGAAGCACAGGCTCAGTAGTTGTGGCACGCAGGCTTAGCTGCTCCACTGCATGTGGGATCTTCCCGGACCAGGGCTTGAACCCGTGTCCCCTGCTTTGGGAGGCGGATTCTCAACCATTGCACCACCAGGGAAGCCCTGATCTCATCTTTAATAATTATTTTGCCCTCTAAAAATTCTATGTCTTTGTTTATATTTGCACAAAATATCTCTGGACAATTATTAGATATTAATAACAATTGTTTAGGCAGTTGTATGGCTGGGAAACAAGGGTGGGAGGAAGATGCTTCATTGTACATACACTGTTTGTTCCTTTGAACTTTTGTACTATGTAAATTTATACCTATTCCAATCAATACAATTCAAATTTTAAAACAATAACAAATCTCACAGAAGAAATTCTATTCTACGCTCTTCTCAGATTAACAGCTTTTAGGCATATTTCCAAATCTGTCTCTCAAAAAATTATTTATTTTTAATTTCACAAGTAATATGTAAATTCTCTCCATTATAAATGCCAATGCGAATTAGTCTTTCTGCTACCAGGCTTCCCTGACATGATACTCATGTAATTTCCATTCTAATCTTATATATGTTTTGAGTATTAAAAAAAACAATCTCCAGGGTGTATTACAAACCTGAAGAGGGTCAGTTGTTTACAAAATGTGGACTTGAGTTGCTTTTAAATTAATAGCGTTGGGTTTTGCTGAAAGGGTTCATTAGGGTGACAGCTGTCCCAGTTTCCCCAGAACTAAAAGGGGTTCCAGGATGTTGAACTTTCAGTGCTGAGACTGGGGGTGCCTGATCAATTAGAATGGACACTGGCCCAAAGAGAAGGGGTGCTTGATGTAAAACCCCACACTGAGTGCTGGCGCATGGCAACTGATTACTAGCCCTTGTTTTATAGCTTTTATCATCTTTCCAGAAGCATTGTTCATCAACTCTATGACACTTCTAAAAAAACTTTAACTTCTGCTTTAAATTTCATAATGAAATAAGTGGCATAAAGAAAGGATTTCTATGACATTTGATGCTATTATGTTCTTAACTGAAGTTGGGAGATTTATCACCTTTAATGGTGCATGCAAAGTAAATCTTATTTTTAACTTTAGGCCCAAAAAGAAAATATACCATTCTGACATATTTGTCTGAAATAGTCCTGAATGAGGCCAGCTGACTGAAAAAAAATGGCAGCCCTCTCAAAAGGTGAAAGTAACTCTCAGTAAGGGTGAAGTCTGGACTCTATATGAGGTCAGAAAAAAATATCTAAAATTTAGAAATAGGAGAGATATTGCTGGATGTTCTTTAGTGCAGTGTTAGGTTGACTTTACATTGTCAAGGACATTTCATAACTCATAGGAGGCAGAGATTTTGTAGATTTTTGTCTGATAGGGTTTAGCTAGATGAAATTAAATGCTATCTGGTAGAACAGAAGACCATAAAGGGTACAATTTATGATCTTGTTGGACATTAATCAATTCTTCAAAAAAAAAAGAGGTAAAATTCACACAACATAAAATTAACCATTAACTATTTTAAAGTGTGCAATTCAGTCGTATTTAGTACATTCAGAATGTTGTGCAACCATCACCTCTATCTAGTTCCAAAACATTTCCATCACCCCAAAAGGAAACTCTGTACCCATTAAACAGTTAATCCCCATTCCACCATATTCCCAGCTCCTGTCAACCACTGATCTGCTCTCTGTCTCTATGAAGCTGCTTACTCTGGATGTTTCATGTAAATGGAATCACACAGTATGTTGCCTTTTGTGTCTGGCTCCGTTCATTTAGTATGTTTTTGAGATTCATCCATTTTTTAAAAAAATATTTATTTATTTATTTTTGGCTGTGCCGGGTCTTCGTTGAGTCACGTGGGATCTTCTTAGTTGTGGCATGCAGGATCTAGTTCCCTGACCAGGGATCGAACCTGGGCCCCCTGCACTGGGAGCTCAGAGTCTTAGCCACTGGACCACCAGGGAAGTCCCAAGATTCATCCATGTTGTAGCATGTATCAGTACTTCTTTCCTTTTTATGGCCACATAATATTCTACTATATGGATAGCTCACATGTTGTTTATCCATTCCTCTGTTGATGGACCTGTGGGTTGTTTCCACTGTTTGGCTATTGTGAACAGTGATACTGTGATCATTCTCATGTAAGTGTATGTTTGAATACCTGTTTTTAATTCCTTTGGGTATATACCTAGGACTGGAAATGCTGGACCATATAGCAATTTTATTTTTAAGTTTTTGAGGAAGCACTAAACTGGTTTCCATAGGGGCTACACCATTTTACATTACCAGTGGCAACATACAGGTGTTCCAATTTCTCCATATTCCTGTCAACACTTATTTTCCTTTTCTAGGGGTTGTGGCCAACCTAGTGGCTGTGATCTCATTGTGGTTTTAATTTGCATTTCCCTAATGACTAATGACATTGAGCATCTTTTTATGTGCTTGTTGGCCATTTGTATGTTTTCTTTGGAGATGTCTGTTGAAGTCCTTTGCCCATTTTTAAATTGGGTTGTTCGTCTTTTTGTTGTTGAGTTTATAGGTATTCTTAGTATATTCTGGATATTAAATAAACCCCTATAACACATATAATCTGCAAATATTTTCTCCCATTTTGTGGGTTGTCTTCTCACTCTCTTGATGAAGTCCATCCAATTTATTTCTTTTTGGTTATTTCTGTTGCTTGTGCTTTTGGTGTCATAACTAAGAAACCACTATCAAATCCAAAGTCATGAAGATTTACTCCTATGTTTTCTCCTAGGTTTTATAGTTTTAGCTCTTTAGGTCTTTGATCCATTTTGAGTTCATTTTTGTATATGGTATGAGTTAAGGGTCCAACTCAATTCTTTTGCATGTGGATAATCAGTTGTACCAGACCAAGTTTTGAGGACACTCTTCTTTCTTCATTGAATGGTCTTGGCACCTTCATCAAAAATCAACTGACTATAGATGTATAGGTTTATTTTTGGACTCTCCGTTCAATTCCATCCTTATCTATCTCTGGACTCTGTTTATTTGGTCCCTCCTCCAGAGATTCTGATGTAGTTCATCTGGAGCATGGCATGGGCACTGTTGGTTTGTTATTTTTAAGTCCCCTGGTGATCCTAGCTGTACTCAGGGCTGAGAATCACTGTCTTAAGGGAAGTTCTAGTGAAACCACTTCTTATCTAGTCTCCTTGGTGCTTCAGGATTCTCACTGGGAAATGTGGCTCTGAGTGGGTGTCACTGGAGAGAGGTATTATTTGGAGACTAGTTTTATGTTGACTGTGAGTGCCCTTAGGTGAGAGGAACACTAGGAAAAAGGGATATTTTTCTTGTATATCTTCCCACCGCTATGGCTCCTTTGTGTTTAAGAAAACTGAAATTGAGTCCTCGTCATATGCCACCAAAACTGTAACACAGTCCATTGTCTCCAAAACAATAAGTAAAACAGCAACCTACAGCTGAAGCCTATCAGATGGTAAATACATTATTAAACAAAGAGTAATGAAGGAATGGATAGAGTAAAAGTAGCAGCTGTGGGAGAAGAGATTGGTAACCTTGGCAAGCTAGAGATACTTTGACTGCAGTGGTGCCTTCTCTGCTTTTGCAGAAAAAAATGGAAATATGGGGGATTGGGCTTGGAATGATTTGGTGATACAGGGAAAGTCTCTCACATTGTTAGTCATTTTTTCCAGTGTTACTTGTTACACTTGGAGCCTCTCTGTCTTCCTACACTGTCACTTCTACACATCTGTTCTTCAGATTAATTCCTCTTTTCCGCCTCTTCCTTAGACTCTGAAGGACGCTTATTTCTAAGATGCAGTTTTGTGTAGGGGTTGGACATACAGGCGTTGGAGCCAAACTGCCAGGGATTGTAGCTCAGCTCTGCTACCTACTAGATATGAGCTGGGCAAGTTTCGTAGCACCTTTGTTTCCTCACATGTATAGTATCCCCCTTATCGAATTATTGTGAGCTAGTACATTAAAGCACTTAAAATATCACCTGGCACGGAATGAGTGCTCCATAAACGTTAGCTACTTCATTATTATATTATTATTATTGCCCAGGAGTTAGAGCCCTCAGCTGGAGTAACAGTGAGGTACAGAAGTCTTCAGGACTATAGAGGAAGAAGTCTCCGAAGAAGGGCTCTTGGTGAAACCATGGAGGATGTGTGGTCTTGAAGCCAACAGTGAGAAATTCTGCATAAAAAGTGACTTGCATAGGAGGTAGATTGGATGGATCTGGCATCTGCTTTAAACAACCAGGTTTTATCTCACTGCTGTTTGGCCTGGCAGATGCAATTCCCACTTATAAATGCAGCTGTGTCTTGGGGATGGGCAGCAGGTCTCCCAGTGGGGATTTCATTTGTCATTTCCAACTGCCATGTCTCCAGTACCTTCCTAGACTACAGTGGGTAACTCACAAGCTTTCCCTGTTCACATACCTAATACCTCTGCTGCAACAATGTGGCCACTTTCTAAACTGTGTCTAAGATGTGGATAACACCTGACCCCTCCTCTTTGCCCACAATTTCTGCTCAACACCTGATCTGACCACAGACCACTCTATGTCCCAAAGCAATGTAGAAGTACAGAAGTAGGTGATTTCAAGGTGGGGTACTCAGCTGACTGATGGGCCCCGATTCCTTCCATCTTTCCGCTCTGCCACCCCCAGTATATCAGCGACATGTGTTCCTTCAAAGGCATAACAAGGCTCCTGCAGTAGCAAAAAGCAACAATGTCCAAAAGCAGGAGGGGAATGAGAAAGATTTCTTTCATTCATTTCTCTCTTTATCCCAGAAAATATCCCCTTCCAGTCCTACTGGACAGGCCTGAGTCACATAGCCATACCTTAACTTCAAGGGGGCTCAGAAATTAAGTATCTGGGTTTTCAGCTTCCTTTGGAACATGAGGAAGGCAAGAAAGAAGGTTAGGAAAATGGCTGTTAGGTTGGTAACAAAAAGTGTCTGCTTTTTGACACAGTGGTAATTGCACTTTTTGTTATATGGTCGTTTTACATTACAAATGACCATGCTCGAGCAGGCTGGTATATCTTGTTGGGACAAAATTAACTTGCTTAAAGATGCTATAGTCTGCAAGCAAATCCTGTGTCTCTTACTGCCCACCCCATCCAACTAAGTCCTGATTCAATGTGGCTATAACTAGGGAGCCCTATGTGTCTTTTGCCCTTACGGTTCTGTAGAATACGTGAGCCCCTAAGAGCCAGTTGAATTTAATTAATCTAATAAAGGACAGCACAGAAGGCTGCTATTGTGTTGCAACGCTCAGGAGGTAGCTTTGTATTTGCTTATTTTTTTTAAGTTTGATTAAAAATACAATTAAAAAAACAGGTTACAATGTATAAATATCATTAATCTCAGAGCAGATAATTTTCATGCGTTTATGAAAAAAAATACTCCAGTAATCTTATCTAGCCTTGCAATTTAGAGGTAAATTCACCGAGGAATTCCTCTTCGTCTTCATTCAAGGTTCTGTTCTGTCCCAGTACTAGAAAATTTAACTTATTTTTGCATATTTTCCACTTTTTTGATCAACTGTCATTTGCTCACACTTAAAAAAAATATTGTTTAACAATGCATGTTGGTTGTAAGAGGGAATACAAATAATATAAAACTACAGGAAGTTAAAAGAAAAAGTGCCCCTCTTTCATTCCCATCCGCTGCCCCCAAGCCAGTTCCTCATCCTGAGATAGCCCTCCACAGAGTTGCCCACAGTTAATAATTTAATTCTTGATCTAGGCCTGTACAAATATACATATGCATCTACAGACTTGTGCATTTTTTAGAAACCACACCAGGTATTGTTCTACAAATTTTCTTCATTTAACAATATATCCTACTCAACTTTCCATATGCTTATGTATAAATTTATTATCATGATATTATATTCCATATCATGTACTGTTTGCAATTTTCAGGATGTTTTTATCTCCCACTACCCCTATTTTTCAGAGAAAAGAGCTCCCCTTGACTAACATTGTAATGACTCTTTAAAGAGTTTTAAAAATGGCTCTATTAAACATTAAGGATACTAAAGCGTTGATAGAACACAACATTTTTTAGCATGGAATTGGATAGAAGAGGACTCTATGATTTTATAATGATGATGAGTATGATCACTCCTACTTGTGTTTATACATTTTAAGATAATTTTCTATAAAGAATCTCATTTAAACTCCATCTAATATTATTTGGTTCTGGAACTGCCTGCAGATTCTCCTGATAACACTATTTTTATTGTAATAAAGTCTTACAGCCTGAGCTGGGAACAGCATGATAATGTTGTTATTGCTACCTATGCAATCATTATTTAATAAAGATGAAAATTAATAGCTCCAACATCACTCCATGCCCAGCCTTACCCAAATTTGAATGTAGGTTTCCTGACTACATCCTGCTGTTTCTTACTGCTAAGTTTCCGAATACATGAGGCAAAATGGACAGAATTAAACGGAGAAAGACAATTCCACAATTATAGTTCTAAATTTTAATACTCCATCACAAGAACTGAAAGAAAAACTAGACCAAAAAAATTAGTAAAGACGTGGAATATTTGAACAACACTAACAACCACCTTGATTTGATTAGTATTTATAGGATATTATACCAGGAACTGCAGAATGCACATTCTTTTCAAGGTCTCACAATATATTCTTAAAAATAGACCATAAGCTAGGTCATAAAACGTCTCAATAAATTTATAGGAAATTAAATCATACAAAGTATGTTTTCTGACTGTGGGGGAATTAAATTAAAAATTAATACAATATCTAGGAAAATCTTGAATATTCAGAAATTAAACAACATACTTCTAAATAATTCATGAGTTGAAGAAATAACAGAGGAAATTAGAAAATATTTTAAACTATATGGTAAAGTACATACAACAGGTATTTGTAGGATGAAGCCAAAACAGCATTTAGAAGAAAAGATAAAGCTTTAAATGCTTATATCAGTGACCAAAGTTATATATTTACAAGAGGAAGGAAAAAGTAATAAAGATCAGGTAAATAAAAACAGATAAAGAATAAGGAGAATTAATGAATCAAGAAGTTGATTCTTTGAAATGATCAACAAAATTGACAACCCCCTAGCTAGAACCATCAAGGGAAAAACAAAACACAAATCACCAACATCAGGAATTAAACAGATCTTTTTCTTACAGATCCTATGGGCATTAAAAGAATAATATAATATTATAAACAACTTTATGCCAACAAATTCAACAAGCTAGACGAAACTGACAAATTTCTTAAAAAATACAATTTACCTAAACTGATATAAGGTGAAACAGAAAATCTCAATAGTCCTACACCTCTTAGAGAAATTAAATACTTTATCAAAGATCTTCCCCAAAATAAAACACCTTCTAAAGCCCAGATGGTTCCACTGGTCAATGGTATCAAACACTCAAGGAAGATATAAGACCACCGTTACATCATCGCTATCAGGAAAGAGAGGAGAGAATACTTCCTCACTCATTTTATGAGACCAGCATAACCTTAATACCCAGACCTGAGAAAGACATTACAAAAAAAAAAAGTTACAGATCAATATCCCTCAGGAGCATTGATGCAAAAATTCTTAGCAAAAAATTAGCAAATTGAATGCAACAATATAAAAAGGATCAGAAAACATGACCAAGTAGGGCTCATTCCAGGAATGCAAGATTAACTTAACATTCAAAACTCAACTGAGGTCTTTTTTACCTTGCCAGGCCTGAGACTGTCCATTTCTGCCAAGAGAAACTAAGGCAGATAGGTGGAGGCTTGCTGGAGAGCCTCAGTAACATCACGTGGCCTGGTTCAGGAAGCTTCTTTTTCTCAGTGGCTCAAAACTCTCCTCCTTCACCCAAAGGCAACAAGGAGGCTGGGGGCCACCAGCAGGAAGATTCTACCACATCCCTCCCTCACCAAGAGACATCTGGTGGCCTGGCCAGGGGAAATCTCTTCTGCCCCCTCAGATTGCACCAGAGGTACCAGATAAACCAAGTGGACCAAAATAACGTTACAAAGTCTCTGAAAATTAAGCCATCATTGAAACCACAGCCCACAAAGTAAGTCAAGACCCACATGCTAAACCTAAACAAGACGACTTACTGCTAACATAAAAGATTTTCACAGAGCCCATAGTCTCCTAATAAAATAGGCAAAATGTACAGAATACAAATGAAAAGTTACCTAAAATACAGAGAACCAAGAACATCAATTTGAATGAGAAAAGTCAATCAACTGACACCAACACTGAGATAAGTCAGGTTTTAAAGCATCCATCATAAAAAAAAAAGGTTTTGACAATCAATTACAATGAAATGAATGAAAATGGAAAATCTCAATAAAGAAATAGAAATTATATATATAAAAAAATGGAAATCATAGAACTGAAAAATACAATAACAGAAAATTTTAAAACTTGCTGGATGTGCTCAATAGTAGAGTGGAGATGAGAGAAAACAGAATCAGTGAACTTGAGGACAGAACAATAGAATTCAATCAATCTGAACAAGAGAGAGAAAATAGAACAACATAAATAAAAATCACTTCAGGGATCTGTAGGAAATAATGAAAGACCCAGCATTTGTATTATCAGAGTCCCAGAAGGAGAGGAGAAAGGGAATTGGGGGCTGAAAGAGTATTCGAAAAGGTAATGCTTGAAAAACTTCCCAAATTTGGTAAAAGACACAAACCTACAGATGCAAGAAGCTGAGCAAATGCTGAATATAATAAACCCAAAGAAATCTATGCCATGACATAGAGTTAAACCTTGCAAACTAAAGATATAGAAAAGAATCCTGAAAGTAGCCAGAGAGAAACAATGCCTTCTGTACAAGGGAACACCAATTCAAATGACAGTAGATGTCTCATCTGAAACCATGGAGACCAGAAGGAAGGATCACATTATTTCTGAGGTGCTGAAAGAAAACAACTGTCAATCATGAATTCTAGATCTGGTGAAGCTGTTGTTCATAAATAAAAGGGAATTAAAAATATTCTTTGACAAAGGAAAACTAAAAAAATTTGTGACTTGCATATCTGTCCTTAAAGATTGGCTAAAGGGGGCTTCCCTGGTGGTGCAGTGGTTGGGAGTCCGCCTGCTGATGCGGGGGACGCGGGTTTGTGCCCCGGTCTGGGAGGATCCTGCGTGCCACGGAGCGGCTGGGCCCATGGGCCATGGCCGCTGAGCCTGCGTGTCCGGAGCCTGTGCTCCGCAACGGGAGAGGCCACAGCAGCGAGAGGCCCGCGTACCGCAAAACAAAAACAAAAACAAAGATTGGCTAAAGGAATTTCTTCCAATAGCAAGGAAATTATAAAAGAAGGGATGTTGGCGTATCAGGGAGGAAGATGGAAGAATGGACAGAACAGAGATATGGATAAATATCATAGACTATCCTTTTCCAGATGAATTTAATAAATAATATTTGATAATTAAAACAAAAATTCTAACACCATTTAATATCCAAAGCAACAATATTCAAAAGTGGGGAAAGTAGAGGCATCTAAATGGAATTGAGATTTCTACACTCAAAGAGGCCAAATGTTGATACCGGTATATAAATCACACAAGTATATTAAAATACCCAGAGTAACCATTATGAAAACTATACAAATTATGAATTCAGATACACTATAAATAAGTGAGGATAGAATCCTAAAAATTCTTCAAGTAATGCACAGGAAATCAAAACAAGTAAAAAAAATTAGATCTACAGGAAACAAATAGAAAACAAATTAAAAGTGCAGATTTATGTGATAACATAACAACTATCTTAAATGTAAATGGTCTTAATACACCAATAAAAAGATAGATTGATAGCGTGTATAAGAAAACATGACCCAGCTATAAAAATAATTACTTCAAATAAATGACATAGGTAGACTAAAAGTAAAAGGATGGAGAAAGTTTTACCATCCAAACAATCAATAAGAGTGGGAATATTTCTATTAATATCTGAAAATGTAGTTATTAGAAAAAAATTACTACAGAGAGGAAAATTACATGGAAGTAACAGAATGAATCTGCCAGGAGGACATAATGATCCTAAATGTGTATGCACCAAACAAGCCTCAAAATAAACAGAATAAAAACTGATAGAGGTGAAAGGAGAAATAGACAAATTCATGATTTTATCCCCTCTCAGCAGGTGCAACACATTCTATTTCAGCAACACAATCAACCCAACAAGATCTTGTTACGTACATAGAACACGTCACCCCAAAACAGCAGCAGAGTTCATGGAACATTCACTAAGACCATATCCTGGGCCTTAAAACAAACCTCAACAAATTTAAAAGAACTGAAATCATACAGAGTGTTTTCTCTCAACATATTTGGATCCAACAAAAATCAATAACGGAAAGACAATAGGAAAATCTCCAAACATGTCAAAATTGAACAACACACTTCTAAATAATCATAACTCAAAAAGGAAGTCTCAAAAGAAAAGAAACCTTGAACTCAATGAAAATGAAAGCAACAGAATACAATTCATGGAATGCAACTAAAGCAGTGCTAAGGGGAAAATTTATAGCACTAATGCTTAAATTTGAAATGAGAAAATGTTGAAAATCAATAAACTATAGTCTTACTTCAAGAAATTTAAAAAGAGAATAAAATTCAAAGCAAGCAGAAGGAAATAACAAAGAAAGAAGCAGAGATCAATGAAGTTGAAAATAGAAAAACAATAAAGAAAAATCAATGAAAAAAGAAAAAGCTGATTCTTTTAAAAATCAATAGGAGGAGATATGGGGATATATGTATATGTATAGCTGATTCACTTTGTTATAAAGCAGAAACTAACACACTATTGTAAAGCAATTATACTCCAATAAAGATGTTTAAAAAATCAATAAAGTGGATAAATCTTTGATAAGACTGACAAAAATAATGACATAAGAAAGAAATCCCTGATTTCAGGTATGAAAAAGGGGTATCACTACAGATCTGCAGCCATTGAAGAGATAATAAGAGGTTAGTATGAAAAAATTTATCCTCATAATTCAACAACTTAGAAGAAATAGACAAATTCCTCAAAAAACAAAAACTACCAAAACTCAACCAACATAGAACAGACAATCTGAATAGCCCTATAAATATTAAAGAAATTGAGTTCAAAATTTAAAAGCTCCTGAAAAAGAAATCTTCAGGCCCAGATGGTTTCACTGGTGAATTCTATGTAACATTTGAAGAAGAATTCATCCCAATTTTATACCAGAAAATAGAAGAGGAAACACTTCTCAACTCATTTTATGAGGCCAGTATTACTCTGATACCAAAATCAGATAAAGATAGTACAAAAAAAGAAAACTACAAACCAATATCTTTTATGAACTTGGATGTAAAAATCCTTAACAAAATATTAACAAACCAAATCCAATAATGTATAAAAAATTCACACACAATGACTAGTGGATTTATTCCAGGTTTGAAAGGCTGTTTCAACATTTGAAAATCAACCAACATAATCTACCGTATCAACAAACTACAGGAGAAAAATCATAATTTATATTTATAACATATAAAATATATTTATAACATACATGAAATGCATTTATATGCTAGTTGCAAATAAAAAATAAAGTTTAAATTCCATGTATAGTAGTGCCCCCAAACACAATATTCTTAAAAGTCTGCTAATGCTGTCCAAGACATTTACAATGAAAATACTGCTGATATTTTAGAGATGACCCAAATAAATGGATATATATATACCATGTTCATGGGCTGTAACATTAAATATTGTTAAGATGTCAATTCACACCAAGTCGATCTATAAATTCAACACGCTCCCATTCTAAATTTGTCATCTTTTTAATAGAAATTGACAAAACAGTTTTTACAATTACATGTAGGTGCAAATGACCTAGAACTGCCAAAGAAATAAAAAAGAACAAGGTTGGAGGTCTCACTCTTCACTGGATAAGAGATCTTCCATGCTATTTCTATTATCGTGTTCATCACATTTTACTGTAATTACTGTTAATATAAATGTGTGCTCCTTGAGGACAGGAACCATGTCTTAATCATCTCTGTCCTAATCATCTCTTGTCTTAACACAAGTACAAGTGTTTTTAATAAAATATGCTGAGCTGGTTAAAATATAATGATCGTTTCATACTTATATGATTTTAATTTGAGAAAAAAAGAAATACTGGGCATCGAAACCACTGAGCATGTGGGCAGGACTCTCCGGTGACAACATCAGAAATGTAGCCAGCTTTTTTTCTTTCCAAGAGCCAGGTCCAGAACCCTGGGACTCTGGTTTCCATTTAACACATGGGGAAGTTCCCTGGAGGTTATTCAGTGAGTTTGGTTTTACATCAAGGAATTACTTGGAGTCTAGCTCCAGCCAATTCTAGATTTAATTATTCATGACAAATATTGCTTGCCAATTGACATCTTTGTTTACACTGAATCTGATGATTTCGATCTTTGATTGCATGTGACTTCTCTTCCTTTAACACTATGTACCACTCAGTTCTTCAAGGTAAAATAGAGGGACTCCTTTCAACACTTAAGGTGAGCTCCTTAGTTCTGGGCAACATCAGCCAGTGGATTTTATATCTTGCCGATTCTCTAATACTTTATTCTTAAGCCACAGACCTGTGGACTTTTATAAATAGCTTTGATAAATCCAAAAGGCCATCCACTTTCTCTTCACTGAAGTTGCAAATTGGTACTGATCCATGTTTCAGTACTTCCAGCCAGTCTTCCTACCCAAAGTTGTTTATTTGCAATGAGATTTTGTCCAATTCAGTGTCCATGGAGATTATTCATAATGACTTTTGAAATCGTCTGTCTTTTGATTGTTTATCTTCAGGAAACTTCACAGTATACTATTGAAGTCATCCAGTCAATGCCTGTTTTTCCATCCATTAGGTCATTAAGAACAGCACCAAATCAAGTATGAGAAGATTATTCCATCTATAATAAACAAAGATGCTCCTATTTGATTTTCTGGGTTTCTCATTCTCACGTTTTCTGACCAAGAAGATTTAAACATTGTGAAGGTAATGCAAAACAAATAATCTGTTCAGACAAGTCAATCCAACACTGTACTCTGAGGGTGGTTGTGGGGGACACAAATGAGGCAAATGCATGAAATTATCAGATTCACTTTCACAGGTAGCACCTACCTGCAGATACTCTGTGGAGAGTATCCAACCCGTCAATGTTTGTTGAGCATCTGTAACATGCCAAGTTAAGCACTGTGAGGATTCCAGAGGTGAAAAAGGCAAGGTTCCTAGACATATATATGCAAATCAAGCAAGGAAGTATATGATAAATATCAATAGAGATGCATGAATTAATGCTGTTGGAGCTGAATAAGGAAAGAACCTTACAAATTGCTAAACTTTAGAAGGTTTCATGGAGAAACGTGGTATTTGAACTGGGTCTTGATGGATAATAGTTCCACAGGGGGACTTCCCTGGTGGCGCAGTGGTTAAGAATCCGCCTGCTAATGCAGGGGACATGGGTTTGATCCCTGGTCTGGGAAGATCCCACATGCCACAGAGCGACTAAGACCGTGCGCCACAACTACTGAAGCCCGTGCATCCTAGAGCTCACACGCCATGACCACTGAGCCCACGTGCCGCAACTACGGAAGCCCGAGCACTCTGGGGCCCGCATGCTGCAACTACTGAAGCCCGCATGCCTAGAGCCAGCGCTCCGCAACAAGAGAAGCCATAGCAATGAGAAGCCAGCGCACCACAACGAAGAGTAGCCCCTGCTTGACACAACTAGAGAAAGCCTGCGCGCAGCAACGAAGACCAAACACAGCCAAAAAAAAAAAAAGTTCCACAGGGAAGGAAGGGTGTGCCTGGTAGATGAAGTGGCACATGCAAAGGCCTAGAAATGAGGAAGTCAGAGGTTGTCAAACTCATCTTTCATGGATTTTGTGCACGCTCTTCTGGTCAGAAAAACCTCAATATGTCAGCTCTTTCATTCATGATGGTGGAGAGACAGGAAGCAATTGATATGCTTGACCAAGAGTCACCTCTGTAGAGAGGCCATCTAGGGATTTCTTACTGGAGGGAGTAGAAATTCTTTTTCAAAGAATAGCTTACTAAGCAGAATCCAATCCATATGAAAAGGTTTTACCTTGCACACGTACACTAGTCATACATTTCCTTTCTGTTGAATCAGGTTGAGGGAATTAGGGCATGATCCTGCTTTGATGTAAGTGGGGTCTTGTTAGGCTGGACCCAAAGGTAAAGGGCTTTCCAAAAAATGGAGTTGATACAGCTTTGAAGATTGGTGCTTGATACAAATATCAACCTTGAGAATCACAACGTTCTTAATTATGTTTGGCTTAATCTAGTATTAGCATTAGGTTGCAAATACTGTACTCACTTTTCAGCTATGACCACTAAGGATAGGGAAGAAATGTATTTGGATTGCACTAAGTGAAAATTAGTTGCAAAAATTAGCATGTAATATTCACTGAGTACTAACTACATGCAAGATCCTGAGATAAGAGTTCACGTACATCATCTCAATCCTTATAACAGCATTCTAAAGTAGATAATATCATTTCTATCTTACATTTGAGGAAATTAGTGCACAGTTAATTAACTTGACCAGGGTTTCACAGCTGGTAGGTAGAGGAGCCAAGATTTGGCCTAGGCAGTGTGGCTCCAGCACATGATCTCAACTGCTGAGATAAGTACAATAGGGATAATAATGGTGTATCTCTCACAGCACTGTTATGATCACTCAAGAGTTAATTACATGTAAAGTGCCTACCTTAATATCTGGTGTTTAGTAACTATTCAATAAAGAATAAAAACTATTTTTGGAAGATGAAGTTACTCACCCAGAGTTGCATGTGGCCAGACTGACTAAAAAGCACCATGTTTTTAACCCTTAAGATACTATATGCATATTCTTGATTTTACCGTAATTATGTCTTTTGTTGTTTTATTTAATTTTGTTTCACAAAGCTTAACTTGTTACACTATTTGACAGGCCAGTAAAAGTAAAACTTGAATTTCATGTTAAACATGTACAAATATAAACACAATCACCATGACTTGAGTGTTTAAAAAACATAAATGCTATACCAATGTTCCTAGCAGTATTATTCACAATAGCCAAAAAGTGGAAGCAACCCAAGTGCCCACTGATGAATGAATGGATAAATAAAATGTAGTATATACATACAATAGAATATTATTCAGTCTAAAAAAGGAAGGAAATCCTGTCACATGCTACAACATAGATGACCCTTGAGGACATTAAGTGAAATTAAACCAGTCATAAAAGGACAAATACTGTATGATTCAATTTATAGGAGGTACCTAAAGTAATCAAATTCATAGAAACAGAAAATGGGATGGTGGTTGTCAGGGGCTGGGGGAGGGGAAATGGGATTCATTGTTTAATAGGTACAGAGTTTCAGTTTTACAAGATGAAAAGAGTTCTGGGGATAGATGAATGATGGTGATGGTTACACAATGATGTGACTGTACTTAATGCCACTGAACTGTACACTGAAAAATGGTTAAAATGGTAAAGTTTATGATATGTACATATTACATATCATACAGAGAAACTGAAATTCTATATATTCAGAAAAGTGCAAAGAGCTTCACGGTCATCACAATAAAAATGAGATATTTTTGAAAACAGGTAGGAGTCATTTCCCTTCTTATGCGTTTTGAATGTGACTTGATAAAATTTTTGTTTATTTTAAATATTCAAACATATTAATTGAAGCCTCAGTATTCAGCAGTCGAACAGTTTCTATAATTCAAATATTCAAATATTTGAGGTGGCTTTGGGGTAGGAGGGCACAGTAGGGAGATGCTGTTATCTTGGGGACACCATATTAAGAATAAATTGGATTCTTCATTCCCTTCTGGAAAAAGGGTTGGGAACTAATATTTTTTGAGCACCCATTAGCATCCATGGTTTGAGCAACCATGCTGGGAATTTTATATATGTTATTGCATTCATTCTTATGGGACAGGGATAAAAGAAAATATATTGAATTATAAGAGATTGCGGGTGTTTTCCTCCCCCATTTCTAAAGAGGAAGGCTGCTGCATTGGTTAAGGAGCTACCTTTGTAGTGCAGGATCCAGGTGTTCCCAAATGAAAAGAAAATCAAGAGATGGAGAGACTCATCTGCATCCTTGGCACATTGATATTTTGTGCCAAATACTTCTTTGTTTTGGAGGCTGACCTATGCACTGTAGGATGTTTAGCAGCATCCCTGGCCCCCACTTGGGAGTCACAGATATACATGTTTAAGGGTTGAGACTTGGAGGTGAGAAAGGAGCTAGACTAAAGAGGTGGTGGAGTGGGCGTTGAGGACAGTTTTGGCGGGTAGAAAGAGAAAAAGGAGAATTTTTTGAGTCACTGCTACAGACTGAGGATGAGAGAATCCTCCAAAGTATTTTCTGAGAAGTTATTTATTGAGTGAATTTTCCCCTTTACAATTTTCTTGAAAGTTTGGATCAGGATTTGAGTTGCTCTGAATTGTGATTTTTATATGGTTGTTGTTTCTTTGAATATGATTCTGTGTTGAAACTGGACCACATGGTAGGTGTTCGTGTAGATTTTGTATGGTTTACACTCATAACAGTCTTTTAACTTCACGCTATCCCCATTTTTATAGATGATGCCCTAATCTCTCTGAAAGGTAAGATTTCACCTTGTACCATTCTGCCTTCCTCTTCCCCTTGCCTTCACAGAGAGGACCATGTTTCATTTTCTCAAGATTTTAAAAAGACTAGTATGAAAAAACACCTTTTTTTCCTCTTTTTAAATGATGTCATAGCTTAATTCAGAGGTAATTTAACATCTAACCATCATATGATTCAGGAAGGTATGTCTGCAAGTTTCTTATTGTTGCTATAACAAATAACTACAAATTTAGTGGCTTAAAACAATACAAACATTGTCTTACAGTTCTGGAGATCCACAATCAGTCTCAGTGGGCTAAAATCAAGGCGTTGACAAGGCTGCATCCCTTCTGGAGACTCTAAGGGAGAATCCATTTCCTTGCCTTTTCCAGCTGCTAGAGGCTGTGTGCATTCTTGACTCATGACCCTGCATCACTTCAACCTCTGTTTCTTTCATCATATGTACTTTTCTCTTTGACCTGCCTGACTCCTTCTTAATAAGGACACTTCTGATTACTTTGTGAACCCACCTGAATAATCCAGGACAATCTCTCCATTTCAAGATACTTAATCACATCTGCAAAGTCCCTTCTGCCATGTAAAAGAACATATTTACAGGTTCCAGAGACTGGGATGTGGGCAACTTTGGGGCCATTATTCTGCCTTCCCCAGCAAGGGTGTAAGACCTCACAGTATGTATGGTCTCTTTCTGACAGCATGCTTGAATTGTTCCATCTTGACTTGATTTTTTTTTTTAATATGAAATTCTTAGGCTTAGCTGACATTTAATTTTCACATTAGAAAAGAGATAAGGATTAATCAAATTATAATAATATTGACGGAGATACTGATAAGAGTTTTAAATACAAACTCAAGTTCCTCTTTAATTTCATTCCTAGTATCTAATTACTAGGCCCGTCAAAAGGAAGAAAGTTGTGGCTACAGCACATTCAATGGTCTTCCTGAAACATACAGCATGTCTAATAGTTAAATAGGTGGGATAAATCCTCTTTCAACAGATTCAAAAGTATCACCTGCCCAGCACAGTGCCTGAAACAGAGTAGAGATCCATGAATGTTGCTTAAATAATTAAAAGACCGCACAGTCACATCAGGTTTTGTTAATGCTGAAATATGTTGGTGAGAGATGATACCAAAAGCTGTTATGTCATTTGTTATATATTTGGAGATAATGCAGTCTGACCTGCACCGCCTAACTTCTGGTGAAGCTCATGGGTTGGGTATATTAGTGTTACTGTGATTTCATTTCACTTCTTCCTTGTCAATATACTCAAACTAGTTTCTCTGACGCCTCTTCTCCTTAACTCACTTTTCTGTTGTGCTTGATGAAGTGAATAATCATAGGCTTCAAAACTTGCCTTGAACTTGGAAGTTCAGCCATGGGCTGGAGGGAGAGGATAGCGTACGAGTTAAGAGCGTGGACTTGGCAGTCAGACTCATGGTGTATTTAAATGCTACCTCTGCCACTTGCTGAGAAGCTGCAGGCCCATCCTGAGCCTCAGTTTTCTCACCTGAAAGTGATGATAATAGTGCCTGCTGAACCATAGGGTTGTGGAGAGGATTCGAGGGGAGCCACGTGAAATGCAGAGTCAGTGCCTGGCTCACAATGACCACTTAGTAAATAAGAGCTAATATCTGTCAGATTGAATTATTACCTATTAACCAGTAAGACTGTAAAACGGGCCTTCTATACTTTCCTGTGTCCAGGACTATTTTGAGGAGACTTTTTGGGAAGAATCTATTCCTCCTCCTGGAGGAGGATGGGAGAGTGGATGCTTAATGGTTGTAGGATTTTTTTTGAAGTTATCAAAATACTTTGTAACTAGATAGAGGTGGTGGTTGTACAACATTGTGAATGTATTAAATGCCACTTAATTGTACACTTTAAAATGGTTAAAATGGTGAGTTTAATGGTACGTGTATTTTGCCACAATTTTTTTAAAAATGGGACAATCTGAAGGTCATCTTTCTTCTGAAATTTAGGACACATAAACGTGAGGGAGTGTATGCAATGAGAAGCCCGCGCACCACAACGAAGAGTAGCCCCCACTCGCCGCAACTAGAGAAAGAAAGCCTGTGCGCCGCAACGAAGACCCAACGCAGCCAAAAATAAATAAGTAAATAAATAAATTTATTTAAAAGAAAAGAAGTGTGAGGGATTGTGGGGATATTTGCATAAGCATCAGCTGGAATTTGGGGCTCCTAAGCTAAGAAAATCAGAAGTTAAAAGTTATAGGAATAATGCCTCTAATGTCCCTTTAGTTTATTTTTCCTATTAAAGTCAAATAAAATTAAATTTAACATTTTATTTAAAAGCCATTGAAAGTATCTGACTTTAGTAAAGTATTTCTACCCATTATCTAATTTATTTCCCAAACTATTTATCTATATAGCCAACCTTCTCTCTGTACATACATAGAAAAATTTCCATAGTAATGTTCACCTGATGTAAATAATAGTAATTTCTGCATGGTGAAATGTGATGTGATTAAAATAAACTTCCCTCTTATTTTTCTCCGTTGTTTGGAATCTTTATATAGAACACGTATCACTTTTATGAACATCACTCTGTGATTTTTCTTAAATCAACCAACTAGCCTAACAAGCAAACAGGGAAAACAGAGACAAATAAGCCAAGATGTAATGGCAATTAATTATGGGGTAAGTATGGTTCACTGTTATTTCTTTCTTCGTTCTTTTTTGAGGGTACTTTTTAAATTCCCAAAGTAATATTTTAAAAATTCATAAAACTTAGAGAAACATTAGGAAAGTCGTCTAATGTCTCAAAGCTGCTAGGGGTGGAGATGGCGGGAGTCCAGAATCAGGTTTGCTCGACTCCAAAGCTCAATTCTCAGCCTTGAGTTAATCTTGCCGTAAGTAATATGGTTTTATTTTTCAAAAATTTAACCTAACTGCATTTTCCACCTGGATTCTAACTACTGACTGAGTCCTGCATCTGTCCTTCAAAATGCCAAGACTGCAGAGGAGGGTACTGTCTGTGCTACCTCTTAAGAACATGAAGAACTTGATTCACTTCCAGGAAATTATCCACCTACTACCAAAATGCCCAGGGATGCAGCATCTGCTGTGTACAGGGCACAAATAAGAGGCATTGCTCAGAGGATCGGAGTCTGAAGTTGTTATGAATTACGATGCCCAGTAGCTCACTGCAGAGGGGGGGGGTCTGTGGTAATAAGACTTTAATTTGTTCATTTATCTGTTTACTCACTGTTTATTGAGTTCTTGGGAACTGTAAATGTTTGACGCCTGATTGTCGTTGATGTGCTCCTTCAGATATTTTTGGTTGCATGAAACAGAAACCAAGTTAAATTAAGGAAAATGGGAAAGTTTATGAGAGAAATACTGAATGATTTTTATAGGATTCAAAGAGAGAGACGCATCTGAAACTTAGGCACAAAGTGGCACGAAGAGACAGGACTTGGTGGTTTAGAGCAAATGCTCTGAAGACAGATTGAGTTTGAATCTTTGTTCTGACACAAGCCCTCTGATCTTGAACAATTTACTTAACAACTCAGCGTGTTCATCTGTAAATGGGCATAGTAATAGTAGCTTCCTCAAAGGCGGTTCTTAGCATTAAGCAGTGATGCACATAAAGGACTTATCGCAGTTCTGCTACTTACTAAGCACACAGCAACCGTTATTTCTTTGAATTCTTCTTATAATACATCACTGCAGACTTGATTTCTTAACTTTCCAGACTATATGGTTAAGAATGACTGCTCAATCCTACTGACTTTATATGTTCCTGGTCTAGTCACAGGGAACAAATTAACCTGACATTCTCTTAGTTCCAAAGCCAAGTTTCTAGAGAAGAGCACTTGATTTTTTGGAATAGGCATCCATTCCTGGTCTAATGAACTGAATCCCGTGGGCAGGGCTAATCATGGCTGCCAGGAACCCAGTGTTGTAACCATGTGGATAGAAGAGATGGGTCAGGTGGTGGACACTGGCCAGACAAACTGGTATACAATATATCAAAGAAAGCTTTAAATGTGCTACTTTTTGGTGGTGTTCAATAGGAAAAGGGAAAAATGAAGCAGACAAAAAAACAGTCTTTGTTTTATCTTGGCTGTTCAAAGAGTATCTCTGTGAATTCTTATCTTTCTTCTTAAAAACAAAACAAAACAAAACAAAATAGTGTTCTTGGATTAAACATTTCATGAAGGAGACTGCAAATTGCCATGGAGATGATGGAGGAAATTATATACTTGTTCTTTCTTTTCTTCACAGCCCATGCATAGGGATGGACTGAGGTATTAGCCCCAGCTCTTTTTTCACAGTGAACTGAAATGTTTTAACAAAAGCTGCCACTCTATCGGCAATAACAGACTTTTCTACATGCTAGTGTTAAAATCTTTTCATTGTAATGGAGTCAACTTTACTACAAACCAGGCTACATCTGCTTGTCAAGTAAAATGCCCTACACTGTCTCAGCTGTGAATCTGGATAATTTTATTCAAATCTGTGGTTTTTTAATGATGCCTGTCTTCTCATCTGGTTTCAGCCTCCATCAACAATTAACTAGGTTGCGAGCATCTGTTACTTGTGATTATTTGGTTGCAAATAACAGAAAGTCCAACTTGGATTAGGTTAAACAATAAAGGGAATTTATTAGCTTATTTAACTGAAAAGCTCAGTGGAGGCACAGACTTCAGGTACAGATTGATCTAGTAGCTCAATTATATCACTAGGGGCCTAGTTTCTTTTTGTTCCTCCATACTGTCTTTCCCATCTTCAGTTTCATTTAAAGATTGGCATATTTTATGTCCACAGAAGACTGGCAACAGGAATAGGGGCCATGCTTTTCTGTTTTAGCAGAGAAGAGAAAGAATTCTCTGGTAGCTTCCATAGAAAAGAGAGGACATTTCTTTCTCAGAATTCCTCCAAAAAGCCATTCGCTCTGGCTGGGAGAAGGACACACTGGTTGATATAAGCCAGTCAGGGCCCGTCCTTAGATTCATGGGAGAATTCAATTCCAGCCAAACCTCATGACTGAGAAGTTTGAGATCTTATTAAAAAGGGGGAAGGCTAAAACTAAAAATAGAATTACCATATGACCCAGCAATCCCACTTCTGGGCATATACCCTGAGGAAACCATAATTCAAAAACAGTCATGTACCACAATGTTCATTGCAGCTCTATATACAATAGCCAGGACATGGAAGCAACCTAAGTGTCCACAAACAGATGAATGGATAAAGAAGATGTGGTACATATATACAATGGAATATTACTCAGCCATAAAAAGAGACAAAATTGAGTTATTTGTAGTGAGGTGGATGGACCTAGAGACTGTCATACAGAGTGAAGTAAGTCAGAAAGAGAGAGACAAATACTGTATGCTAACACATACATATGGAATCTAAAAAAAAAAAAAATAATGGTTATGAAGAACCTAGGGGCAGGACAGGAATAATGACGCAGATGTAGAGAACGGACTTGAGGACACGGGGAGGGGGAAGGGTAAGATGGGATGAAGTGAGAGAGTGTCATGGACATATATACACTACCAAACGTAAAATAGATAGCTAGTGGGAAGCAGCCGCATAGCACAGGGAGATCAGCTCAGTGCTTTGTGACCACCTAGAGGGGTGGGATAGGGAGGGTGGGAAGGAGAGGCAAGAGATATGGGGATATACTTATGCATATAGCTGATTCACTTTGTTATAAAGCAGAAACTACCACAACATTGTGAAGCAATTATACTCCAATAAAGATGTTTTTAAAAAAAAAAAGAATCAGCAGACATTGGAGGGGCACCAACATCGTGAAAAAGAGAAAAAAAAAAAGGGCAGGGGAGGCTAGAAGGTATGTGGAGGAGGCAACCAACAAATATTCTCTCCAAAATGCCTCTTTTTATTTCAAGGCACACTCATTTTATGTTCTTCCCTGCAGTGCAGTATATCCTTTTGTCAACTTTGATGAGTGTGACTAAATGTCTGGCTTTAGTTAGAGAATAGTCATCCACCAACCTGTTTTAGGCTGCCTTAGAAATAAATTAAGAGTGTGGGCTCTAGCTTTTTTTTAATTGAAGACACCCATCAGAAAGATTAGATTAGTCTTTTTTGGCTGCGTGGCATGTGGGATCTTAGTTCCCTGATCTGTACCCCCTGCAGTGGACGTGCTGAGTCATAACCACTGGACTGCCAGGGAAGCCCCTAGATTAGTCTTAATTCATTAAAGAAGTGTCTTTATGTTTAATGAAATAGTATGCAGACCTATTTTCATAGTTTGAAGGGAATCATGCTGAGACATCTTGATTTTGGATTTAAAATAGTTCCATCCTGACTACCAAGCCCTGTTCCCAGTATAGAGTTACTAATTATTTAGGCACTGGTGAACATTAGCTTTATATCATTATCCATCAACAGATAAATTTATGGTGATTCCTGAATTACTTGAAAGTATATATATTAAGAATGTCTTAAAGCAGAAACGAACACACCACTGTACAGCAATTATGCTCCAATAAAGATGTTAAAAAAAAAAAAAGAATGTCTGTAAAAGGGAATGTTGGAGTGTGGGCAAATCATGTAACAGAGGCAAAAAATCCATTTGGATGAAATTTGGAGGCTGACTATTTAAATGATGTGCTTTACGGCCTTCACTGGTTCCCTCCGAATAAATAAAGCAAATTTGAACGTCTGAAAGAGTGTGGTTGGTTATCAGAGGAAAACATTGATATGTAAAGGTAATTATTCCCTTTATACTAATTTTCCCTGGTGACCTGAATACTTACAGGGATCTAACTTCTTTTCCTCTTTCCCATTTGTCATGTAAAGGCTTTTGACATCGTCCCAGTGTTAAATGCTTGACTAAGTCCCACAGTGTCCAGAGAAGTCTATTATTATTCCTGGTGAGCCTGAATATTGATATCATTAAAAAAAGCTATTGACTCTCATTGATTTAGCAAATTAACAAGAAGTATCGTATCACTTTGCTCCAAAATATCCCCAAAACTTTATCTCATTTTTCTCACATGAAAGGACAAAAAAAAAAGTAAAAAAGAGAGTTAAGGAAACAGTTAAAACAAGTCATTTTTTACGTTAAGCTACTTTTAAACATTTTGCTGCCATAGCTATCTTTGGCTGCTATCCTTAAAACACTCTATGATTTCTTAATCATTTAGATGAATGCATAGATTTTGCTGAAAATTGTTTATATCTTTTTTCTTTTGTGTATTTTCTGTTTTTTAAAAATATGATAGTTAAGTGTACCTGTGTAATAAAGAAATGAATATTTTAAAAACATTATTGTAGTTCTGTGGATGAAAAGATACAGCTTTTAAATTACCCTGTCCTACTTTATATTAAATTTTATTCTGGACGTGTTGTTAGATCACACAGGTAGAATTCAGACTGCAAACCCAGGTGAAGGCTGGCTTGTAGTTACAGATTCTCAGGGGAGCTTTTTCCCTGTTCACCCAGAGCTGTTTTCTTCCGGTTCCTTTCAGTACACAAGGTTTATTTCTCCTTGCTCCTTGCACGGAAGGTACAGCCTGTTTGGGTCTCTGCTTTATGCAGGAGCTCTGAATTAGTACCCCTCTGCACTGCCAGCCCCACCCCCTCAGGAACTCACTCTGAGCTGCCATCAGTGCCAAAATTCAAGGTCTCTAGTCCCAGAAGAACGTCTCCCAGGAACCCTGATTTTCTGTTCTTGGCCTCTGGAGAATCTGTCTTTCCATTCCAGCCCAGCAAAGCACTTAAACAGATGTTTTTATATTTTTAATGCGGTTTTTTACTTGTTTCATTCAGCAGTGTCATTTATCTAGTGTATACCTTGCTGAAATTAAAGTCCTGAATTGCTTTCTAAAACGGCCTCTCAAAGACTTGTTTATAAATATAACTCTTGAATTTGTGAGGTTATACATTTAGGAATCCTCTCTAAATCTGTCTTAAATTTCTCTTTTTATTTATTTTTAAAAACTGTATCAGGTGACCTCCATAATCATCCCAAGCCAGCTTTGTTGAAGTTGGTTCTGGTTCCATAATTTGTTCTTCAAATTAAAATATTTGAGCGCATGTCCTATAATGAGAGACTTTGTAAGGACTCAAATACGTGGCAAATATCTTTCTTCTGGTGGATAAATGAGAAAATAAAAACTTACCTTATATTCGTGCATATGGGATGCTCTTATACAAACACCCATAGAAATGCTCTACTCCTCTATAGAGGTGATCTGTATAGATCTCAGTCTCTACTCACGGGCCTTGAGTTTCTTTAGCCTAGGAGCTGCCTTACTTATTTCTGTATCTCTTACACCCAGCATCATAGCTGGCTTTTGCATGCAGCATGCTTAGGAAATGACTGAATGAAATAATTGGTTGCCTTTGAGGTGTTTCTTTCTTCCCACTGTGTTTGTATATTTTTGACTATTTCCATGTTACTCTTCATCAGTTTTGGCCATAGTTTGAACCAGAATTTCCATCTGCTTGGAGAATTCTGTGCTTCCCCTATGCATAAACTTGAGAGAAAACCAAGGGAAATAGTAAAAGATGCACCTATTTCGGCTGACTAAAACTTTTGTCTTTGTGCCAACAGAGGTAGAATAGTTTACTGTTACCACATTCTGTGGAGCCCCTGCACTGCCTCCTTCCCATTCCTCACTGGGGTCCCTGTTTCAGGGATAAACAGCCATACATTTACAAGATCACTTACTGAGGGCAGTAAGTCCCACACTCACCTTTGTGTCTAGTTGAGGCCAATTAAAATGCTTTGTAAGGCTGGTTGTATCATTCTCATTCCTGGCATTTAGCTCAGAGTGTGGCCCATAGTATTCAGTCATGGTTTAGAATAACTAAACGAATCCACATGCACTATGAGAAAGAGAGAGAGAGAGAGCAAGAGAGAGTGTGAGAATGAATTAGGTTCAAAAGCCCTAATCTCAGTACTATTGTAGGAGATCATATTGAGAACAAGTAAGCAGTTTTACTCTTGAGTTCATTAGGGATAATAATAATAATAATAATGTTTTTGAACGTTTATGATCTATGTGCTAGAAAATGGGCCAAGCACTTGGCACATGTCATCACTTGGGTTCTCCAGAAGCAGATGCTAAGATGGAGTTTTGGGTGCAAGATGTTTATTAGGGATCAACACTGTGAAAGGAAGGAGGAGGAAGCAGGACTGGGCAGAGGAAGAAGATTCCTCCGCAGTTTTCAGCCAACATGGTGGGGAATTCTGAGACGAGTACTGGCCATCATGGTACCCTGCATTAGGCTCAAATAGCCCAGCCTTTATACCTGTGCCTTACTCAGTCACAACGTATAGGCTGGCCCAGAAAAGACATGACCTTGAGTGAGGGGCTCTCTACAGCTGAGGCCAACTAAGAGAGAACTGACAACTGGAGCATCTGCTACTTGTCCTCTCAGCAGCTGGACAGTGACTTCTTCCTTGAAGAGAGCGCTGGGTGGCCCATCTGCATGTTTACCATAGCATACATTATTGGATTTAATCAGCACAACAGCTCTGTAAGCTGGATACTGTTAATCTTCTCATTTTTCAGGTGAAGAACTTGTGGCTCAGGGGGGTTAAGTACATGTCCAAGTGGTGGAGTGAGGGTATGTATCTAGATCTGCCTGACTCCCCAGAACTGGGGCTTTATTACACTAGATTATATCAACTCAAGGACTGAATATTTACTAGATTCTTAAAACCTCACATTGGAGCAGATCATACATCGTCTTACTTAAGTCAAATTCTAAGGCTTAAACTTTTCAGGGAGACCTCTTACCCTACCACCATCTATCCTGTATCATTTTTGCTCCTGGAGACACAGATGGATGATTAAAGTTGGCACTTGAGGGGAAGAAAAAATGCTAAAAATAAATAAATCAAAAGAAACTTTTAAAAGGGGGAATATGTGTCCAAAATTCCGACCAGAATGACACAATTCCTAAATGACTTATTTCTGCTTATTCTGCATCATTCCAAAAAAAAGCATTGAGCACCAGTTCTACACCATTTGTTCTTCTGGGTGTTGACAATGCCATGGAGAACAAAAGGAATAAAGCCTGTCCTCATGGATCTTACTTTCTGGTTTGGAGGGCAGATGTTAAATAGTTATAAGGTGGATGAATCTGATTAAAATCTTAACTCCTTACAGTGGCCTATGAGGCATCATGTGGTCTGGCCCTTGTGTATCTTTTTTTTTTTTTTCCAACCTTATTGGATCATAATTGCTTTACAATGTTGTGTTAGTTTCTGCTGTACAACAAAGCGAATCAGCATATGTATACATATATCCCCTCCTTCTGGAGCCTCCCTCCCATCCTCCCTATCCCACCCCTCTAGGTGGTCACAAAGCACCAAGCTGATCTCCCTGTGCTATGCGGCTGCTTCCCACTAGCTATCTATTTAACACATGGTAGTGTATATATGTCAGTGCTACTCTCTCAATTCGTCCCAACCTCCCCTTCCCCCCACCGTGTCCACTAGTCCGTTCTCTATGTCTGCGTCTCTATTCCTGCCCTGTCACTAGGTTCATCAGTACCATTTTTCTAGATTCCACATATATGCGTTAATATACAGTATTTGTTTTTCTCTTTCAGACTTACTTCATTCTGTATGACAGATTCTAGACTTACATCACTACAAATAACTCAATTTCATTCCTTTCTATGGCTTATATTCCACTGTATTTATGTACCACATCTTCTTTATCCATTCATCTGTTTATGGACACTTAGGTTGTTTCCATGTCCTGGCTATTGTAAACAGAGCTGCAATGAACATTGGGGTACATGTATCTTTTTGAATTATGGTTTTCTTTATGGTATTATGGTATGCCCAGTAGTGGGATTTCTGGGTCATGTGGTAAAGTTCTATTTTTAGTTCTATTTTAAGGAACCTCCAAACTGTTCTCCATAGTGGCTGTATCAATTTACATTCCCATCAACAGTGCAAACGGGCTCCCTTTTCTCCACACCCTCCCCAGCATTTATTGTTTGTAGATTTTTTCATAATGGCCGTTCTGGCCAGGGTGAGGTGAAACCTCACTGTGGTTCTGATTTGCGTTTCTCTGATTTGTTCTATCTTCAGCCCTCCTCCCTGCGTTTGCTCTTCCCAGCTCAGCTGTGGTCTTTCTTACCTAGAGTCTTTGCATCTGCTGCTTCCTCTGCTCTTGCTCCACATCATCACTTGATGGCTCTTCATTTGGGTCTCAACTCAATCGTCAATGCCTGGGAGAAGACTTCCTTGACCACGCTGTCTCTTCGCCCTGTTTTAGGTGTTCATTGTTATACAAAATTAGTTTCTTTGTTTATAAAGCTTCTTGAGAACAGAGGCCTTGCCCATTTTATGCATGGTTGCATCCCCAGCACTTGCTAAAATGCCTGGCACCTGTAGGTACACAATACATTCTTTTTTTTTTTATTTTAAAAGAATATTTATTTATTTATTTGGCTGCGTTGGGTCTTAGTTGCGGCATGCGGGATCTTTCATTGCGGCGTGTGGGCTTCTCTCTAGTTGTGGTGTGTGGGTTTTTCTCTAATTCTGGTGCGGGCTCCAGGGCGCCCGGGCTTAGTTGCCCCGCAGCATGTGGGATCTTATTTCCCCTACCAGGGATCGAACCCGTGTCCCCTGCATTGGAAGGTGGATTCTTTACCACTGGACCACCAGGGGAGTCCCACACAATACATTCTTAATGAATGAAGGTAAGAATGAGTGACTGTCTGACAGGGAAGTTCTGTAAGCTATGAGAATCCTTAAAAGTGTCAACTGCCTAATTAGAGGTCAGGTACACACAGGACATGTTGTGTGCATATGATCTTTTTCTTCAAGTCAACTATAAATTCCTCAAAGGCAGGAAGCTTACATTATATTTCTCTGAATCTTCTTATGCCAGCCCATAGCACAGTGTTTTGGTTTTTTTTTTTTCAGATCTTAGTAATAAATTTTATTTGAACAAGACAACTTGTGCACAACAGTTGAACAGCATGATTACAGACTGCGGCCCTCCCCAGGGGAGGCACAGGTATGTACAGTATGTGAGACAAAGTTGCACCTCAGAGCTGATCATGATCAAGTCAAAAACACCTGACATACAGTATACGTGCTAATAAATTTCCTTCAGGTCATGACCAGCATGAAAAAAATCAGGACATAGATACTCGGCAATAGATACTCGGCAAAGGCTCTGTAAATGTAGCACAGTGTTTTAAATTCTGAAGGTGCTTACAAAACTAAAGCTCTTCAGCATTCAGATTCTGGAACAGGGGCTCTGTAACTTCTGAATCCTTTCATGGTTCAGCTTATCATACTTTATGCCAAATTTTTAGTTGCATATCTGTGTCCTTTGTCAGTGAACCTCTTAGAATCTTACTCCTCTGTGTATCCCAGAGCCTAGTAGAGTGAAGGAAGGAGTGAATGCCTTCTAAGACTTCCTTTTCCTAGCTTCTTTGCCAAGGAATTCAGCCATCATTATACCATGTACATAGTGTGCAGCGACTAGGAGGTGCTTAGTAAATAGTTATTGAGGGTATGAATTCTGCAGCCTGGTGCAGCCTAGAGAGTAAGGACGATGCATCTGCGATGAATGGCTCATGGTGCTATGTTTTAGTGACAGGTGAGGAATTCTGGGCTCTAGTTTGGTTCTACAGCAGAGCTGCTGAGTGACTCCAAGCATCATCACGCCCCTCTGCTTCTCAGTTTCCCCATCTGTGAAATTATGTGGCTAAGCTGAGTGCTGATATGTCAGGTCATCTGGATTCTAATCTTGGTTCCACCATTACTGGCACCTGTAAGCCTTGGGCAAGTGCAACTACTCTGACTACTTGTGTCCTCATCTCTAAAGGGAGAAATAATAGGACTCACCTTCCAAGGCTGTTGCCAGGAGTAGGGTGCAAAATGTAAGGGGATGCCAAAAACTCAGCATCAAGATAAATAATATTTTAATACCATACTTTAAAAATCAGAGACTTCCCTGATGGTCCAGTGGTTAAGACTCTGAGCTCCCAACGCAGGGGGTCCGGGTTCAATCCCTGGTCGGGGAACTAGATCCCGCATGCTGCAACTAAGAGCCCGCGTGCCACAATTAAAAGAGTCCACGTGCCGCAACAAAGATCCCGCGTGCTGCAACTAAGACTTGATGCAGCCAAATAAATAAATAAATATTTTTAAGGTATTTAAAAAATCGAAATTAATGCAAAAAAATTTTATGATGAACATTTTCAGTAAGGATAGCATCAGTAACAGTGCTGTTTTGGAGTCTGAGACAAAAAGAAAAAGGATTAAATGAGACCATGCTTGTAAAGTACTTAGCACAAAGCCTTCTACATAGTTAGTACACAATAGATGTAAACCAGTAATATTATTATTATTTTAAATTAATTAATTAATTAATTTTTGGCTGCGTTGGTTCTTCGTTGCTGCACGCAGGCTTTCTCTAGTTGCGGCGAGCAGGGGCTACTCTTCATTGTGGTGCGTGGGCTTCTCATTGCAGTGGCTTCTCTTGTTGCGGAGCACGGGCTCTAGGTGCACAGGCTTCAGTAGTTGTGGCACGCGGGCTCAGCAGTTGTGGCTCGCGGGCTCTAGAGCACAGGCTCAGGAGTTGTGGTGCACGGGATTAGTTGTTCCACGGCATGTGGGATCTTCCTGGACCAGGGATCGAACCCACGTCCCCTGTATTGGCAGGCAGATTCTTAACCACTGTGCCACCAGGGAAGTCCCTAAACAGGTATTATAAATAAGATCTCCAAGGTTTCCTCTAGTTATAAAATTGCTTAGCTACCATTTCTCCTCACAATTTGGAGTCTTTTTTAAAAAAGCACCTACTGACTTAATTTTATGCAAAAATAATGTAGGGTTGGCACAATGCCTACCATCCTTCTGTAAAAATGTAGAATTAGTACTGAGGAAAAATAAAATAAGCCACACTTCTAAACTTCTATGTGCACTTAGGATACAGTTATAACATGTTGAACTGTTAAAATAATTTCAGAACAAATGTAAGTCTATATGCAGCCAGAATCACAGTCATGCTAACTACAAATAGCCCCCAATCGCTTGTGATCATCAAAGTACCCATCCTCCTACTCAAGACATCCATATTGAAGGCCTATTGTGCTCCACTGCACTTGAACTGGAGGCTGGACAAACAAAACTAGAAAAGGGGTGCAGATCCTGCCCTTGTTGTGCTCTAATGAGGAGAGAAGACTTGCCTGAGAACACAGGGAGTCTGTAACACATGTCAAGGCTATATCTTAGGAAAAATGCAACTTACAGTGCAAAGACTTATAATGGGAAGTTGTTTCCCTAAGAATTATTGTAAAAAATCTAGATACATGCTCAGAACCTTACCACTCAACGCTTTTTATCCATTATCACTGACCTAAAACACATTTTAAAAACACTTAAAAGGCATTATGTAAATACTGAAGGAGTAATAAAAGGCCATATGCAATCATTTGTACCTTAAAACCTTGGCTTTTGGCTTGGTGGAGGAATTGTAGGGATACAGTGAGATGTCGCACAAAATACCATGGCCACAAAGAGTGTACCCTTTAGTGAGAGGAGTGATGAGGGAGAGTAGGAGGGAGGGGAGTAAGGATTGTCCAGAGCCACCTCTTTCACCTCTACATCTGCATCAACTCCACGTCTGTACTGGGGAGGTGAGATGCAGATGGGGTGAGAAGGAGCAGTTTAGTGAAGGGCCAAGAGAAGGTCTTGTTTCCTTTATATCCTTCTTAACTTTGTAATGCAGTGATGGAAAAATACGTTGCATATAAATGAATGAAGTGCTGCAAAAGGGACACAGCAAGGGTCAGTTTACAAAGCAGACCCCTCTGCTTGCAATTCAACAAAGTGAGTGTTGTGAAAAAGATATAGAAAATCATGGGTTTTTAGAGGAGCGACTCCTTGCCTTGAGCTGAGGATGACTGAGGAGTGGCTTAATGAAGTAGGTGGCATTTGAGCTCGTTCCTAAAGAGTGGCTAGGGTTTGGATACATACCTACATTTGTTCTCCCTCATGAAAAATAAAGGTACGAGATATGGAGTTGTTAATGTGATTTTTTTCAAAAGGACCATTCAAGACAGTCACATATAAAATAGAGTGACCGCTCATTTCTCTAAGGGGGGGGAAAACCTCTTGTGAATATCAGATGGTGGGGAGAAACATGGATGAGGATATGTACTTGTTAAGGCCAGTGAACATAAGGTGAGGCCGACAAAAAGGAAATTGGAAAAGGCAATTAAAGATCACGAGAAGGACTTTTAGTTGCATATTAGCATGGGGGGTATTTTTGAAAAAATGCGATTTGCTAATAAATAAGGAGGGGGTGAAATTAATGAGGCGTTGATAAGTGGCTGAGGCATTATACCCCTTTTTTCTGTCCATCTCTAATAAGACTAATCAAAAGGAGAAACTGGTAAAATTAAGAAAAATTGCAAAAGGTGTATAGTAATGAGGCTTTTTCACTGGTTTTTTTAGGAGTGTAAATTGGTAAAAAACTTTTTCAGAGAGAAATTTGGCAGTGTATCAATCAGATTATGCCACAGTAACCAACAGTCCAAATGATGGTGGCTTAAAACAACAAATGTTTACTTCTCACTCATTCTGTGTGTTCACGGTGAGTCAGCTGAGGCTCTGTCCCACGTTGTCCTCACTACAGGACTCAAGCTGCTGGAGCAGCCACTATCTGGAATACTGCTGGTCACTGTGGCAGAATTTAAAGGAGGCGCTGCAAGGATTCAAACTGGCAATAAAATGGTGATGACATATGTCCCTTGTACTCACAGCTTACTGATCAAGTCACATAGCCTTTCTACTGACTAAGGGACCAGGAGGTGCAGCCCCATGAGGCCTTGGAAGGCAGAAAGCCGGAAATATTCTGGGAGCTGAACAGATGACTGCCTTGGGTCATAACTATTAAAATTAAAAATGGACACAACAATTCCATTTTTGAGACTCCACCCTAAGAAAACACTCCCATAAAAAACCCAAACCTGTGTGTTCAAGGATGTTCCTTCCAGCATCAAAAACCTTGTTTGGAAGCCTAAATAGACCTCAGTAGGGGAATGATTAAGTAATGGAATATCAATGCATTGGTATTCTATAATGTTATTAAAAAGATTAAGATAGATGTCTCAGATAAATTAAGTGACCAAATTTTTTTAAAGCTTATACACATAGAATGATACCATTTACATCAAAAATTAGACATTATGATAAAAATTACGAATACATTGCAGAGGAATGATAACGTAAGGCTGTTACTACTAATAATACTAACATAGCTATTGTTTCTCGAGCATTTACTATGGTCAGGCACTGTACTATGTGTTAAGTGCTTCATAAGCATGATTCACATCTGTGGTAATAGGAATTATCACTCCCGTTTTACAGATGAAGACCCTAAGGCTCAGAGACATTAAGTGACTTGTCTAAGTTCACAAAGATAAGCAGTTCTGCAGCTACAGCCCCAGTCTGTATGACAATAATGGCTGCCTCTGGGGTTGGGGGTTACTTGTGGGATGGAGAAGGGAGAAATTTTACAGTCTATTTGATGAAGTTCAATGAGCTTGCATTTGTTTTTCTTACAACAGGCTGGTATTCCTTTTGCAAAAATAATTTTAAAATATACCTTTTTTAAAAAAACGTGAAGTGATGCAAACAAAGGGAAAAAATAGAAAATTGTGTAGACAGGATGGAGGTAGCTGTGTATATATAAATAGAAGTTGAGGATCTTTGGGGAAAAAAGATCTACAAATGCACCAAACACCCATCCAAGTATTTGAGTTACAGTGCAAGTGGGAAGGAAATCTTAGATCAAACTGAATGTTTAACACAAAGAAAGGGTGAGGAGCCTGGTGAAAGATGCTGGGAGTAGGGGCCTCTCAGCAAAGCAGGATGGGCTGGCAAATGGACATTGAGTTTCTGACAGCCTCCTGGAGGGACCTGTGAAGCCCTTCTTGACAATTTTGCAAACACTGAAGACAAAGGATTGCTGAAAACAAGCAGCAGGGTTCATAGGAAATAACGCATGTTGGGCAATTTGACAGCCCTTTAAAAATGGAATTATTAGGTTAGTGAAAAAAAGAGCCATTATGATCCTTTGCCTTTGGAGCTCAGCAGGACCGTCTCAAGAACCTCTCCCATATAATTTTTTCAAATGGGCTCCTGCCAGGGACACAGGCATGGATTCAGAGACAGAAGGTAGTTATTTACACACTCAAGGATGCAAAACGTGCATGTACAAGGATGTTCGTCACAGCCCTGTGTATAATAGGGAAAAACTGGAAGTTATCTAAATGTTACCAGTTGGGGATCTGTTCAAAGTATTTTGGAGTACCCATGGAATGGACTATTACGTAGCTGTTTAAATCAGCAGTTGACAATCTATGGCCCATGGACCAAATCTGCCTCATGAATTAAGAACGATTTTTATAGTTTTAAATGGTTAAAAAATTCAAAGAAGAAAAATATCTCACAACACATGAAAATCATACGAAATTCAAATTACTGTGTTCGTAAATAAAGTTTTTTTGGAACGCAGCCATGCTGATTCATCAATGTATTGTCGCTGATTGCTTGACCATGGCAGAGTCAAGTACAGTAGTTTCAGGAGGGACTGTGTAGCCTGAAAAGCTTAAAATATTTACTATCAAGCCTTTTACAGAAAAAGTTTACTGACTCCTGTCCTAGAACAGATTACTAAACAAGATTTTTTTTTTTTTTTTTTTGCGGTACGCGGGCCTCTCACTGTTGTGGCCTCTCCCGTTGCGGAGCACAGGCTCTGGACGCGCAGGCTCAGCGGCCATGGCTCACGGGCCAAGCCGCTCCGCGGCATGCGGGATCTTCCCAGACCGGGGCATGAACCCGTGTCCCCTGCATCGGCAGGCAGACTCTCAACTACTGCGCCACCAGCGAAGCCCCTAAACAAGATTCTTAAAAACAGCAGATTCATTTTAATCCAGGGGTCCCCAACCCCCAGGCCATGGACCGGTACCGGTCTGCAGCCTGTTAGGAACCGGGCCGCATAGCAGGAGGTGAGTGGCAGGACAGCGAGCCAGTGAAGCTTCATCTGCCGCTCCCTGTCGCTCCCCGTCGCTCCCCAGTGCTCGATTTACCACCTGAACCATCCCCTGCCGCCCCCTCCGTGGAAAAATTGTCTTCCAGGAAACCAGTCCCGGTGCCAAGAAGGTTGGGGACCGCTGTTTAATTCCCCTGTCCTTCCTAAAGTGTCTGTGCTTTCCTTTCTACAGTGGATTTTTTTCTCAGCATTCTTTGACGTGGTTTATTTTTTATTTCTTTGTTTTGTGTTTTCATTTGTTTCTGTCTCTGTCTTAATGGCTGTTGCAGATCATTTATATTCCAAAAGCAAAAAAAGTTAGTATTTTTGTATTAGTCCAGTAATACCTAATCATTACTTTAAAAAAATCAAGCAGTATGCAAGTACATAAGATTGATGTCAGTTTCTGTCACTGGAATGCAAACTCCCCTACAACAGTGACCATATTCTCATTACAACCCCCTGCAGGTAGCACAGGGCCTGGCACGTAGTAAGCCCTCAAAGATTTTTTAATGAATGACCGTATGAATGAATGAATTATGGTTTTAAATGTATATAAATGGAATCACATGCAGCATATTGTCTGTAGCATGCTTTCTTTCTACATGATGGTATGTGGGGTACATAAATACGCTGAGATTATATTGGACGTGCAACGAGAGAGCACATTTTCCTTTCTTCTTGGCAACAGAATACACATCCCTCTGCATGGGAGCCGAGACCCTTGTAGTAACTTGCCTCCGCACGGCTCAGAGGTAGCCTCAGGCAGGCAGAGTGGATCACAGTCATGAAGCATTTAGTTAATCTGTTTTGGGGGCGACACACAGGCAGGGACCCAGGAGAACCGGCCTGGGGCACTTCCTGGGCCCTCTTAATTGCATGTTTGTGCCATGAGCACAAACCTTGTTGCTCTCCTCCCCGCCCATCTTCCCTTCTTATTTCTATTTTCTGACTTGCTACTCTGCCCTCCCTTTCAATCCCTTACTTTTTCCTAAGATGCTGTGCCTGTAGGTGAGTTAGTAACACTACATTCCAACTGAGTGGTAGTGTGCATCAGGTCTTTTTAGACTTAGATTTATGGGTTATGCTGGGCAAGGTTGCTTATCCCTATTTCATAGAGAAGTAAACTGAGGCACAGAGAAGTTATATAACTTGCCCAAGGGGGAAGTCTGGCTCCCAAAGCAGTGCTCTAACCACTTTGCTAGGCTGCCGCTCCAGCACCCACATCTTCTGCCTCCCATTCCAGAGCTGTTCTCTGCTAGATGGATAGGGCTTTACTGGTTTCTGAGTCCCAAGTGCCCAGCATAGAACTTGTGCCCAGAAACAGACACTCTGTAGGCCAGTTAAAAAGATGGTCTAGAAACAGACCTTATGATACTTCCTCAATGTGTAGCTATTTGTGCAGCTGTTTTATAAGCTCTTTCATACAATGCTGGAGTGAGATGGGGTGTACTTGGTTCGACCTTTTTTGGATGGTAACTTAACAGTATGGAGCAAAATGTTCTTACCATTGGGCAAAAGCAAATTTACTTCTAGGAATCTGTCTTAAGGAAATAATCACAGATATGGATGTAAAAAATGTATATATAATGATGTTCATTACAGTATTATGTATAATCATGAAAAATGGCAACAGTCTAAATAACTAAAAATAAAGAATTGGTTAATTACGATACATCAATTATGTCTAGATTATGGTACATTTTTATGAGGGAATATTATGCAGCCAGAAAAAAAGCACGCTTAATGGGCAAGTGGACAGAAGATAGGAATGTTTCTCTAGGGGTATACAGAGAAAGCTTCAGCTGTGTTTATGATGATCACTTTCTTAACCTGGGTGGTAGGTATAGGGTATTCATGATATTATTCCTTATGCCTCTTCAAATATCTGAAATGTTGAATAATTAACCGAAAAAATAAATTTGAAAAATTGTGTTTGGAATTTTTAATGATGTGGAATAATGATCATAAAATATTATGTTTAAACAAACAGGTTGTAATAAATAATACTAACATAATCCCAACTTTCTAAACCAGTGTTATATACAGTTATAAAAGAAACATACTAAACTTTTAATTGTGTCTGTCTTTGGGCAGTGCGATTATAGGGAATTTCCAGTTCTACAATGAAACAGCATTCTTTTTGTAAAAGAAATAAAAGCAATACTTTTAAATTTCTGAGCTCTAATTCATGGCTATTTTCTACTTTATGTCTAGCTTCCTAAGCAAGAAACTCCAGCACAATTTCCAATTTGTCTTTTTCTTTGTATTCACAGTCCAGTTTTTGCTAGATTTTACTATTTTTTCTTTCACATTTCCTCAATCTTTTCCTCTTTCTGTAGTCATTCTCTGTAAGGTTTTAGATTTGATTTTTGTTATGTATCTAAAACAGAGGATCTTTGGGCTAACCGAACTATGGTCTAGGGGTGTGGAAAACCCCTGTGCTTTCTTTTAAGCATTCTGAGCTTTACTCTGAAGCTTCTTGAGGACAGAGATCACAGGGTCTGGCAATAAATTACTTGTGAAGAGTCAAGGATGGTGACAAGCTGCAAATTGACTTCCTAACTTCACACTCGTGGGGCATGTGGGTGTACTCACTAGGTTCACCTGATCACATCAGAAAGGCCATTAAATGTCAATGGACTCGTGTCCCTCACTGGGGTGTGAACACATTAAGAAGAGGAGCGTGCACACTGGGATGAGTTTGAGACGGTGACCCTGACCTGCCTTCTTTGAGTCTTCTCTCTGTGATTCATTCTGATGGAGAACTTGCCTAAAGTACTGGATGGCCATGCTGGGGCTAATGACTTTGGCCTCGTAGGAAGGCGTTCTTGCTTCTTAAAGAAATCACAACTGGAAGAAAGGCATTAGGTGATGGAGAGGCCAGTCATTCACACAAAATGAAATGCTTTCCTGAAGAGAGAGAAACAGCAGAAGTCAAGTTCATTTGGAATGTTTCAGCATATGTTCTGAATTTGAAAACATTGTGCAGAAGGAACCAAGGAAATTTGCAACATAGCTTAGGAAATGTGTGGGAAAGTGTTTGTAGCAGGAGGATTCAATAATAAGAGCTTCCTGTCCTTCCCTTATGCCTGTATCATTTTTCCTCCTAGACTAGAAAGAGTAGTTCAGAAAGTTCAAGATGGATAAACAACTTCATCAAATAATCTTTATGGGGCTCAATCTATTGCTTCCCATGTGTATTACTCAGGGTTTTTGTGGTTGCAAGTAACAAAACCCAACTCAAAAATCGCTTAAGGAAAACCAAAAAGGACTTCAGTGGCCAGTGTAATTGAAAAGCTCAGTGGATAGTGCTACCTCAGTCATAGCTGGATTCAATGGTTCGCACACTGATATCAGGAATCTGTCTTCCTCAGTCTCCTGGCTTTACTTTCCTCCAAGTTGATTTGATTCTGAAACTGGCTGTCCCTTAATGGTGGCAAAAATGACCTGGGTCTAACTAGCTTAATAAACTCAGCTGAAAGCACCATCTTCCCAATGGTTCTAGCAGAAGCCTAGGTCTGAAGGTCGTTGGTCTGTCTCGTGCCATATTGTCTATCTTGTATCCATCTCTCTGGCCAGGGAGATTGAATGCCCTGACTAGCCAGGCCTAGGTTCTGTTCCCATCCCTGGAACTAAGGAGGTGGTATTACCCTCACTGAACATACACAGACTATGATGGGGAAATGGAGGTCTCCCAGAGGCATAGTGGGATGTTATCCTCACAGAAGGGGGATAATAATGATGTTGGCCAGTCAAAAACCTCAGAGGACCACAACCCACCAGAAGTTCATTCTTCTGAAGATCAAGACAACTGCAGCATCCAGAACTAGTTTGTTAACAACAGTACATAACACCAAAGTACAAAAGATTGCCTTACCTGGGAAAAAAGGGTCATGGTCCTTATTCTTTTCTGCTATAATTTGTTCTGCAACGACTAACTCTTTAGCCAGAAATCTGTGACCAAGTGGTTATTACTATAGAAACTTCCTTTGAGGGAACAATTAGCATCTATTGTTATCATTGGAATGTCATCATTTCATCAGGAGTTGCTAATAATGTTACTCTTTTGGTTTTCCATGCTTTCCTACGGATCTTCACATTGCAATCAGTCCCTTGAGGTCATGGCCTACATCAACACACTACCAGGTAGCTAATTAGTGGCTTGTCAGACATCTACTTGATTCTAACAACTGTTCCTCTACTTTTAGGATAATAGAGGCTCCTGAGGTGCACACACAGAGGAAAGCTAGTGAGAGTAACTGTGAGTTTGCCAGCCTAAGAACAGCATTTTGGAGCTCTTACTGGGGGGCACAGAGAAGATCCTATACAGAGGCTACAAAAGGAAAAGATTAAAATATTGTGAACACTGGGTCTCCTTTCATTTTTGAAAAGATGTGACAAGTTTACTCATGTGGGAATGATGGCTAGAGATAGCTATTACTGGTAACATGTCCTTTCCCAAAATGGCCAAGTAGGGAAGTATTGAAAATTAAGGGCTGTGTTTCTCAATGGCTGGCCTTTGGATCTCTTGCCGGAGTTATCATGGAATGTCGCTTTGGTTGCAAGCATCAGAAAATGACCAGCTAACTTGAGCAGAAAGGTATTTGTTGAAAAGATATTTGGGTAAGTAGGATGGGGGACAATATAGGTACCAAGGAAACTCTTGGGCCAAGAAGCAACAAGCACTCAATTGCCTTATGAATGGAATAGGACATAATTGTGGAGCTGCATCATTTCCATTTTATTCTTCACTCAAAATTCAAAGTCTTGGGAGAGGCCACATGATTGGCTAACCTTAGTTTACCTGAAAATTCCTTGGCAAAACCAACTGATGAGAAAAGGGGGTTGGTTCTATGGAAATGAGTGTCTGGATTTGCCCTCCCATCAGGACCAAGCCCAGCAGAGGAGAAGCAATTCTCTGGAACAAAACTGGGCCGATTTTAGGCCAGGAAATGGATAGTGGGCAGCTACAAAGTAACAACTGCCTCCCTACTAGGATGCTTGTTGAAAATACCCATGCTGGGTTCAAAGCCCACCTTACTGAATGAGAATCTCGGAATGTGAAGCCCTGGCATTTTTGTTTTTAATAAGCTCCCCAGGTGAGACTTACAAACATCAAAAATGCAGAACCACTGAACATTGTGGGGAGGGGTACACACATCTGAAAAAACTGTAGCAATTTCTGAAACATGAGCTTAAATGAGTAGGCAGAAAAGGAAAGACTGACGCAGCTAGTAACCAAAGTTCTAAATATGGATTTCCCCTTCCCTCCAGAATTTGTTAGAGAGCATGAAGGACCTATTCTTGGCAAACATTTAAGGATTGCAGAAATTCCTTGAATATTTGGCATGCGATGCCTGCAATCAATCCATGACATTACAGAATAAACTCACTGAGGGTTAGGCTTGGAAGGGGAGGTCATACTCATTTACTATTCACTTATATTCACAACATCCATATTCGGTCATTGAAAAGGTGGTTCAGTGGTTAGGAGCTTGGGTTCTGAAATCAGTCAGAACTGGATTCAAATTCTATTCAGTTACTGGTTTGGTGATCATGGACAAGTTACTTAACATCTCTGTTTCACTTTCCTCATGTGTTAAATGAGACTTGGAATACCAACCTCACATGGTTGCTCTGAGAATGAAAATGAGATAACGAATGTGAAATTCTTAGCACAGCTCCTGACATGAGATCTCTGCTAATTTAATAGTAGCTGTTATGAGTCAATAACTAATACCAGGTGTTTATGGATTTCCTACAGGGATGACCAAGAGAAGATATCCACTCTCAAAGAGTTTAGTGAAGAAAAGGGAAGGTCATCTTGTGGTCTGTAAAGATCCCACCAGAATGGGAGATAGAGAGCCTTCTCACTGGTCTCCCTGCTTCTTCTTTCCCTTCATTGGACCCTTCAGGGTCCCGGCATCAGGTCCGTGAGCTTCTCCCAGCTCCAGTCTGGTGATAATGGCATGCTCTTCCTGTGTGCTGAGTGAGGGAGCTTTCTGTTTCTTCCTATTCACCAACGCGGAGCACCTTTAAGAAAGCCAGAGCTTTCTGGTTTCCACATTGACCTCTCCTCTAAAAAATCTACTCTTTTTACTCAATTTGAGCAAAGACTATATCCCACCAAAACTGACTAGGGGAGAAAAGAAAAGGATGAGAGGGTGAGAAAATGATGTTAGAACTCACTCACTTGAAAGCTTTCCTCGACCTGTGCAGCATTTAAGAATTTACTAGTCAGTTGTGATGGGAATTGTTACTAGCTAATAAATATAATACTGAAGAGAACGTTGGTACTACATGTCGGAGAGGACATGGAGCAACTAGAACTCACACACCGTGTTGGGGGGCAGGTAAAATGGTACAACCCTGGAGAGCAGTTTGGCACTTTCTTAAAAAGGTAAACGTACAACTACCATATGATTTAGCCAGTATACTCCTAGGTAGTACCACGGATTTATTTATAATAGCTCAAAACCGGAAACAAGCCAAATGTCCATTAACAGATGAATGGCTAAACAACTGTGTTATATTTATATAATGTAATAATATCCAGCAATGAAAAGGAGTGAACTATGGACATACACAATGTGGATGGATTTCAAAGTAACTATGTGAGTGAAAGAAGCCAGTCGAAAAGAGTATGTATGATTCCATTTATATAAAGTTGTCAAAAATGCAAACTTGTAGTGATAGAGAGCAGAGCAGTGCTTGCCCAGGAATGGAGGTATTGGGAAGTATAAAGAGGCATAAGGAAAATTTTGAGGGCAATGAATACTTATCTTTGCTGTGGTGTTGGTTTCAGAGGTGAATACACGTGTCAAAATGGATGAAATTGTACAGTTTAAAATATATGATTTAGTGTATTTCAATTATACCTCAATAAAGTTATTGCTTTTAATAAAAAAGAACATTGGATTAGAAATCAGAAGGCAAGGGGGCCAGCCCTGGCTCTTATACAAAGTCTGTGTGTGCCCTTGGACAGTCTTTTTTACTTCTATGTGTCTTCATTCTTTCATTTTTCAATTGAAAGTGATAGATCAGTTTATTTCTAGGGTCTCACCCAGTGGAAAAATTCTCATTGTTGAATGGTCTTTTGGCCAATAGATTAATCCATCAAGGTGCCAGTTTCTTCAATTGATCTTCTAACTCTGTTAATTTTTTAATTGATTTACTGAATTCTCAGGTTTCAAACACAGCAGACCAATAGAATGAACTTTTCCAAGCTTTGAAAAGAGATCGATATAAGCCTAAAGTCTTCATGTTAAGTCTGTTATCAGTACCTACAGATTTATAAGAAATTCTCAGATGAAGAATGTAGGTTAACAATGATGCGTGAGGGTGAGAATCACAATAGAAATATGATCAGATTTCCTTAACACCAGCTTAATAGATTATAGAGTTTTGGGACCAGCTCACACACTGTTTCCACTACAAAATCTTCCTGCTACTCTTCTGTGCGACTAACATCTCTCCCCTGGAATCCAGAAGTACTTTGCACCATTCTTATTGTTCTAGTGTAATCTTGGGGAAATTATACAATTCTCTATGCTTCTCATCTATAAAGTGGTATAATAATAACAAGGCTACTGTGAGGGTTAAAGGAAATATTGCATGCAAAATATTTTAGAATAGTTCTTGGTATAATTAATTCCCCAAATAAATGTTAATTGCAATTTTTCTAATTAACAATAGCACTGCGTAATATAGTTATTTAAGTACATGTGTCATCTCCTTGAGGGAGCAGGAACTGCTTCAGATTCATCTTTGTGTCCCCTAGGCTGAGCACACAGTAGGTGTTCAATGAATGTTTTTTTGCATGAAGGCACAAATGATGACTAATAGCAAATATGGGGACTCAGGATGTTGATTTCTTCATTGGACACACAGCCTCTGTACGAATTTTGCTGACTGACTGCAAAGGAAATGTCACCAACTGTCAGAGACACAGCAACACATTGCACAAGCATATGTGCCAGGGAAGCCAGAAACTTGTTATTGTATGTGTGAGAAATCCAAACCAACACAGCCAAAGAAATGCTCTTGGACTCTTCACTGGGACTCTGACAATGTATTTATATACATTTCATCCTCTCGTGAGTTTACAAGATCCTTTATCACTGTGCTCTTTGCGGGCAAGGTCATGGGGCAGAATTATAACCCCAACTTGGTGGTGTTCCTCCCCCTGTGCCTTCTCACTTGTTCTCCAAGGGCCTTTTTCTTCCCACAGGCTTGAATCACTCACTTTGGAAGCTGCAACAAACACTTTAATACTCAGAGAAAGGAGCTTCTGCCTCAAAGATTTTTAATTAATTTATTTTATTTATTTTATTTTTGGCTGCGTTGGGGCTTCGTTGCTGCGCGCGGGCTTTCTCCAGTTGTGGTGAGCAGGGGCTACTCATGCCGGTGGCTTCTCTTGTTGTGGAGCACGGGCTCTAAGTGCACAGGCTTCAGTAGTTGTGGCTCGCAGGTTCTAGGGCGCAGGCTCAGTAGTTGTGGTGCATGGGCTTAGCTGTTCCGTGGCATGTGGGATCTTTCCGGACCAGGGCTCGAACCTGTGTCCCCTGCATTGGCAGGCGGATTCTTAACCACTGTGCCACCAGGGAAGCCCCTGGCTCAAAGATTTTAGATGTATGTTTTCAGGGTGAGTTTCTCCGCTCCCTAGAACTTGATAAGCCTCTGGCTAGGGAAGAGGGAAAAGGAGAGGGAGGCTCCACTCAGACTGGAAGCTGACTCCGTTCCAAGGTCATTTTGGGTGCTATGCGGAGGAAGCCACCGACGGCCAGTGGCCAGCCCATCTGCCACTGTGTCCAGCTTGAAGTGATAACAGTAGGTGCCCTGGAGACTCTGGCTGGTTCTACTCATAAATGTCCACCGATCCATTGCTTAGAGGAAACCTCCATGTTTCTGCCCTAGAAGACCCTTCAAACACTTAAACAAAGGGTGTGAGGCAGGGACCCCATTATGGGCTGATGGTGGTACATTCATAAAGCCTTGATCAAGATAGGACAGCAAAGAACCTGATGGAATTTACCCTATGAGCCATGGCACCCAGGGAAATAGCATCTTCTTTTTCAATAGGGAGAAGAGTTCTAGAATCATACTGCATGAGTTCTAGTCCTAATTCTGTCCTAACTCTACCAATTTCTAGCTATATGACCTTGGATACATTTCTCAACCCATTTTGTCATCTTTTCAATGACAGTTAATATTCTTGAGTTGTAAGCAACAGAAACTGGCTCTAACTTAAGCAAAAATAGTTTATTAGGAGGATATTAGAACTCATGGATTTGAAAGCAGCATGCATAGGACATTAGGAAGAAGGAAGCCCAAATGGTCTCTCGCCCAGAGGAGTCTGGTCTGAATGCAGCCCATTTCAGTCTCATTCTCTCTCTGCCCAATATTCAGATTCCAGGGAAGGAGCACTTGCTTGGTTTAGAAGCCTGGGTTACATCTTGACACTTGGCTGGGGAAGGTGGCACGTTTGTCTAACAGTCCCAACTAGCTAGTGTCTCTGGGAAGAATAATTTCTCAAGGGAAACAGTGACTGTTAAGAATTGTGGATGCTGGGCAGTAATAATGCCCATTATTCTAGCTGATATGATTAGGGGGAACATTAAAATGAGGTAATGCATGTAAAGCTCTTAGCACGTGCTTGGAATGAGAGTATTCACTCAATAAATGTTAGCTATTATCATCTACTGCAGTGTAGGCACCATGAGTCCAGATATAGTGTCTTTGTGTGTCCACCATGGCTGGGTAATATTAGTGAGTCACTAAATAGTTGATGAATGAGTGACTATCAGTATGTAATCAATGTGGTTTTTTTTAATTTAAAAAAATGTTTATTTATTTATTTGTTTACTTTTTTTTGGCTGCATTGGGTCTTCTTTGCTGCGTGGGCTTTCTCTAGTGGTGGCGAGTGGGGGCTACTCTTTGTTGCGGTGCTTGTCTTCTCATTGTGGTGGCTTCTCTTGTTGTGGAGCACGGGCTCTAGGCACGTGGGCTTCAGTAGTTGTGGTACCTGGGCTCTATACTTGTGGCTCCGAGGCTCTAGAGCACAGGCTCAGTACTTGTAGCGCACGGGCTTAGTTGCTCTGCGGCATGTGGGATCTTCCTGGACCAGGGCTCGAACCCGTGTCCCCTGCATTGGCAGGTGGATTCTTAACCACTGCGCCACGAGGGAAGTCCAATCAATGTGTTTTATTATATTTTTGTAAAGTACATAGTATATCCAAAACCAGAAGCAAAATGTGAAAAGTGAGATTTGCCATTTCACTTGTTTTGTTTTAATGATCAGGAAACATTTAAGCTAAAAGGTCCATATCCTTGACTCGTGAAGTAAATTCCACAATAATTTCTGGGTATTTTAACATCGATGCTTCTAATTAACCCTGGAAACATCTGGCTGGTCACTGCAGATGGTGCTATGCTGTGCTGATTTAGTGACCTCTAGATGAGTCACTTTCTAGACTAAGAGAATCTGTTAAGTGATCTTGGCACCTTATCCTTTATTGTATTGTATTTATTTTTGGCTCCATCGGGTCTTAGTTGCAGCACGTGGGATCTTCATTGCAGCATGTGCAGTCTTTCATGTGGCGCACGGGCTTCTCTCTCTCTAGTTGTGGCATGCGCATTTTCTCTCTCTAGTTGTGGCGCATGGGCTCCAGAGTGCATGGGCTCTGCAGTTTGCAGCACGAGGGCTCTCCAGTTGAGGCACGTGAGCTTAGTTGCCCCATGGCATGTGGGATCTTAGCTCACCAACCAGGGATCGAACCCACCTCCCCTGCATTGGAAGGTGGATTCTTTACCACTGGACCATCAGCGAAGCCCCTTGGCACCTTATCCTTTGTTTGAGAGTCATTACTGTTTTTACTATAAGGATGTTAGGCAATGGTTGATATGCTTATTCTTTAACAGGGATCTAACCTTCGTGATCTTTAGGTACTTGAATCGTGATCTTTAATAATATTTATTGTTGGGCTTATGCTCTTAAGGGAGCTATTTTTGTACCAATCAATCATTCATTCATCAAACAGACATTTATTGAGTGTCCATTTTGTGCTGAGGACAGTGGTAGGAGCCAGAGAGTCACATGGTCAACAAAAGTAAACACACTCAGGTCTCCATGGAACTAAGCATTTGGGGGTGGAGACTGACTTGTATCAAATACCCACAAATATATGTAAAACAGTCAGTGATGAGTGTTGTTATTATGGAGAGGTAAATGTTATTTATAAAAGGCCTTGTCCAGACATCAGGAAGTGTGATATGTGAGCCGAGAGCTAATGGATGAGTTGGCATTAACTAGGCAAAAAAGAGAGTGAAGAGAGTTCTAGGAGCATGAACTGAAAGTGCACACGCTCTGAGGCCAGAAAGAACTTGGTGAGGACAGGCTGAGGAAACGCTAGTGTGGCTGCAGAGCTGGGTTGGGTGTCAGATCACACAGGGTCTTTCAAGTCATGTTAAGGAGTTTGGTCAGCAATGGATTTTAATCATGGACACGACCCCAAAGCACCTGCATTTAAAAGACTGCTGAAGTGGTACTGGAAAAGGGATTGGAGGGGGCTGGAGTGATGGCAACACTGCAGTATATTAATTGTGACTCAAAAGTCTGCAGAGAAATGTCTTAGGTTGGTATGCATAGCAGATGACAACTGTGGTGATAACTGTTCCACCAGGCATGTTGTCTCCCATCTATTACCAACATTTGCTAACTGACAACTCAAATTCTGTTTAATGCTGGTCTCTACAGAGCCCTTACTAGCAATTACAATTCTACATTATCTCTCAAATAGATCACAGTGACTCCCATAAAAAAGAAATGTGGAAGAAAAAAGACATAAAACAGATTATACTTCAATTATCTCTGCCCCAGCTAGATTTTATTCTTCCCATGTTCATTAAAAAAAAATTGTTGTAACCTTTCTACCAATCTTTCCTTTAGTTATTTTTCACTCGTTTACTTGTCTGACAGTTTTATGTTTACTATGTCTACTCTTACTTAGGTATTAGTGAATCCAAGAGGAATAAAAGAGTCTCTTCCCTCTTTCAGAGAGAACACATTCTAACAGGAGCGATGGGGATGAAAATGTAAAAAATGAACTAATACACTGTGATGGGTTCTGTGATAGGTATATGCATAGAATTATGTGTGAGTCTTGGAAAAGGAGTGGTGACTGCTTCCATAGAGGTGACAGGGAAGCTTTGCTGAGGGGGTAATTTTTGGCTTGGTTATAATAGCTGATAGCTATTATTGAAGAAAAGGAAAATCTACTGTATTGGAGGAATGAAAAAATTTAGGTTAAGTATGTAAGATATATTTGGTTAGTGGGTATATAAATATATCATGAATGCTTTGAATATATGCTAGGAGATATTTTGTATGTTACATTGGTCAAAATAGAATGTTCCAATCCTGTGTTTGTCCAGTCTGGTAGTCACCAGTTCCAGATGGCTATTTACATTTACACTTAATTAAAATGTAAAAAAATCAGTTTATTGCTAACAGTAGCCATATTTCAAAGGCTCAGTGGCCACATGTGGCTATCAGGTACCATACTGGACAGCGCAGATACGAAATTTTCCACCACCACAGCAAGTTCTATTGGAAAGTGCTGTACTAACCTAACTGGCTTTAGGAGAACATGAATTGATCAGAGTAGTTGAAAGAAGACCTCAGTGAAGGTCAGTAAGAGAAGAGGTTGCAGGGTGTTTAGATTCTTGTGACCACGAGAGTGAGATGAGCCAGCTGGAGATAAACCAAGTGAAGCAGAGGATTTGACTGAGATACTCCGGATTGTCCTGGCTGGAGGCGTTTTCCTCTCTATAAATGACACTATAAGGAGGAAAGCCATGTGCAAATAGATAAACAGGAACTGAGGGTGGGCTGGCTAGTTTCATTGTGGAGGAGAGCTGGGGAGAAACTGGGGAGGCGTGTGCTCCAGAGGAAGAAGGATGAAATGTCAAGGGAACAGTGGGGCTTTAAAAAGGATGGTTGATCCACGCCTTTGAGCTTGAGAACTTAACAGGTATTGCAGATCTGGTGTGACTCTGCCGATATGGTAGTAGCTCGTGAAAATCAAGTAGGTGGTGGTAAACCCACGCTGTCTTGTCTGCTGGCATGGCAGCCTCTGCCCAGAGGAAACCGAACTGGGTGAGACAGCAGTCTCTCCAGGAATTGGCTTGGGTAACTAAGTTTTGCCAGTTTGTTTCTCAATACTTCCCACCTTTTGCTACCAACAAAGAGGGCTCAGGACTACTCAAAAGGTGTCAAGCTGGGTGGAAGAAAAGGTCAACTGGGGGAAGTAAAAAGGGTGTCTTGGAAGTACATTGAAACAGCAGGGAAAACTTGTTCAAATGCATGAAGGAGGAAAATGCATGGCATGTTTGGGAAATAATCCTGTGTCTGAAACAAAGGGAATATGAAGATTGTAGTCGTAAACGAGGCCAGACTGCCAAGAGTCTGCTGAAATGCCATAATGATGGCAGGCACAGTGGGAAGATCCTGGGCTTTGGAGCCAGAGCTCCTCCACATACTGTTTCTGTGAACTTGGGCAAGTTAGGTTATTTTCTGTGCTTCAGTTTCCTCATAGTTATACCCTGTAAGTAGGAGTTTCCTACTGAAATGAGTATCAACATATTAACTACTATAATTTCATGTGCCAAAACAAATCTTCTTTATTTCCCATAACTTATCTAAAACTCTTGAGTGCCCATTCCCTTAACCTTGCTTAGACATTTGGATAGATCTTCATTTCTGGTTCTCTCAAAGGGTTGCCTTTCTTCCTCTTCTTCCTAAGCTGGTGCCTGTGTATACGTATTACATGTATTGTCACAGACTGGCTCCTGGATTGCAAATCCACAAGGCTGGTCCTTCCAGGACTTCGTTGGTTCGTGAAGATATCCTTGGTCCCACTTGGTAATTGTCATTGAAGTTGAGAGATGGTAAAACTTTGGTCTTATTTTCTTGGTTCTTTTTCTTTGGTGTGTTTTCCTCCCTTCCCATGGTGATGTAGGCCTTCTTGCTGCAGATCCCCTGAATCTCAGCTACATCCTGCATCTGAGTCCAAGCTCTTGTTGTCCACTCCTACTCTCTTCTATAAAGTCAACTCTCATTGAACTGCTGACTCTCAACCTCGAATAGTTATCTTTTTCTATTCCTTACCAGGTACCTGTGGAAACGTCTGGATTCCTCCCATGCCAGCTCTGCCAAAAACTTGCCATGCTCCCTTTTCCTCCACCATTGCATATTTGTCAGAAGAACACTGAAAATGATCTCCTTCCAGAATAACAAGAGGGAAGTAGATCCCAAATCCCTGAAACTTTCAGCTCCTGCACAATGCTATCTGGAATTTTTACTGCCTTTCACACTCCATCCAAGCTCTTGACCCTGAAGGGAAATTACCCTTGTGCCTAACCACTGGCCTCCTTTCCACTTTCACCACGTTACTCCCAGATTCCCTTACCATGAAAATAGCCTCCGGGCAGCTGGGAAATTTCCTTATGTCATATCGTGATATCCAAGTTCCTCTGGCTTGTGGTGAAAATGTACATTCAGATCTGAAAGCTTTACTTTTGATATGCTAAAAGGAGATTTTAGAATTGCTTTTTCTTTCTCAACTCAGTCTAGCTTCCAAAACCATTGTTTCACCAGTGCGTCATGTCCTAAAGAGATGATGATCAATGGAAACGCCAACAGATGAAGTTGGAGGATGTAAGAATCTTAAATGGCAAAGAAGGTAGAAACAGACCTTTAGCTAGAGCAGAATTTGTCACTGTAGGCTCTCAGAGGGACAGCTTCTCAGGTCCCTCAAATTCTTCATAAGAACCTAGAGCAATGAATGCTACTACCTGTGCTGAGTGAGGAGTCTACCACATGTGAGATGCTCCTTTGCCATTCTAATTTTTTTCCTAACTCCTCTGACCTCTTTTCCTGACTGACTGACTTGGAGATTCTGGCCCACCAGCTGTGCCATATATATTGGTGCAATATGGTCCCAATTCCTTCCTCAGTGTTCACTGTAGCCCTGCATGAAGCAAAGGAAAATTCCCAGAGGGACCCACCCATCAGCCTCTGAGGTCTACTGTTGTAGCATGAGACTCCAAACCCAAATTTTATGGTCATAGCTGAGCAATATATTTTATTGTTTTTCTTTTCCTTTTTCTTTTTTTTGGTGTGGTACGTGGGCCTCTCACTGTCGTGGCCTCTCCTGTTGCGGAGCACAGGGTCCGGACGCACAGGCTCAGCGGCCATGGCTCACGGGCCCAGCCGCTCCGCGGCATGTAGGATCCTCCCGGACCGGGGCATGAACCCGTGTCCCCTGCATCGGCAGGCGGACTCTCAACGACTGCGCAACCAGGGAAGCCCTATTTTATTGTTTTAACACAGGATTTCTCAACCTCGGCACTATTTGCATTTTGAACTGGGCAGTTTTTTGCTGTGGGAGGCTGTCCTCTGCATTGTAGCAAGTCGAGCAGCATCCCTGGTCTCCACTCACTAGGTACCAGTCATCTCTTCCCAGTTGTGACAATCAAAAATGTCTTGAACACTACCACATGTCCTCCGGGGGACAAATTATTGCTGGTTGAAAACCACTGCTCTACTATGTATCTGCTCTATTCATGAAAAACTGAAGCCATTTACTCAATAGATGAAAAGCCACAGGGCACATCATTTAAGAGAAATTTTTAAAATCTTTGTTTAATAATTTATAAAATATTGTAATCGTTATGCTATTAAATGACATATTTACAAAGTGCCCAGCATATAGGTCTTCTAAACGGTTATAATAAGGATTTTGGACTTAATCCAGTAGGAAAGTGGTTTGCCACTAAAGACGTTTAAAACAGAGTCCTGACAGTATCAGATTTATGTTTTAGGAAGGTATCTCTGATGGCACTGTGGAGGATTGATCCAAGGAGGTAAGGTTGGTGACAGCAAGATTAGTCAGAGTTTAGAAAGAGAATTCTTATTTTCCCCAACACTGATAGAAGAGTCCAGGCTGTATATATGTGTGTATATATATATATATATATATATATATATATATATATATAAAAATATATATAAATATATATATATATATACTGGCTGAAGCTGAGATAATTAGCTGCAATCAAGGAGTCGCTCAGACATTCTTTCTAGAAAGACCAGGAAGCCAATAGACAAATCTCTAGTCAAACAGGTTTGGTTGTAGGGCATTGTAGATATAATGTAAAAAGTCTTCTATTTTTAACCCCCTAGGTGAACCAGATTCCAATCATAAACATTTCAGATGTGTTCATATTATAAAAATCTTTCTTGAAGATGGCTTTCTGCAGGTATAGCAACATCATTTACAATGCCCAGAAGTCTCCTCTTCGTTAGAATGGAGTAACTCATGGCCAAAATCATTTTGAAAATTTCCAGGGAGAAAAGATGGATTGTTTGTATTCGGTTTTAGTACTTTAACCTCTTCTATTTCACAGTTTACCTGCCTTAACAGAACACCTGGCTCCTAAGCATCCCAAGACATAACTCCATCTTGCCGCCCTGTACATTTGGTATATGTTGCATTCTAGTGGATGAGAAATCCTTGGTTGCTGCAAATATGAATTTAGAACTTGAATGGCATGCGCGGATCAGTAGTCTGCCTTGAGGAGAGGGAGCAGCAAGCTTCCAAGTTCTGGAAGCAGCCCAATTATGGGCTAAAACTTGTGCATGCTTTTGTTTCCATCTTGAACTGGTAACATTTAGGACTAGCTGCTTATCAACCATCAGTGGTTCACAGACATAGCAATGCCATGCTCTCATTAACTTTTGCAAGTGTGGTTTTCAATAAAGGACAATTCTGCACTTCCCTTCTCCTTTTGTGTTAGTAAATTGGAGAGGTTTTTTTCCCCTGAGATCTGCCATGTCTCTCTCCAACCTGCAATCCTCTTTACTCTCTCCTCAATAATTAGAAAAATGAGCTTTTATGATAAATTTGCTCTTAAATTAACTTGAGGAACACTCCCCTACAGATTGCAATGTTAAATGTCTCCCTAAAAATCAATTAAGTCCTTGAAAAGTTTGTGTGCTAAAAGAAATGGTTTAATGAAAAATCTCCAGCATTTTCTTCCAGAGTTGGATGTTTATAGAACTCTCTCTTCCTTTACACTGTACATAACAAATCTCTTAGGTTCTGCTACACTGATTTGCCACTTTTGATTTTTTTTTAATTTAAGCCCAAACTAGCTACTGATATCCTGTTGCTCAAACCATATAATTCCTCTGATTCAATGCCAGATAGTCTCTCTCGATATAAAAGTCATGTCTATAATCCATTGGCAGGCCACCCAAAGTGGTCTTTTGATATTTCAGAATTGTTTTATTGTACACTTCTAGCCTGTAGCTTTATAAAACACAAAGTTTCAGAACAGTTATAATTACTAAGTCCTTTTTTCTCATACACTAGACCAAGGTTTCTGGAAGTTGTTGCTTTTCCCAAGTTAATGGGCTCCCTTTCTCCTCCAGCTCTCACATTCTGACTCTCTTCCACATCATACCCTGAGGTGGGGAAGGTATTGGAAACTCCACTATAGTAGAATAACCTTCTTCTCAAAGAGAAAATAAGGCTCATGCCTGTTTAAAAAGAGAGCAGGATAGATGGCATTTGCATTCCAGAATGATAATGATGATGATGGTGATGATAGGGCTACTGTTAACATAATACAGCTTATAATTGTTGAGGGCTTATTAAATACCAAGCTTGATGCAAGGTGCTTTACATGTGCTACATTACTGAATCCTCACAACAATTATACAGAGCACTATTGCTATTCCCATTTTACAGATGAGGGAACCAAGAGAAGTTATGAATCAATGGTGATTATACATAAAGAGAAGGAATAAGAGTTTTCCTGGATGTTAATTTTGACCATAATTTTGCTATGGTCAAAGGCAATACCTGTTGACACTGACTCATTCATTTATTTATTAATAAAATTTTAATCGTTACCTATATACCAGGCCCTAAGCTGTAATCCTTAGCAAACTAATCCTTAATATGCCTCACGTGATGATTATTTTAGACACTCATCAAAAACCTGCGATGTATAGAAATTCTCTGCTGACATCTAAATGAGGATTTGCCATGTTGAAAACTTGGTTACTTGAAAGTCTAAAAGACACAAGTCTCTTGTAGGATATTGAACCAAGTATGGAAGAAATTTTGCCCACCTACTAGTAGCATTTAATCCAATTAAAAATTAAAATTGCCAGTTATAATAAAATATTTTAGAAATATTTAATATAAAAGTGAAAATCCTCAGTCTCATTTATTAATTTCTATTGATGTGATTGCGATATTTTCTAAAAGTATCACAATCTATTTTAAAAAAAAATAGTGAACTCTGTTTTGCATACAATATGCTCCTATAAGTTTGTAAGTTTTATGTGTACTTTGAGTTAAAAATAGATTCATCTAATCCTGAAATATTAGGAAGAGGGGGACCCTGAAATATAGGTGGGACAAAAGGAAATCTTTTTTTTCATATAAATACTAAATTAATGGAACCCATTTTCTGAGGAATGGTATAACACAAACATTTAAATCGCTTTAAAAAGGCTATGTCAAAGTTTATATGGCAGCTGAGGAAAACTGCCCTTTGAATCTGATGTCAGGGAGGTTATGCTTTCTTGGAGCTCTTAATAGCCATCATTTGTTGAGCAAATACTATATACGTAGGCACCGTGTTATGCAACTGTTTAATATTATATATACACTTCCATCCAAGCTCCCTTGTCCATCGTGCTACAGAAATAAAAGTTGTTTGATTATAGAGATTAAGGATCGTTTCTTTTAGCCTTTAGTATGAAATGAAAAAAAGAGACACAGATGTAGTTATCGATACAGCTATAAGGATGTTCATTGCAGTACTGTTTCAAATGGCTGAAAATTGGGGCTTCCCTGGTGGCGCAGTGGTTGAGAGTCCGCCTGCCGATGCAAGGGACACGGGTTCGTGCCCCGGTCTGGGAAGATCCCACATGCCGCGGAGCGGCTGTGCCCGTGAGCCATGGCCGCTGAGCCTGCGCGTCCGGAGCCTGTTGCTCCGCAACGGGAGAGGCCACAACAGTGAGAGGCCCGCGTACCGCAAAAAAAACCAAACAAACAAAAAAAACAAATGGCTGAAAATTGGAAACAACCCAAATGTCCAACAATATGGAATTTGTTAAATAAGTGATTGAATTAGTCAGGATTCTCTAAAGAAACAGAGCTGAGAGTATATATATAGATATATTAAGAGGAAGTTTATTATCAGATTTGGCTCACAAGATTATGGAGGCTGAGAAGTCCCATCATGATATGTTATCTCAAGCTGCATAATCAGGAAAGCTGGTAGTATAATTCAGTCTGAAGCAGAAACTCTGAGAACCAGGGGAGCTGATGGTGTAACTCCCAACCCAAGGCCAAAGGCCCTAGCTCCAGGAACTCTGATGTCTGAGGGCAAGAGAAGATGGATGACTCAGCTTAAGAGACAGAGAGAGAGAAATTGCCCTTCCTCCACCTTTTTGTTCTAATACTAGGCCCCTCAACATATTGGATGGTGCCTGCCCACACTGGTGAACCCAGATCTTCTTTACTCAGTCTATTGATTCAAATGCTAATCTCTTTCAGAAGCACTCTCACAGACAGACCCAGAAATAATGTTTTGCCAGCTCTCCGGGCATCCCCTTAGCCCAGACAAGCTGACACATAAAATTAACCATCACAATGATATACAATGTAGTTATTAAAATGGCATTGAAGAAGAATAATGAAGACATGGGGAAATGCTCACAAGCAAATTCCTAACAGTGTATATACAGTGAGATTTCATTTTCTAAAGTTTTATGTGTACATAGAAAGTTGATTAGAAAAGACATATTCTAGACATTAGCAATGACAAAAATTAATGTTAGCCATGTCTATTTTGGGTAGTAAAACAATGGGTGGGAAACCAGCTGTTGAGGGTGCTGCTTTCCCCAGATTCTTACCAGCCTTATATATTCTTTTCCGGTATTTACAGTGTGTTGAGTCAAGTTCTGTGTGCTATACACCGTGTGGTTGACAGGGTCCTGATGCTCTGGCTGGGTGTCAGGCCTGTGCCTCTGAGGTGGGAGAGCTGAGTTCAGGACATTGGTCCACCAGAGACCTCCTGGCTCCACGTAATATCAAATGGCAAAAGGTCTCCCAGACATCTCCATCTCAACGCTAAGACCCAGCTCCACTCAACGACCAGAAAGCTACAGTGCTGGACACCCTATGCCAACCAATTAGCAAGACAGGAACACCACCCCACCCATTAGCAGAGAGGCTCCCTAAAAATCATACTAAGTTCACAGACACCCCCAAACACACTACTGTACACAGTCCTGCCCACGAGAAAGACAAGATCCAGCCTCATCCACCAGAACACAGGCACCAGTCCCCTCCACCAGGAAGCCTACACAACCCACTGAACCAACCTTAGCCACTGGGAGCAGACACCAAAAACAACAGGAACTATGAACCTACAGCCTGAGAAAAGGAGGCCCCAAACACAGTAAGTTAAGCAAAATGAGAAGACAGAGAAACACACAGCAGATGAAGGAGTAAGGTAAAAACACAAACAAACAAACAAAGAGGAAACAGGCCGTCTATCTGAAAAACAATTCAGAGTAATGATAGTAAACATGATCAAAAATCTTGGAAATAGAAGAGATAAAATACAATACACAGTTAACAAGGACCTAGAAGAACTAAAGAGCAAACAAACAATGATGAACAACACAATAAATGAAATTAAAAATTCTCTAGAAGGTATCAATAGCAGAATAACTGAGGCAGAAGAACGGATAAGTGACCTGGAAGATAAAATAGTGGAAATAACTACTGCAGAACAGAATAAAGAAAAAAGAATGAAAAGAATTGAGAACAGTCTCAGAGACCTCTGGCAAAACATTAAACACACCAACGTCCGAATTATAGGGGTCCCAGAAGAAGAGAAAAAGAAAGGGACTGAGAAAATATCTGAAGAGATTATAGATGAAAACTTCCCTAATATGGGAAAGGAAATAGTAAATCAAGTCCAGGAAGCTCAGAGAGTCCCATACAGGATAAATCCAAGGAGAAACATGCCAAGAAACTATTAATCAAACCATCAAAAATTAAATACAAAGGAAAAATATTAAAAGCAGCAAGGGTAAAACAACAAATAACATACAAGGGAATCCCCTTAAGGGTACCAGCTGATCTTTCAGCAGAAACTCTCCAAGCCAGAAGGGAGTGGCAGGACATATTTAAAGTGATGAAAGGGACAAACCTACAACCAAGATTACTTTGCCCAGCAAGGATCTCATTCAGATTCGACAGAGAAATTAAAACCTTTACAGACAAGCAAAAGCTAAGAGAATTCAGCACCACAAAACCAGCTTTACAACAAATGCTAAAGGAACTTCTCTAGGCAGAAAACACAGAGGAGGAAAAGACCTACCATAACAAAGCCAAAACAATTAAGAAAATGGTAATAGGAACATACCTATTGATAATTACCTTAAATGTATATGGATTAAATGCTCCAACCAAAAGACATAGACTGGCTGAATGGATACAAAAACAAGATCCATATATATGCTGTCTACAAGAGACCCATTTCAGACCTAGGGACACATACAGACTGAAAGTGGTGGGATGGAAAAAGATATTCCATGCAAATGGATATCAAAAGAAAGCTGGAGTAGCAATTCTCATATCAGACAAAATAGACTTTAAAATAAAGACTATTACAAGAGACAAAGAAGGACACTACATAATGATCAAGGGATCAATCCAAGAAGATATAACAGTGGTAAATATTTACGCACCGAACATAGGAGCACCTCAATACAGAAGGCAAATGCTAATAGCCATAAAAGGGGGAATCGACAGTAACACAATCATAGTAGGGGACTTTAGCACCCCACTTTCACCAATGGACAGACCAACCAAAATGAAAATAAATAAGGAAACACGAGCTTTAAATGACACAATAAAAAAGATGGACTTAATTGATATTTATAGGACATTCCATCCAAAAACAACAGAATACTCTTTCTTTTCAAGTGCTCATGGAACATTCTCCAGGATAGATCATATCTTGGGTCACAAATCAAGCCTTGGTAAATTTAAGAAAACTGAAATCATATCAAGTATCTTTTCCGATAACAACGCTATGAGACTGGATATCAATTACAGGAAAAAATCTGTAAAAAATACAAACACATGGAGGCTAAACAATACACTACTAAATAACTAAACGATCACTGAAGAAATCAAAGAGGAAATCAAAAAATACCTAGAAACAAATGACAATGAAAGCACGATGACACAAAAAGAAAGAAAGAGAGAGAGAGAGAGAGAGAGGAGAGAGAGAGAGAGGGAGAGAGAGAGAGAGAAACATAAAAACCCCACATAGCCTGAACAGGTTAATGTTCAAAAAATGGAGAACAGTATTGTACCTTGTAATTTAACTTTTTCTTTCTCTTGCATTTCTTAGGATCATTTTTTTTTTTTTGTGGGCCCAATTGTTTTGGACAGAGATTTAGGTTTGACTACGCAACTAAACCTTGAGGTTTGCCCTGTGCTATAAAGTTTTTGATGCATACATTGCTCTGTTAGGAAATATCTAAGCACTTTATAAATGTTTTCCTTTTAATTATCATCACAGGCAGATGCTTCAATAACAGGCACCATTTTTGAAATCCTGTTTATAATTTATGAACTTGCAGAATTGCTGAATCTATTCCTTGGGTCATACCACTCCCATAGTACAAGTGAAATATAAAAATAAATACAAAGCAGTGACAGTGATCAGAATGATTAAATCACATGAAAAATAAAAGTATAGCTATTTTACTTGAACCCTGGAAAAATGCAGTTTTGTAATAAAGGTAGGAAAATGTGTGTTTTCAACTATATATAAATTATGTCAGCATTAAAACATGGAGGCTGTTACACTATCACTTTCTCAAATATTAATGTGCGCAGGTGACTGAAAATTTTAATGTGGACGTAGAATGGGATTAGAAAACAGTAAGGTTTGTAGGGCTGGGAAAGCTGGGTGGGTGGCATCATGACATGATCTGTGGGGCCCAGTACAAAATGAAATGCTGGACGCCTCATTTGAAATGTATTAAGAACCTCAAGATTATGATAACAGAACATTAATCCAAGTGCAGAGCTGTCTAAGTGAGGAGAGGGAGGGCCCTGGGCAACTATGCATGTTGTACACCCATGGAGCCAGCCTATATAGCAGTGGGCTGAGAGGATACAGGTTCAATTCTGTCACCAACTATATGAGCAAGTCAGTCACCTAGTCCCTCTAACCTTCATGCTTCTCATCTTTAAAATCAAGAGGATATTTTTTGGGAAACACTTTGTTGTAAGTGATAGAGATCTAACTCCCATTAGCTTAAATTTGGGGGGCTCACATAACAGTTGAGGGCTGGACCTGGCCTTACCCTAGAGCAGGAATCAGTGCACTTTTTCTGTAAATAGCCAGAGAGTAAATACTTTCTGCTTTGCAGAAAATGTGTGTGATGGTCTTGGTCACAGCCACTCAGCTGTGCTCCTGAAGCACGAAAGAAGCCACAGACAAGATGTAAATGAGTGAGTGTGGCTGTTTCCCAATAAAACTTTATTTATGGAGACTCTATATGAGTTTCATACAATTTTCATGTGTCATGAAATATTATTCCCTTGATTTTTCCACAACCATATAAAAACGTAAAAACCATACTTAGGGGCTTCCCTGGTGGCGCAGTGGTTGAGAGTCTGCCTGCCGATGCAGGGGACGCGGGTTCGTGCCCCGGTCCGGGAGGATTCCACATGCCGCAGAGCGGCTGGGCCCGTGAGCCATGGCCGCTGAGCCTGCGCGTCCGGAGCCTGTGCTCCGCAACTGGAGAGGCCACAACAGTGAGAGGCCCGCGTACCGCAAAAAAACAAACAAACAAAGAAACAAAAAACCTGCATCTCTAACTCCTGACCAGTGGAACAGTTCTCAGAGCTTATGGGAGTCTGTCTCCTGGGTTATAATCATCAGTTTGGCTTGAATAAAATTCTCTGTTTTTCTTCTTAACTTGATTGTTAATTGAATTTTTGTCGACATCACAGAAGGGGAGAAAATATTTACAAATTATATATTTGATAAAAGATTAATATCCAGAATATATAAAGAGCTCCTATAAGTCAATAACAACAAGAACAAAACAAACAATCCAATTCAAAAATGGACAAAAGACTCGAATAGACATTTCTCCAAAGAAGATATATAGATGGTGAATGAGCACATGAAAAGGGGCTCAACATCACTAACGATTAGCATAATGCAAATCAAAACCACAATGAGATACCAGTTCACACTCATTAGGATGCTTATTATCTAAAAAGAAGAAAAGAAAAAAGAAAACATCCAAAAAAAAAAAAAAACAACCCAAACAAACAGAAAATAGCAAGTGTTGATGAGGATGTGGAGAAAATGGAAGTAAACATTATGGTGGTTCCTCAAAAAATTAAACATAGAATTACCATATGATCCAGCAATTTAACTTTTGTGTATATAACCAAAAGAACTGAAAGCAGGTATTCAGACAAATATTTGCACACGGATGTTTATAGCTGCATTATTCAAAATAGCCAAAAGGTAGAAACAACCTAAATGTCCATTGATGGATGAATAGATAAACAAAAGGCAGGGGCTTCCCTGGTGGCACAGTGGTTAAGAATCCGCCTGCCAATGCAGGCGACACGGGTTCAAGCCCCAGTCCAGGAAGATCCCACATGCTGCAGAGCAACTAAGCTCGTGTGCCACAACTACTGAGCCTGCGCTCTAGAGCCTGTGAGCCAACTACTGAGCTCCCGTGCCACAAATACTGAAGCCTGTGCACCTAGAACCCGTGCTCCACAACAAGAGAAGCCACCGCGTGAGAAGCCTGAGCACCACAACGAAAGAGTAGCCCCCGCTCGCCGCAACTAGAGAAAGCCCGCGCACAGCAATGAAGACCCAACGCAGCCAAAAATAAATAAATAAATAAAATTTAAAAAACCAAGAAACCCCCTAAAAGGCAGTATTAATATATACATATAATCAAATATTATTCAGCCTTAAAAGGAATGAAAGGAATTTCATTCCGTAAAAGGAATGAAATTCTGATAAGTGCTACAAAATGAATGAACCTTGAAGACGTTATGTTAAATAAATAAGCCAGACACAAAAGGACAAATATTGGATGTTTCCGTGTATGAGGTACAAAGGATAATCAAATTCATAGAGACAGAAAATATAATTGTGGATATCAGGACCTAGAGGGAGGAGGAGTGAGGAGCTATTCCTAAGTGGGTAGTGAGCTTCAGTTTGGGAGGATGAAAAAGTTCTGGAGGTGGACAGTAGTGATGGTTGCACAACAACGTGAATGTGCTTAATGCCACTGAACTGTGCACTTAAAGATGGTAATAATGGTAAGTTTTGTGTTACGTATATTTTACCACAATAAAAAAATTAAAAAGAATGCAACTGAACAAATTGCATTCCAGAGGACATCTTTAATGTTCTGTGTAATCTCTCACAGGGGCTGTAAAATATGGCGAATAAGTATCCTCATTCCAGAGACAGCCAGCCAGCCATAAAATTGAACCCCAGCCTCATCACTTATGAATTGTGTGACCTTGGGCAGATTCACTGAGCCTCACCCTCCCTAGCTCTGGAATCCACATAAGAACAGCAACAACCCCATGGGTGGTTATGAGGATGCAATAAGGAATGCAGTATGCTTAGCAAAGTGCTTGGACTACAGCAAGCGTTCAGGGAGTTGAAAGTACTGGTAGGATTTCACATATTTTACATATGCTAAATAATAAGGACAATTCATGGAGTTTCTCAATGAGTTCTTTGCCTTCCAGGCTATCACTTGGGATGGAATATCTGTGCAATCATCCATTTTTATGGATGTATGGAGCCTTAATATCTTCAGTTTGCTTTAGCCTCACTCCCCCAGCATCTGCCTAATGGACTCAGATCTGCAAAGGATGAGTGAACCGGACAGGTGAGGCTTGTCAGCCATCCTTGGCAGAGATCCACAACACGGATGTAATTTAGCAGCCATTTTCATACTGCACGTTTTCCCTCGCACTGTGGTGCTGGTCCTCATATGTCTGTACCGATGTTGGGGCAAGTGATATTTGGGGTGTACTTTGTGGTATGATTAAGCCAGAGACTACGTGGGGCATCATTTAATTAGGATAGACGTGTCTACATGTCCATTTAAGAGGTTGTTTCTTATCTTGCTACACAATTCCATAGAGCATATCTGAGGGCAGAGTTCCCTTTCAACTCTGTGAGAGATCTGTCCTCAGATAAGCATCACAGCCCTTGGAACATGAGTAAAAAGTAGGTCCTTTCGGGATCATTAACTAGTGTGAGTTTTTAAAAAAAAGCTATATCATGATATAGTAACAAAGTGGAAAAAGCTTGTCTTAAATACGGAGAAGAATACGTTGATTTGCCTTTACTTGTTAGGAATTTGGGCAAATTTAACCATTCTGAAGTTTACCTTTGTACTATCTATGAAATATGGGGTTATAAAGTAAATGAATCAAATAAGTAAGATAGCTTGGGTAAATGTTTAACCCACTTTGAGAAGCAACTTTTTTTTAAGGATTTAACTGGGCCAGTTTCCAGAAATTCTCCAAAACCCTTTGCTCTAGTGAAATTTGTCTTATTACTCCCCCACCCCTTTAAATCTCCCACTCTCCAGTTTATCTTCTTCCATGCTATTTTATTATATGCCTTTGTCCATTAGTCAGGAAAGCCTGTTCCTCTCTCCTCTAGTGCCAACTAGCTCATAAAACATTGACGGAACACTGAGCATGTGTCAGAACCTGTGTTAAATGCTGGAGAGACAGAGAAATGAAGCACGAAGGCAGATGACTGCAGGGGTTAAGAGCACAGACACTGCTGTTAGGTGGACATGGATTTGAGTACTGACTCTATCACTTAATGGCTGGGTCACTGGGCAAAGTTCTTAATCTCTGTGATCCTCAGATTTCTGATACCTAAAATGTAGAGAAGTACAATATCTTCCCCTGACAATGAGAGAGAAAATGAAATAAAGAATGTCTATTAAGCAGATATTTCTAGTTGCAAGGGTCAGAAACAGAACCCAAAATGCCATAAGCACAAAAGAGGTTATAATGGCTCATATAACTGAAAACTCTAGGAGTGGATTTCAGGTATAGCTGAATCCAAGGGACTTAAGGTTGTCAGGACTCAGCCTCTTTTTCCATATCTAGCTTTTGCTTTCTTCATTTTCAAGAGACCTCTCCAAGTTTTCATTATTAGCTTTATAGCTAGTCATCATAGGAGAAAGAGACTATCTCCCTCCCAAAATTTCCATCAAAACAGGTACCAGTTCTCTTGGATCAATCTGGCTCATCCCTGACCAATGACCATAATCAGGGAGATGGAATATTCTGAGAAGTCCAACCTGTATCACAAGTCCACTCACCTAAATCAAATGGACCATAAGCAAAGTGAAATCTAGATGCTATTTTCCAAAGAAAAGGAAATGGATGCCAGTAGACAAGAGTCAGATGTCCACCAGAGCAGGTTAACACAGAGGCTGGCATATAGGAACATCTGTTGTTATTATTATAGTTATTACTTTGAAAATGATGAAAATAAAAATAAATTAAATGAAATAACAGTCATGATTTGATTAAAGTAATGAAAATGATTAAAACGAAAATAAAATGGGAAACTATGCAGTTTTCCATTACAATGGAGAGGATAAGCAGTAATTTGGGAGCAGAGTTGTTCCTAAAGGCATACAACAGCAGTTGAAGAAGACAACGAGAGTGACTGAAAATATTTGCTCCTTGACAGTTCCTGAAAGCGCCACTGAATGATAGTACAGGCCATCAACAAATGCCCAAGATTATGACTGTTTATGAAATATCTTCTTTTATAATACTGGAGGGTCTGTGACCATTTTATAAATCTTTGACCCTCTAATTGGGTGGGCTGCTCAGTAAATTAACTGACCCCTAAGAAAGCCAGATTTATGAAGTCCTCTTGTGTGTCTTTGGTGTCCTGCCTGGCATTTTGTGGGCATGGAGTAAGGAGCTCAGTAAATACCTGTTGACTAATACAGGTGAAAAGAAGCAATTAACGCACATTTACAAACAAGTCTCATTTACCAATTAAACTTGCCCTAACATCAGGCCCAGTACTCTGTTAGCCATTTTTTCATTTCAAGGGCATGCACTAGAAAAAGAACATTTATTTTCTTTTCAAATTTTTACCTGTTCATATTTTACTAATTTAGACCAGGCTTATTTATACTCATTAATCCAAATTAGTGCCATTTTACAGTATATACACACTCTTGAATACTTATTCCTCCATTCCCATACTATTTAAAAGCTGTTTCAGTTTTCCTTATTTCCAACTCTTCCATTTTAAACTCTTGTATCTTTTAAATACACCAAGATAAAGATAAATACCTTGCATATAAACCCTTGAAGACAGACACCTCAATTTCAGACTTATTTCTAATCCCATATGTCCCTAAGACATTGAGTCATGTAATGTTTTTGGCCTGATTGATAATTTTTCTTTTTTTATTTTCTATTAATGCAGGAAGATCAGTACTCTGATTTTGAAAAATGTGTTTCGAGATCTATTCCATTTAAGAAGATCATGTGATAAACAGGAAGTATAATCAGTTTACCATTGAAATCCTTTAGCTTTTGCAATGAACTTTTAATAATTTCAATCCCTTGTTTTCCATCCATCACGCCTAAGGAATACGTTCTGCTTGATTTATGACACACAAGTTCATTATTTTCCTAAGTTATACTCAATATCTACAAGGTGCTCTGGTTAATTAGGAAACACTTTATATTTGTCTTTGCATTTAAGAATCCTTAACTCTTGTTTATTCTTTACTGTTGTTTTTGGATTTTTTTTCCTGTGCATTTCTAGAGATTAAAACCAGTACTTTTGGATTTTCACTCTCTTTTGGTGCTAATTCTTTTCTGTGCTACTTGACTCAAGGCTCTGCTCTAATGCTTAAAAAAAAATCTCCTTAGGGACTTCCCTGGTGTCACAGTGGATAAGACTCCGAGCTCCCAATGCAGGGGGCCTGGGTTCGATCCATGGTCAGGGAACTAGATCCCACATGCATGCTGCAACTAGGGAGCTGGCGACCCGTAACTAAGGAGCCTGCCTGCTGCAACCACATAAATAAATAAATATTTTTTAAAAAAATCTCCTTAACTAGCAGTTCCCATCACTATCCTTTCTATCTGTGACTGCCCTTTATGGGGCCAAGGGTTCAACACAGGGATTAATCAAACATTTACTGGCTCAATGTGATCATCAGAGAAAAAAATCTTAGAGGTACCCATATCATACCATCTGGAGCAGTTGTGTAAAGAACATACAAACATTTACATACATATTCAATGCATACTTATATATGCATTAAATTTGTTTTCAACCAACAAGTCGCCTTGTTTAGGGAATTCACAGTGTATTTTTTCAAAGAAGTCAGTTTTAGGGAATTCTCTGGTGGTTCAGTGGTTAGGACTTGGTGCTTTCACTGCCGTGGTCCAGGTTCAATCCCTGGTCAGGGAACTAAGATTTCGCAAGCCGCATGGCATGCTCCCCCCACCAGAAAAAGAGGCAATTTTCTTTAAATCATACCCGGCATAATTTATGGTTCATCCATGAAATTGGGCAAAAACTTAAAAAAAATTATTTTTAGAGCACAAGTCTCTTTGGTAAAGGGTAGAAGGGGCAGACTGCTTGAGTGATTCCTTGCTTTCAAATCATGTATTCAAGTACCGTGTGAATGGCAAGGTTAGAGTCGTGGTCAATTGAATGTATAAGAGTAATTTAAAAATTGAATTATAAAAGTATCTATAAAATATCTAGCTATGATATTACTTTTAAAATCATTATTTACTCAACATCATCCTCCCTTTACCACTCAGGACAGAGGAGGATACTGATGGCTGAGAAATATTTTGACTATTCCTATATCTTTATGTCATCTCCAGCCTTAACCCCTTCTACGTGGAAAGATTACTTATGTTAAAGAGATTACAGAAACATCACAATATATATTGGTGAAGAATGTAACAGACGTTCTCCACACAGTGATGTGGCATTCTGTATTGGGCAATTACATTATAGTTTCTATGGATACTTGAAATGACCAGCTGGTTCTATTTTCTGGAGCAAGAAAACGGCCCATATAATAACAGTGTGTGTATAATACCTCCCCAGATGAGTAAATTGTCTATATTGCAGGGAATGGTTTTACTGGTCATCTGGGCCATGAAGATGAAGAAGAAGCTACCACAGTCAAGTGACCACAGAAGAAGCTACCATCTTAGCTTTACCTGGTGATGTTATCGCAGCATGATTCTGGTACGCTTTATAGCCCCAAATGAATGGTTTGTCCACTCTGATTCCGCTAGGATTGTTTCTGCACAAGCTATATTGTAAGGAAGATGTGAAACCAACAGTGGATTGGGTGCAAGTCCGTTCAGAAAACAGAGAAAAATAATATTAAGGATCAGCCAAAGGGCTTTGGTTCTGCAAGAGAACCTATATGGCCATTTTTTGTCTCACAGATTAAAAAAAAAAAAAAAGCTTTATTGAGGTATAATCTGCAAACCATAATATTCACTGATTTTAAGTGTATGATTCAATGATTTTTAGCAAATTTACAGTTGTGTGATAACAACAATCTAATTTTTGAGTATTTTTTTCACTCTCCAAAGAAACTCCCATTTGCAGTCACTCCTTGTTTCCATCCCCACCTTCAGGCAACCATTAATCTACTTTGTTTCTACAGATTTGCCTTTTCTGAACACTTCACATAAATAGACTCATACAATATGTGGTTTTCTGTATTTGGCTTTTTTTACTCACCATATTTTTTGGGTTCACCCACATTGTAACATTTAACAATATGTAGTTCATTTTATAGTACTCCATTGTATGAATATGCCCCGTTTTGTTTATCCACTCACTGGTTGTTTCCACTTCTTGGCTATTATGAACATTTATGTGCAAGCCATTATGTGGACATATGATTTCAGTTCTCTTGGTTAGATACCTAGGAATGACTATGCTGTGTCATATGGCAAATTATATTTAATATTTTAAGAAAGTTCTAAACTGTTTTCCATAGAGGCTGCATCATTTTATCTTCTCACCAGCAATGTATGAGGGATCCAGTTTGTCGACATCCTTGTCAACCCTTGTTATTGTGTGTCTCTTTGATTATAGATATTCTTGTGTGTGACATGGTATCTCATAGAGTTGAATGGGCATTCAGTCTCATCCATACATCATTCAATCATCCATCAGATAATTGCTGAAGATTTACTATGTACCAGCCAAGTGTACAAAAAGAATAAAAAACACCTCTAAAACTGAGGAATTCATAGACTTCTAGAAGTACAAAACTACTAGGTATGTTTCATTGTCTGATCTACTTGTAAAGCTTTCTAGGTAATATATCCCCCTCCTTCTTTGCCCTCAGCCACTTCAGGTTGGACTAGAGATGAACATCTGAACCAAAGGTGGCCACTCCATTGGCTGGCCACCTATCTATGACTTCTAAGGCATCACCAAAAGTCAGATGATTTGGGCTGCTCAGATACCCTCTCAGAGAGGTTGTCTTAGAAGATGGGCACCACAGTAGGCAAATCATCTGGAGTCTGAGGATACTGCTGCTGGACTGTGCCTAAGATGACTAGGCAGAGGAGGCCAAGCAAGAGGAAAGGGAAAGAGCTGACTCTGAGATACAGAAATGAGAAAAGCCCTGTAGAGATATCTTGGTTGCTCTGTTCTCCATGTTCTGATCTGCATACAGTTCAAGTAAACTTTGTTTCCTCTTGGATTCTGTGAGATTGCTGTAGCGTTACAATGAACCTCCACCTCCCATTTTCACTTGAGCTACTTTGAGTAGGTTTCTGCTGCTTATAGTCAGAAGAGCTTTGAGGGGAACAGATATAATGCTAACTCATGATCACTTTGTGAGCACTCTCACTCTTCAGTGCTTATAATCAGTGTTTTCCAACTAATCACGATTTATCACTTTTTTCTTTCTATGGACACAGTGTTTAATTATACATATTAGTAAATGTAAACAGTGAAATGTGTAACCAAATCACTAGACCACCTCCTCCTCTCCCTCCTCTCAAACTTCATAGTTCACTTTGTAATGATTAAAAAATAATTATTCATATCCTCCTAACAGTTCGCTACTACTAATTTTACAAACAGTTGTTGACTACCTACCTATTCCACTGTCCTTGGCACTAGAAGGATGAAGTGAACAGGACCCTGCCCCTGGTGAGCTTTCCCAGGGGTGGTAGCTTCCAGTAACACTGAGTAACACAGAAGGATTAAAAATGTATTCGGATAGTTCACAAAAACGGACAGAAGAAAGGGGATGGTATTGTTGTGCCTTATCAGCGACATGTTGTTATTTCCCTTGTGAATGGTGCCACAATGAAGGTGGCTGCTTGAGAGCTGACCCACAACCAATCCCGTCCCCAATACCTGAGGAATAAATTATAGTAAAAACAAGCGAAAGTAATTCACCTACAGCAATGGAACAAGTCTGAGTGCACCCACTTTCCAGGCGGCGCTCCTACCGTGTGTACCGTTAAGCGGGTTCAGTAATTTAACCATGTCAGAGAGGGAAACAGCTCAGGAATTCTAGGGCAGCCATCCATCACCTCCAAGAGCATCCATGGGAAAATGGGGAGGCCTGGACAGTCCCTGCCTGGCAGCCTCAGGACAGAGCCTTGAAGGAAAGCCTTGAAAGCTACAAGGTATGTGTGTGGGGGAGGGTGGGGGTGGGGCTAATACCAATTCTGAGACGATGGAAAATTGGCAGTTTTCATCAAGAGAAACGCTAATACCAAGTGAGAACTGTGTCAACTTAAGCAGAAGCCTACCTGCCAAGTCAGACTGTGCCCATCCCTTGGGCCACCACGACATTGTTCTGGTTCTGCCATGCCTCTGTCCTGGGAGAAAATGGGAAGGGCAGTAAGTTAGCACTCAGCACAACTAACTTCCACTCCCAGCTGGCTGACCTACTTTGTGAAATAGGGCACGTGAACGCAATCATGATCCTTAAGATCGCTTAAGCGCTGAAAAAATTATACAGTGCCGTGATTCTGCCTACAACTCTGTCAAAGATCACATCTACTTGCTAGTAAATTCTGCTGCTGGAAAGGTTCTGAAGTCACTCCAGCACTAATTTTAGAACCTGTTCACTCGCAACTCAAGGATTGAAACCTTGAACTTCTGAATTTGCTGACCTGTTTGAAATGAGGTGGGAGGAAAAAAGGCTTTTAGTAAAAGATGCTCCTTAATCTTTGGTGGGTTACTCAAATAAAAACAAATGAATGGAACTGCAGTCTTCGGGCAGTTTAGGAGCAAGGTTGGCTCCTACCAGCGTACTATCACTCTAAAAAGTCTGGGAGTAATTACACACGCAGTAACCCCCTATTAAGTAGCAATTTTATCTAACCTTACCTGTTTCCTTCCGAGTGTGAGAATGAAGAGAGAAATGAATTAAAACACATCGCAAGGCTCCATATGCTCTCCCTTGGACGGTGTGGAGAGCGGCAGGGTGTCATACTGTACATGTACGAGTGTGATGCAGAAGTTGAGGGAGGGGAAATTTTGGTTAACACCTCCCACTCTTCCACCACCCACCCTTCAAATCAGTACGAATTCCCAAGGCTGACAGAGAAATGGGGAGTTGTGGGAGGTAAATAATGACTTGCTGGCACCATACCCATTTCAAGTGGCAAATGTGCATGTAGCACTAATCCTGTTTCTGAGTCGGGGGTCTTAACCTGAGGCTAGAAACAACTGAGAAACAGCATGAGACAGTCTCTTGAGGAGGGGGTGATCAGCTATTTCTCTGTTCTCGTCTTAATTCTTGGTGGTAAGATTTTTTAAATTTCCTGAACAGACCATGCCTGTGTAATCGGTGCTGAAACAAATGCATACAGATAAGTAGGGATCTGGAAGTAGAAGACTCCAGGATAATGCACTTAAAATATTTTTACTGATTATCTTTCTTTCCTGTGTAATGATTCCAAATTACCTAATAACAATCTTTCTTTTTTTTTTTTTTTTTTGCCCCCCTCTTCTGCTTTCTCTATTTCCCCTGGCCAGTGAAGAAAATGAAAAAATGTAAATAATGAATATACTAGGATCCCTCCCCCTTCTCCTTGTTAATTCTGGAATCTTTGCTACCATTCGCTCTGCCCTTAGTTCTGAAAGATTTGTTACCAATAATCATGAGACCTAATAAATGTTATTTTTTCTTGATGATTTGGGAGTAAAGTCTTGGTAAGAACAAAACTAAATTTTAGTTTTTTTGGTATTTTTTCTGGATCATTTGTTTTAGGAGTCATGTAGCTCAAAAGACAATATTGTGTCGTGGACCCAGACTGTCTGTCCCTACCTGCCCCAGTGCTACCACTTATTGGGCAAATTTCTTAACCCTCTGCCCCTGTTTTCACCCATTCAAAACAGGATGGTAATAGTATCTGCCTCCTAGGATTATGTGGAGGTGAAAGAAATTTACATGTGGAAGGAACATAAAAGCCATGCCTGGCACATAGTAGGTCCTCACTGAAAATTAACTACAGAATTCATTTAGTAAAACAACATTTCTTGATGGCCTGCTGGTATAAGGAATTGTTACAAGCATGTTTAGAGGAACAGAGGCCCAGAATGTGCCGTTAAGGAAATTTTTAAAACTAAACAATATCTTGGTAATATCTTTTTCATGTTATATAACATAATTTAAAAAAACAGCCTCCAAGGGGACTTACCTGGTGGTCTAGTGGTTGAGACTTTGCTTTCCAATGCAGGGGGTGAGGGTTCGATCCTTGGATGGGGAGCTAAGATCTCACATGCCTTGCTGCCAAAAATCAAAACATAAAACAGAAGCAATATTGTAACAAATTCAGTAAAGACTTTAAGATGGTCCACATCAAAAAAATCTTAAAAAACAAACAAAACAAAACAAAAACAGAAAAATCAGGCTCCATAGTATTCTGCAATTTAGTTAATCTGTTGGACAATTAGATTGCTGGATGTTCCCCTTTTAGGTGTGGATGTAGCTATTGTAAGCATTTGGTCAAATTGATCATTCTTCAGTTACTTATGTGTTTGCTTGCTGTTCTGTCTGTTAAAAATGTTTTCAGGCATGTTTTGATGCATGTTGCCAAATTAAGACAGGTACCTAATTTGATTTTTTGGTGGATGCATACTATTCCAGAATACTATCCATAATCTCTTGCCCTTTCTCAGATGACTTTCTTTTTCTTCGTAGACTTATTTACTGGCCTCTTTTTTTTTTTTTTCCCCCTTTTGCTGGAGGGTAGGTGGAGTGGGAAAGGCAGTTAATCAGGACTGGCTGGGAACAAAATAACCTGACTGGCACCCCACCCCTGACCTGTCTCCATCTAATCCACACAGGTGGGATCACAGGTCCCATCTCACTCCAGGCTCTGAGATCACTGTATATCACTAGTTGGGAGAAACACTAACCAAAGCTTCACAACTCAGTGTCAAGTCACACTTCTTCAAGCTTCACTTATTATTTTCATGTAATCTTGTCATGGGTCTGAGTAGTGAATTCTCTGCCTTTGCTTCCTGTGTGTGAGTCCCTGCCGTGGTTCTCAGTTTAGCAACCTTGCCTCAACAGTGGTTGTGTCTTGTCCCCCTAGGCTTTGTAGGGCCTGTTCCTCTACCATCTCCTTGACTGAGTATCTAGATTCTACTCCTACTCTTGGATTTATTCTGACTACCTCTTTTGCACTGTGGAATCAGACTCATCTCCAAGTCCCAGGCAGCCCTGTCTGGCTGGTTCCACCAAACCCAAATCTGACTTGAAAGGAGAAAAAAGAAAACAGCCAAGTCACTTCTTATCTCCTTGTTCGGGTTATCTATTACTGTGTGTAACCAATCACCCTGCACCTTAGTGACTTAAAACACCAATAGCTATTTCTGCATTTGTCATGGTCTCTGAGTCAGTAATTTAAGAAGGGCCCAGCTGGGCAATTACGGCTTAGAGTGCCTCACGCAGTCGCAGTCAGAGGTGGCTGGAACTGGGGCAGCTGGAGGCCAACCAGACATTTCTCTCTCTTCATGTAGTCTCAGGGCTTCTCTATGCAGTCTCTGGATCAGGTAGACTGGGCCTCCTCACAACGTGGCACCCTCAGGACAATGAGAGTGCTCACGTGGTAGCTCAGGGCTCTAGCAGGAGTGTTCTGGTGAAAAGGGCAGAAATGAAATTTTATATTGAATCTTCCAAGTAGTGTTATGTCTGCCATTGGCTTTGGTTGAAACAGTCACAAAAGCCAGCTCACATGCAAGAGGAGGGAATTAGATTCCATCTCTTGATGAGGGGTGTGGCCATCTTTGGAAAATGTGATTGATCACATCCCTCTACCGCATTTTCTCCTCCAGTGTCCCTCCAACATAAGATACTAAACTCTTTGGAGAAATGGGTAGGCAAAACAGAGACTCCTTCCATGTCCTCTCACCTAGTGAAGGAATGCCTCTGCCTCTATAAAACCAGATCACATCCCCCTCCATCCTCTATGAGGCCTTCCTCAACTCTCCATATTGCTGTCTCCTCTTCTGAGCTATAAAATAACAGGCATTGGAATAGTGCCTTATATTTTACAAATCATAGTGCCAAATATTCCACTTTATGTCTTTATTCATATTGTGTTGGTGTGTGTGCTTCCCCAGCCTACGAGTAGGATCCTGTATGATGAATCTTGGTGTCACCCCCCACACCTACCACCACCCTAGCATTGAGACCCGCAATAGTTTTACAGGGAATGAAAAGATGAATGAATGAATGAGAATTAAAAAAACCAAACCAAGGCTTAAGGAGTTGTGCTGAAAAACATAATTCACTGAGAAAACTGGGCTTAAAAATGCCTTCCTTTAAAATTGCTTTGGGCTCCAGATGTCCTTTTTTGGTGGGCAGTGGTTTAGTCACAAAATTCTAAGTCCTCTCAATGATAGGAGTTCACCAGAGGTACCTGCTATTTACCCTGAGCATCCCTGGGACTGTGCTGCCTTCTGTGCTTAGCAGGCCAGTTAAAGCAGAGTTTATGACAGACCAAAGTGTAAATTAAAGGGCTGGGATACATCATTAGACATATGGTCTCCTAGGATTTTAGATCTTCCGGTAGTAGGTGGAATTTGTAACACTCTGGACTCTAGGACCATATGGTTGTATTTAGAGATGCCAGTAGAAATAAATCCTTGACTTCTCGTGCAAGATTCTTTTTTTGCTGGCCCTCCCCCACAGCCATAGAAGTTTCCTGTGCAAAATTTAAAAGCACAGGAATTACCGTTTAGTTATCATTTTACCGACTTGTTTGTGATAATTTCACACCGTATATGGAATGGGTTCATCAAGGGCCAACCCTGCTGAGGGTCGGTGACCCTAGGCTAATCCCTGAGATGGGCAAGGATCTGTACCTGGTCTGTACCATATGACTCTGCACTCTTAGCTACAGCTGATCAGACTGGGCTCATTCCACACCTAAGACAACAACTCAGGCCAGTGCCTTAAGAAATGACTTGGCTTTATGAGAACTGCTCTAAATAGAAATGAAACAAAAAGAAACTCCAGTAGCAACAGACAACTGGAAATTAAAATTACAAAAACAATGCTGTTTACAAGAGCATCAGAAAAATGAAATACTTAAGGGGTAAATTTGACCAAAGATGATCCAGAACGGTAGACTGAAAACTGTAAAACACTGCTGAGAGAAACTAAAGATGATATAAAAAGTGGAGAGATAATCCATTCCATGGATTGAAAGACTCATTATTAAAGTGCTAATTCTCCCCAAATTAAACTATAGAGTCTATGTAATCCCATTTGAAATTCCAACAGACTTTTTTTTTTTAACATCTTTATTGGAGTATAATTGCTTTACAATGGTGTGTTAGTTTCCACTTTATAACAAAGTGAATCAGTTATACATATACATATGTTCCCATATCTCTTCCCTCTTGTATCTCCCTCCCTCCCAACCTCCCTATCCCACCCCTCTAGGTGGTCACAAACCACCAAGCTGATCTCCCTGTGCTACGCGGCTGCTTCCCACTAGCTAATCTATTTTATGTTTGAAAGGGTAAGCTGTGACAGAGTGAGAGAGTGGCATGGACATATATACCTACAGACTTTTAAGAGCAAAAAAAAAAAAAACTTTGAAAAAGATAGAATTGGACAACTAATGTTACCTGATTTTAAGATTTACTGTAAAGCTGTAACAGTACAGAGTCTAGAAGTTGACCCAAACATATCTAATCAATAGACTTTTTGACTAAGGCCCTTCACATGGTAGTTCAGTGGAGAAAGTATAGTTTTTCCAACAATTGTTCTGAAACAATTGCATACCCATATGCAACAAAATAAACCTTAATCCATACCTCATGCTATATAGAAAAATTGACTTAAAATGATCCATAGACCTAAATGTAAAACGAAAAACTATAAAACTTCTATGAGAAAATAGGAGGAAATCCTTGTGACTTTGAGTTAGGTGTATGTTTTAGATTTAATATCAAAAGCATAAACCATAATAAAATTAATAAAAAAAATAAATTGGACTTCATCAAAATTAACATTTTCTCCTATTTTAAAAACACAGTTAAAAGAATGAGAACGTAAACCATAGAGTAGGAGAGAATATTTACAAATCAAATACATGGGAAAGAATTTGTATCCAGAGTACATAAAGAATTCTGAAAGCACAACAAGAAAAACAAACAACCTAATAAAAAAGTGGGCAAAAGAATTGAACAGGTACTTCACCAGAGAATGTACAGATGGCAAATTAACACGTGAAAAGATGCTCAACATCATTTTTCACTAGAGAATGCAAATTAAAACCACAAGTAAATAGCATCACACTGATTAGAATGGCTAAAGTTAAAAAGATTGACATACCAAGTGTTGGTGTGGGAGTGGGACAACTGGAACTCCCATACACTGCTGGTGGGAACGTAGAATGGTACAGCCACTTTGGAAAACAGTTCAGCACTTTCTTAAAATTTTAAATATGCACTTCCTATGAGACCCAGCTGTTCCATTCCCAGGTTATTTACTCAGTCACATGAAAACATATGTCTATACAGAGATTGTACACAAATATTCATAGAAGCTTTATTCATAACAGTCAAAAACTGAAAACAATCCAAATAGCCATCAGCAGGTAAATGGATAAACAAACTGTGGTATATCTCTGTAGTGGAATACTGTTAGGCCACAGGGAAAAAGGAATGAAATATTGATACACACGATGTCATGGGATGAATCTCAAAATAAGTATGCAGAGTAAAAGAAACCAGACAGGGGCTTCCCTGGTGGCGCAGTGGTTGGGAGTCCGCCTGCCGATGCGGGGGACGCAGGTTCGTGCCCCGGTCCGGGAAGATCCCACATGCCGCGGAGCGGCTGGGCCCATGAGCCATGGCCGCTGAGCCTGCGCGTCCGGAGCCTGTGCTCCGCAACGGGAGAGGCCACAACAGTGAGAGGCCCGTGTACCGCAAAAAAAAAAAAAAAAAAAAAAGAACCCAGACAGATGATTACATACTTCATGATTCCTTTTATAAAACACTCTAGAAACTATAACCTAAACTATAGTGACAGCATGTCAGCAATTGCTTGGGGATGGGGAGAGGAAGTGGGGAGAGGCAAAGAGGATTAAGAAGAGGTTTAGGAAATTTTGGGGGTGACAGATATGTTCACTCTTTTAATTGTGGTGATAAATTTACAGGTGTATATATATGTTGAAACTTACCAAACTGAATTTTAAATATGTCAATTATAACTCAAAAGGAAGGAAGGAAGAAAAGGAGAGAGGGTGGGAGGAAGGAGGAAGGAAAGAAGGGAGAAAGGAAAGAAGAAAGAGAAAAGGAGAGTAGTGGGACGGAGGAAGGAGGGTAGGAGGAAGAAGGGAAGAAAGGAAGGAAAGAAAAGGGGGGGGCAGGGCGGGGGGGAGAGAGAGCAAGCAAACCAAGAGAAGCAGAGACTGAGTTTGGCTGAGTCATGCCAACAGCAGACCTTTAGAGGACATTGAGGAGACCACAAGATAACCAGATGGCTAAGCTGTCTTAGATCCCGAAGGAGCCAAGTTCAGTCCCCACGAGGACCGACAGTCAGATCTAACTGTTCTTGCTGAGATTCTTGTCTCCCCCACTGCTGTATGGATCCCTACAATCTTCTCAAATTAGTATAAATAACCTCCCTCCAACCTAAAGGGAGTGCATGCCAGGTGTTGTCAGCTTTGCCACTGCCACATAAACTCGAGTTTCGTTTTTATTAAATTGGGTTTTTTATTTTCTCAGTTTAGGTTTTATTTCTCCTCCTCTCTCCTTAGTTAAGCTGTATCTTTGTCTTTCTAGCTTGTCTAGCAGTTTCCACACTGGGATATTTGTGGCTCTTCGCTGTGAGTTTGGAGACCAACCTATAAACATGGAGAGAGAGGGAGAAGGGGTGGGGGTGGGGGAGAGAGAGAGAGGGAAATTGGAAGCAAGAAGTGAGCACCCTGGCTTCCTCTGGATGGACGTTCATGCTTGAAAGCTGGCGCTTCTCCCACTCATGTTTACTTGCTATCATACAAGATAATAGCACCAGACTGAAAGCTCCTGGAGGGCGGGGACTGTATTTTTATTTATCTTTGTGTTTAACAAAGTGATCACTATAGGTAGGTGCTCAGTACATGTTTATTGAATAGATATTTGAAATTGGGAGAGAAATGCCTCATGTTAGGTCACAGGGAAAGCTTCCATCCTCACTCTCTCTAGCAAGACCCTTTTTAAAAAGCATTTCCATATAAACTGTTTAGAACTATTTGAGTTGCACGTTCTCTCATTCACTCATTCCACAAATATTTATTGAGCACCTACTATGATCTGGGGTCATTCCATTCAAGGTACATCTGCGAACAAATAGGCCAAAGCTCTGCCTTTATGGAGTTTAGTTGGGGAGACAAAATAAATGAGGCAAATAAGTAAAGCATATAGTATGTTAGGTAAGTGCTTAGGAAAAAAGATAAGTGAGGGAAGGGGCTTAGGGAGTGCAAGGGTATGGTGAAGGTTACAGTTTTATAAAGGACAAGCAGGAGAGGCTTACAGAGAATTCAAAGGCCATACTTCCAACTTGAATGGTTTTATACTACAAAGGGAATTTATTAGTTCACATAAGTATAATGAGTCCATCCCTAGGCACAGCTGGATGCGGTGTCTGAAGTGAAGATTTCTGGAATCTGTTTCTTTTCCTCTCTTGACTCTCCTTTCTTCTCCTTGGCTTCAACATCCAGCTGGTTGTCTCTTGGTAACAAGATGGCTGCTAGATTTACAACTTCTTACCTCAGAAGCCCTAGGCAAAAGAGACATGTCTTCTCCAATGGTTCCAACAAATGTCTTGATACTGAGTCTTACGGGTCTAGCTCGAATCACATGGACCTGGGAGTATGCTAATTATCCAGGCTTAGCCGGGTGTCTGCCCTGGGGTGGAGCTGGGGAAGTGAGGTCTGCCGACTCAAACCCCAGATATTGAGGTGTGGGGGTAGGGGGTTTCCACCAAAAAGAAGCACACAGGGATGACATGTGCCAGACAGGCATTTACAACAAATGGACACCATCCCAGCCCTCATCTAGGGAGGAGAGACCACTGACTGAGGCTCACCAGCCATCTGTCCTGCATGAAAGCATAAAACAGCCATAGGTCAGAACCACAAGCGGTGCTTGGGGTCCTTGCAAACAATTTCTCTGCTGGGCATTAGCCTAAGAGTGTCTGTAGATGACCCTTCCTTATGTATGGACCTACCATTACGAATGTTTAATCCTTAGGATCTCAGATTCCCAGGTGATGCTGTTTAAACGAGGACTTAGGTATATATGAAGGAAGGGACATGGGTTATATTGTAGAGGCCTGATGTCAGAGGTAGACTGTTTACAATGGATTTCCTAGTGAACCCACTCCAAGATGATTGCCAGGTTGTAAAGCAAGTAGTGTACAGGTGAGGATGCCAGATGAGACGGCTGGAGTCCCATAATCCTTTTAGATTTCTGTTCCAGAGAGGCAGGAAAGTACAGTGGTTAAGGGCATAGTTCAGAGTCAGAGAGATCTGGGTTAAAAATCCAGTTCTAACACTTCTGTGGACCTTGAATAAACTGGTTTAGTTCTTAGTTCTTGTTGTCATGATCGTTACCACTTGTAGCCCAACAGATGTCTAAGTCAGGGATTGTCCACGTGGTATAACTGGGGACAGTAGAAGGCACGTACTCAAAACGTCTCCCCCCACAAACCTGCCTTGGGATCTGAGGTTCCCATGTCCTTTCATACTTTTGGTTTAAGGAAGAGTTTGTTACATATTCTGGAAGTTTTGAAGATTCCAAGGTTGTGCTTCAAGGACCACCAGGGAAGGGAAGGGGCGAGGGGGATCAGATAGTCGTTGGTCTCCTCACCCACCACTTGCAGCAAAAGAGTTTTACTTTTATCTATTTTACGTACTGACTTCTACATGAGAATTTCTTTGATGAGGAGTTCTGTGGCTGACAAAAAAGTTTAGAAATGGCTGCATCAACGCATCAGCGCCCCCTATTAAAACATCATTATGTCATCTGGAAAGGGATTGAGGGTGTTTTGCTTAAAGAAGAAAAACCACGGGTGGGAAGATGCTGACTCCCTTCAGGTTTCTGAAGGGTCACCATGTGGGGTCCAGAGGATCAACAAGAGGCTAATTTCAGCTTGGTGGGCAGAAGGAGGAAGACATTTCTAACAATTCAAGCTTTTCTTCCAGCAATTCATTTTTAGGACAGAGGTACACTGCTGTCCCTGGAGACGTCTCAGCAAAGGCTTTAGGCTGCTGGGGACAATACTAAGGGGATTCCCTCAAGAGTAAAACGATGGCCTGGGACTGCCAAGATTACTTCTAAACCGTAAAATTCTGTCATTCTGAGTAACACAGCAAGCTATTAATGTGTTATACCCCCGTGTACTTCTTGGTGAAATTTTATCACCTATGTTAGATTCTAAGAGTATGGCTTTAAAAGAATGTACCATAAGACAGTTGCATTTTGAACTTATTTTAGACTTATAGAAAAGTTTTATGAATAGTACAAAAGTTTCATTATCCCTCATGCAGCTTCTCCTAATGTTAATATCTTATATAACCATAATGCAATGATCAGAACCAGGAAATTAACACTGGTGTGATACTATTAACTACATTAAAGACCTTATTTAAATTCTGTCAGTTTTTCCACTATAGCCTTTTCTCCAACAGTGAAAAAGCTGGGTCTTATTATTTACAGTATCTTTTGTTATTTGATCAATGTTAGTAGAAATGAATGAGGTGGTTTTAAAATTATTAACTGATACCCCTTGAAAGAAACACATTTCCTGTAGTCTGTGGAGCTCTATTATCCAGAATCATGGAATGTTAGAGTGTGGCTGTCATCTCAGCAGTCACAGCTGTCTTCTTCCTCTTGAGGGAATCCCTTCAATAATGTCCCTGAGAGCCCATCTGAGGGAGCTCTTGGCATGGGTTTTGTTCAGAACTATATTGTCACTCATTTAATAGATACCTATTTAGCACCTATCTAAAGGTGTGTGTCAGACACCAGTGATACAGAAATAACAGATATGACTCTTGTCTTCTAGAAATTTATGCTCCAGAAAGAGACAGAGAAATGGATGGACAATTATAATGGAGTAGAATGTGGGATAAAAGAAAGCAAATAATAATTACACAACATGGGATAAGTGCTGTGGTAGGATAAATACTATTGGAGCACAGAGTGGGAATTTCACCCATCCTGGGGTATCAGAAAGTCTTCCAAGAGAAGATGATGTGAGCTGAGTCCAGAGGGATTGGATCCCTAGATTCAATTCCTCCAAAGTGTCCTCAAGATCCTCCATCTTCAAGGAATCTAATTCTGAAAGCGACCAGAGGATCTCTCTCTCCCCCCACCTCTCTTTCTTTCATATATATATGAGTGAGCCATATATATATATATATATATTCAGTGAGCTACTGTGTTAAATCTGTAAGGCACTTTACTAAGTGTTATTGCTTGTTATTTCATTGAGTCCTCATAACAACCCTGGCAGATCTATAAAACAGTTGGTGTTTGGCTACTCTATGGGGAAAGACTATAAGAAGGCAAGAGTGGAAGTCATGGTCCAGGCCAGAGATGATGTGTCTTGGACATACAGAATGAGAAATCTGACCAGTGTCTGCCAGGTCCCTTACTAGCTGTGGGATCTTGGTCAAGTTACTTAATCTCTCTGAGCCTCCATTCCCTCATATATCAAATAGGGTTAAGAATACCTATTTCAATGAACAAATGTGAGGATTCGGAATAATACATAAAATGAGGTCATGCATTAAAGAATATGGCTGCCATGTTTATTACATATCTGTCAGGGTCCCAGCAGGAAACAGATGGTGCACTCAAATGTGATAATCCAAAGAGGGTTCAATTATGGGACAATTTTCAAAGCTATGGGCAGCCTTTAGGAAAACCCAGAAAGAATAATGTAGCATTCCAGGAGTCCTGACCATGTCTAGGCCTAAAAGGACAAGCTGGGAAATGGTTACCAGAGCTAGGAAGAAAAGTTTGAGTACAGAGGGCAATCATAAAAGGGGATCAAATGTATAGCATGGTGGCAATGATTAACAATATCATATTGGTATACTTGAAAGTAGATCTTAAATGGTCTCATTACCAGTACCAAAACAACAAAGGTAATTATGTGAGGTGAAGGATATGTTAACGTTACTGTGGCAATTATTTTGAAATATAGATATGCGTGTCAGATCATCATGTTGTCCATCTTAAACTTACGCAGTGTCACATTTCAATTATATCTCCATAAAGCTGGGGTAAAAGGGGGGCTATGATGGTTGGTTGAGGGATATAACTAGACTGAAAGGACCCCTTCCTTGTTCCCTTAGATCTCCTGTGGGTGTTCCCCACTCACCAACTCCAGCCAAAAGTCAGAGAGAGGGTCCAGGAATGATTACTCTTGTCCATTCACTTCAGGCTTCTGGGATAGAAAGCAGGGTTTGAAGGGTGCAGAGTGGCTCCAGAGGGGCAGGTGGAAGGAATCTGGCTCAATCCATGAGGCAAATGGAGAAATTCTCAGAGAAGGGTAATCCAGTGGGAAGATATCTCAGAAGGATCCACCGTACTTCCCAACTCACTGTCAGTTTGCCTCCCCACTGCCCGATCTCTTGGCCCATCTTTTAACTGGAAACTTCAGGGGACGTTTGTTATTTTCCCTTCCAGCCTCCACTGCCCTTTTTTCTAGCAGCAATACTGGCTTTTTTTTAGGGATTCATTCCTCCCCTACTATCAGCCTGTATGGTTGGAATGGGATTCTGTCCTGCAAGGGTGAGTGTGTGACCCAGCCCTGAGTCAGTCAACATGTTCCATCCTGCTGGCCCTGGTGGTTGGTCCAAGACTGAGCACACGGTGCAGTTAGAACCAGGCAGCTACAGTGAGTCTTTTGCTAAGAATGTGGGAGAGAGACAGGAGGAGCTGCTGCTCCCACCTTGCCATCAGGAGGGACAAACTTGCATCTGAAAATGAAACCAATCTGTCAGAAAACCAGGCTGAGAGCCCTGAATCCAGCTGTGCCTGATGGTAGCATCACCACTGAACTTTGCAATTAAGAAAGTCAGTATATTGTATTTTCACTTGTGTTGTTTTGAGTTGGATTTTCACTTATACCAAAGAGTCCTGATGGAGAAAATGACCCCACATGTTACTTTTTTCTAGATAATAATTTTAATGTAAATCTGAATTTAAAACTAAGTATTAGCTGGTATCATTGTTAGAGGCTGTTCCATATATCCTGTACTTTATATTGTACTCCTTGAAAGAACAGTGTTAGTGATATTCTAGCATAGCATAAAAGCAATTCACATGGTAATCAGCTGTAAATGTAATAATAGGATAGTTGAGATTTTTGTTTTAAAACACATTCTTGCACACTTCCCCCATTAAACTCATATGGAAAGGTGAGGTTGGAAATCAGGATTGATATCACATATCTGCTAAGTGGCTGTCTGGGTAGAAAATGAAAATCGTGCTGAAAGTTAAAATCCACTATTTGACTGAACTCACAGAATAGTAAAATTCCAATTGGTCTAATTCCCAGTGGCTGGTGCTCTTAGAATCTTTTTTTTTTCTAACAAAAACTATGATTTGGGAATTATGGGACTGTCTCTAAATCATTGATCAGCTGTTCTTGTTTTGTTTAAATGCCTCTATTTCAATATAATTCTTAAATTTCAGCTAACTGAATTTTAGAATGCAAGGGGCATTTTAAAGAACATGACTTTAAAATTAAAAATTTTAAAAGTCAGCTCTTTACCTTGTTTTTGCTTAGAGATTTAGAACTTGTTTTCTCCCATGGCATAATAAGAGGGGCTTTTTTTTTTGGTAACAGCTTTATTGAGATATAATTCACATGCCATAAAATTCACCCTTATGAAGTGTTCAATTCATTGGTTTTCAGTATATTAGCAAAGTTGTACAATCATTATTACTATCTAATTCTAAAACATTTTTTATCTCCCCATAAAGAAACTTGGTACCCACTAGCGTTCACCCCTAGTCCCATCTCACCCCAGCCCCTGACAACCACTGATCTACTTTCTGTCTCTATGGATTTGCTTATTCTGGACATTTCATACAGAAGGAGTCATACAATATGTGGCCTTTTGTGACTGGCTTCTTTCACTTAGCATGATGTTTTCAAGGCTCATCCGTGCTGTAGAACTGGAAACCTTTTGCCTGAGCTTTCAAGAAATAGTGATGATCTTGATTTGATAAGATGCTAGTGCTAGTCTCCAAGCATCTTCTCTGTCCTGCTTTACCAATACATTCTCCACACCACAGCCAGAATGATTTGTTACACCTGCATCAGTTGATGGCCTTTCTATCTATCTGCCCTCAACATGGCCCAGTAGGCCCTGCCCGGCCTAGCTCCCCAGCTCCATCAGGCTCCTCTCTTCATTGAGTTCTGACATGCTCCCTGCAGCCAAGGGCATCTACTCATGCCATCCCCTCCACTTGCAGCTGCTCGTCTGCTGTCTCTTTTAGTTAATTCCTTAGATTCCTTCTTCAGATCTTAACTCAAGTGTCATTTCCTCAAGTTCAGATCACGTTCCTCAATTATTTTCCTTCATAGCATTTATTCAATTTCTAATTATTCCTCCATCAGTGTGACTGTTTAATTAACTTCTGTATTTACCTACTAGACCATAAACTTTCAGAGAATAGAGATCATATCTGTGTGGCACATTAAAAAAAAAAACCTATAGTTCCTAGCCCATAGGAGGTGCTCCCCTTGCCTCAAGTAATTTTTAAAATATTTTAGTATAGCTTTCATGTTCAGCATGTCTAGTAGAATACTATGAATATTGGAAACTCTGTCAACCAGAATATTGGATTGACCTTTGTCTGACTAGGCTGTGTAATAGAGTTCACTGTTCTTTGTTTAATGTTGACCACACTGGTCAATAATAGTGGGTTAGAATCACGCAGAGAGCAAAGGAAATGGGGAGTTAACATAAAAAGCCCCCTGAATTTTGGATGAAAACAACCCTCTCCCTCTCCCTCTCCCTCTTCCTCTCCCTTCTACCCCTTTTCCCTCCTTCCTTCTCTCACAGCCAGAGAACAGCATCTTTCATATTAAATTATAGACCTCTTAACTTTCCAAATGAGAACTAGCACATATATATGTTTTTTTTAAAAACTACATTTTTATAGAACAATAAATGACATGGTCTCTTTTTTTTTTTTTTTTTTTTTTTTGCGGTACGCGGGCCTCTCACTGTTGTGGCCTCTCCCGTTGCGGAGCACAGGCTCCGGATGCACAGGCTCAGCGGCCATGGCTCACAGGCCCAACCGCTCTGCAGCATGTGGGATCTTCCCGGACCGGGGCATGAACCCATGTCCCCTGCGTCGGCAGGCGGACTCTCAACCACTGCGCCACCAGGGAAGCCCGGTCTCATCTTTTTTACAAGGTAATTATATTAGAAAAATTCTTAAAAGTTTTACATAGAGTTGATTTAAATGCCTTTAAAAACATATGATAAACTATGGCAGATTTCCTCTTGCAAAGAATAATTGATATCCCTAGGGATCAAATGAAATGTTATGGGAAATCCTGCCTTCACAGGTGTTAAAAAATTTAAGATCTCTGTTGAATATCAATCCATACCAGTTCCTCTTAGCTGGGGGTTATTTTGTCCCTCCTTCCCTACCAGGGGATATTGGCAATGTTTTGAGACCCTTTTTTTGGTTGTCACACTAGGAATTGGGGAGCTACAGGTGTCTAGTGTGTAGAGGCCAGTGATTCTGCTAAACATCCTATAATGCTCAGGACAGTTCCTACAACAAAGAATTATTCGACCCAAATATACCCTGTTCTATATAAAATAAGTGTTTTGAGACGTTATTAACATAAAACTAAGTGGTAATTTATTCCTTTGTTAATTAACAGTTTGTGGAAACTCTCAAATGGTATAAAATGCCTTCCTTTGCTCACTCGACCAGCATTTCTTTGGCACCTCCTTCATTCCAGGCACTGGGCTTGGCACTATAGATACATGGTTAAAATACTTGGCATTCACCGTTCTGCTTACAGTCAGAGAGACAGACACAGAATCTGGTATTTAATACATATGGGAGAGATTAAAAGAGCAATGTCACAGGGTGCTCTGGTCATACATACTAAGAACACTTTCCCTCACCTGGGATTCAGAGAGGCTTCACAGAAGTCGTGATATACCTGGAATACATCCTGAAGAGGAAGAAAGGACATTCTTGGCAGAGGGACTAGCACAGCAGAGGATGAGAAGTGTGAAGCAGGATCAGCAAGCCATGTGATGTTAGTAGTGAGCGTTGAAAGCAAGGAGAGGCAAGAGACAAGGCTGAAGGGATAGGTAGGGCAGTGATGGAGAGTCTTGAGTACAGAATGAGGGACTAGAGGACACAGGTTTTAAGCAGCAAAGCAATGTAGTCTAATTTGCATCTTTTATAACTAACTCTACCTACCCTGAAAGTAGTGGATTTAAGGGCTTAAGATTGGATGCAGGGGAACCAATTAGTAAGCTATTGCAAAGGTTCAGGTAAGAGATAATGAGCGCATGGACTTAAGCAATGGCAGTAGGATGGAGAGGAGCTTGGCTTGAGAGATATCAGTAGACAGAATCAGCTTGATTGGATGTGAGGGCTGAGAGAGGAGCCCTCAGGAAGGACTCACTGGTTTCTGGTTTGTGCAGGATGAGGACAGGAAGGGAAAAGCCAGTGATAATTTTGTTGTGGAGATATTAAATGATACATAATTGAAGCCCTTAAAAGGTGAGGGCTAGAGACATTGATTTGGGAATCTTTAGCATACAGGCAGGAACTAAATTCATGAGAATGGATGAAACTGCAGAGTGAGTAGAAAGAAAGGAACAGTTGACCCAAGGATGGAGACCCAGGTGACCCAAGGATAGAAAGTTACACAGTACTAATTATTATATAACATGTCAATATATATGTGTGTGCATATGTGGATCTCTATATCTATATTTGTGTGTATATATGTAGTATTTGTTAGATTAAGAAAAATACACAAGACACAAAGAAAAAAGAAAATGGGTCATAGAAGCTCACTGCTCGGATTACCTTTGTTAACACTTTAAAACAGTTAAAAGTAAAGCATATTGTTATGGGTTGAATTGTGTCCTTCAGAAAGATATGTTGAAATCCTAACCCCCAGGACCTGTGAATGTGACCTCAACTGGAAATAGGTTCTTTGCAGGTGTAATCAAGTTAAAATGAAGTCATACTGGATCAGGCAGGGCAGATCCTAATCCAATGACAGGTGTCTTTGTAAGATAAGAAAAATTTGGACACAGACACACACAGAGGGGAACGCCATGTGAAGACAGAGACGCACAGGGAGACCGCCACGTGACAACAGAAGCAGAGATTGGGGTGATGAGTATATAAGCCAAAGAATGCCAAGGTCTGCCAGCAAGGGCTGGAAGCTAGGAAGAGGTCAAGGAAGAGATTCTCCCTCAGAGCCTCCAAAAAGGAACCAACCCTGCTGACACCTTGATCTCAGACTTCCAGCCTCTGGAACTATGAGAAAGTAAATTTCTGTAGTGCTAAGCCACCCAGTTTGTGGTTCTTTGTTATAGCAGCCCTTGGAAACTAATACACATATCCATGGTTGGACTATGTAAAAATAAAGAAAAATAGAAAGCGAATGATAAGTGAAAATACCTTTTTTTTTTTTCATTTCATTAGCTATTTTAGAAACTTATCTACATCAGCACATACAGAACTTTCTCTTTCTTTTAAGCTGCTGCCCAGTGGGAATATTAATATTTGGTGGTTGGGCAGAGAAGGAGAAAGAGAAGAAAAATAGGGAGGGAGGGAGGAGGAGAATAGCCAAAAGTAACTTCTTGAAGGTTTCAAGAAACCCTAAGTAGTTAGTTGGGTACAATGGAGAAATAGATCCAGGAAAATCAGGACTGAAAAAAATTTTGGTTACGGGCCCCGTGGAAGTCTTAGGCAATCAGTGTAAAAACACTTCTGTGGAGCTAGAGTAGCAGAAACTAATATTAAGTAAAAGATCCCCATCCTTCAGGTGCTCATTCTCTGAGACAGGACAAAATAATTAACGGGACACTTGTGTAGAATGATACATAGGTGAATGTGAGGTACAATGGTAGAATTGAGATAGGAAAGAATTGATTATAAAAGGTATAAAAAGGCAGTGTTGTATTTTATCATGGCTTCAGAAGTCAACACTATAGATATGTACCCATCTTGGGCTCTGTCCAGAAAGGTGTCAGAAAATAAGACTTTTAGACTAACATATTTCACCTCTCATAAGGTTGCTGGCTGTTAGGATCAGGAACCATGTTTTTAACTGTATAAATGTACCCTCCTAACATTGCGCACTTATTACATTCTGGGCACTGTGTCCTAAGCATCACCTCATTTTATTCTCACAACCCCCTATGAGGCAGGACCTTTCAGTATCCTCATTTTACAAATCAGGAAACTAAGGCCCGCGTAAATTATTTTTAAAGTGAGTTAGAAAGGAGAGGTACTGGAACACAAATCCCAGGATTGTGTGACTTTAGAACCCAGGCTCTAAAGCATAGCAGGGGTGAGGAAGGGAGAGAAGATAGCATTCCCCTCTCACTGTTTAAAAGTGAATTGTTGCTAACAAGAACAAAGTTCTAGCTGCACTGTGTCCATGCAGCATTGTCCAGCCAGACTGAACTGGTGGGGATAATGGAGGAGCAGGAAAGCCTTTTGGCCAGGTTTTTTCAACTGCAGGTAAAACAACAGTCGGTAAAGTCTTCCTGGAATATTGTCAAATTTAAATTTGTGTCTTCCTATATAACGCTACTGCGTAACATTCTCATTGCCTCCAAAAAATATAAGCTGTCAGTGGAAGAACTGAGTTTGGTTCCGAGACGCAGTATAGCAGACGGACTCAGCCGTGTTACTCTAAGATAACCAACTTGGTGAGAGGGAGTGGGCGTCAGAACCTAGTGGGCCTGGAGCAGGTACCGGTGGATGCAGTGATCCCCTCCACTTTACAGGCAGAGGTGAAATGCTTTAGAGATACCGGTTTTTCTTTTTAAAATATGTATAATACACATGCTATACATGTCTGTACACACATATATAATAACATATATATTCAAATACATATATACACACACATATTTGTATGTACGTGTGTAATTTCAAGCATACACAAAACTAAAGAGAATAGACTAGTAAACATTGATGTCAGGGATGGTGTTTGGAATGCTTAACAGGTACCTGTCATCAGACAGTTGGAAGAATGTTAGCCATAAACAAGTGAACAGGCTGTACTGATAAACACAGCTGATCAAAACCTCTTTCCACCCCAAAGAAATGCTTTTCTTCACTGTAATAGAAGACCACACTTTGAGACTGAGGTAGTATTTTTATAAGCAAATTTCTTTACTCTGCCTGGTATATTAATAGTATTCAATAAATGCTATTCATTTATATTCCTAATAAGGCATGGAATAAATAATACATACATTAGTTTTAAATTAAGTAGAAACATGGGCTCTGTCCACACAGGGGCAATTTTTATTCACTGCATTGTCTTACCTAAAATGTTCCTATCCCCTCCTCTTAATTTTTGATCTTTTAAAGCCTAGAAAGAGGGTTAAATAAGGAAGAGAGAAAGTGGATATGAAATGATGAGCCAGTGCTTTTGTTGCACGTAGTCGTGGGGGTCATCTTTTGTAGTTATCCCCTCGTGCTGTGCTGGCAGGTCAAAAGTGGTTTCTCTGGAAAGCCCCACTGCAATACAGCAGAATAAATGTGTTTATTGCAGATTTTGCTGGTAGAATATTTATAAGGGAAAGCGAACTACCAAGTTAAGAAAGAGCGGCCCTGTCCCTCGTAATGCATACTCGTTAATTCATTTCTCCAATTCTTGTGAGTCACTCGATATGGCCATAATGCAAGGAATACTTCTCTCTGGATCCATGAACCCTATCATAAAATAGTAGTGGCAAGAGTGTTAGATAAATCTTGGAGATAATGAAACCTGACTTACCTACCTCACAGGTTTCTTGCGGGGATAAAATGAAATAATGGATGTGAGTGTGTTTTTAAAAAGCAAAAGTGCTGTACAATTCAAGGTAGTATTTCTTTGTGCCTTGGCTGCAAAATTGTTTTCTATCACATTCGTTGTTTATTAGCTCTTCTCCACACATATGCATATGGAAAAAGCATTCCTGCTCCTCTTTCTCTATCATCAAGAAATTAGAAAAAATTTTGTTTTTTTATGAAGGTAGCATCACTTAGATTTTCATGAAATTCTCAACTCCTCATTTAGTGTTTCTACACCATCCAGGGTGAGTTTAAGATAAGTACGTAGCTCATTCTCTGAGGCCTAGTAATCTTGGAACAAATCTAAACAGCACAAATGAAAGGATCTCTGTGGGAGTAACATCTTCGGATCAATGCTGTTAAATTAATACTGTGATATATCAACATATTGTGTCACCTACATGTATAATAACATACTACCCACGCTTAATTTATAGATGTCTCCCCCGCCTTTTTTCCTGAAATGGAGGCCATAATGATTTCAGACTCCCCATTCAAATGTATCTTCTTAGAATTTCTTCTAAGGCATAATTAATTTTTTTTAGCTTAGCCAATAATTTCTTTAACTCCAATAGCTGTCCATTTGTAAAAAGAGAGATTGGAGAAATAATGTAATATATTGGAATGGTTTTTATTTTCTAACAACGTGTAGCTTTTTATAAATAAAAGCAAAGGTATGAAACTAGAAATAAAATGAAAATGTAGGCTGTATATATTTTTCTCTGAATGCTACTTGGGTAAGGAATGAGTCCCCAGATGAAAGCAGTGTGAGTCATTTCAAATCTAACAACCGCATATTATCATAAAACTGTGTTGATGTATTTGTAAAAATCCATGAAGAATTCTATAAGGAACTTTTGATCTTGGCAGGATCCAGGGGTAGGGATGCAGATCGAAGAGAGAATATTTGTGTTTTTTATCCAGTGGATTTTACAACATGGTCACATTTAATTTACTAATAAAAGAGGTATCAGGTATTTAGACTAAATTAATAAGGATGAGATTTGAAGGCAAAAACAATTGCATTTCCTGCATGGAATGTTAGAACTGAAAGGGGACTTAGCATCTAGTGTAGGTATGAATCTTTCCACATCTCACTAACATTGCTAATTAGTCTCTGCATTCCTTCCTGCTAAGCCTGTAGATGACCCCAGGATCCTTTTCAACACAGACCTCCAGGCAGCCATTACTAGGCAATTAGAGGTGACATATGGGTGAAATCTTTATCAATCCTCCTATAGAGCATTTCAAATAATCATCTTTAATTTCCTTCGAAAATATGTCACAGATATTTCTTGTGCACTGTTATGTTCCAGACATTGGGCGTATACACAAATAGAAAAGACCTGAATCTCAGCCTTAAAGAGTATATAGTTTAGAGAGGAGAAAGTAAGGCTAACAGGTGATTAAAATACTGTGTTCTAAGAGACAAGATGGAGGTACACATAAGTTACACATAGGAGGGCCTCATAACATAACCTAGGGTTGGACTCCACATTTTTCTTAATAGATGGAGCCTGCCTTTATCTTGAATAACAAGCAGAAGTTATGCAGGCAAAGCTGGAATGTTCTAGGACAGCGGTTCTCAACTTTTAAAAAAATCTCAGCTCCCTTTATACCCTTGAAAGTTATTGAGGATTTCTCAGAAAGTTAAACAAAGAATTACTGTATAATCCAGCAATTCCACTTCCAGGTATATACCCCAAACCATTAAGAGTACAGTCTCAAAAAATACCTGTACACCAAGGTTCATAGCAACATTTTTCATGAATTAGTCCAGTGTATGAATGAATGTATTACAATTTGCTTATCCATTTACCTGTTAAGGGACAATTTGGTTGTTTCTTTTTTTTTTTTTTAGCTGTTAAAAAAAAACATGAACTTTTGTGCACAGGTCTCTTTTTGGACATATGTTTTCATTTCTTTTCAGTAAATCACTAGTTGTTCAATGGCTGGGCCATAGCATAGATAAGTGGTTCTCAACTGGGGACAATTTTGCACTCTAGAGGACATTTGGCAGTGTTTGGGGACATTTTTGTCATGTCTGGGGAGGTGCTACTAGCACCAGGTGAGTAGAGGCCAGGAATACTGCTAAACATTCTGCAGCTCACAGGGCAGGCCCCACAGCAAAGACCCATCTGACACAAAAATCTCAATAGTGTTGAGGCTGAGAAAACTTGGGTTAGATATATGTTTAAATTTTAATGAAACGTCTAAACTCTTTTCTAATGGAACTGTACAATTTTGCATTCCCAGCAACAAGGTATGAAAGTACCAGTTGCTCCACATCCTTGCTAGCTCTTGGTATTGTCAGTCTTTTTAATTTTAGCCATTCTATGAGGAGTACAGTGGTATCTTTTTGTGATTTTAATGTACATTTCCTTATTAACTAATAAAATGGAGAATCTTTTAATGTATTTATTGCCCATTGGTATATCTTCTATTGTGAAATGTCTGTTCAAATCTTTTGCCCATTTTGTTTACCTTTTTATTATTGAGATTTAAGAGTTCTTTATCTATTCTCTTTTTTTTGTCTTTTTTATTGTGTTAAAATATACATAATAAGGAGTTCCCTGGTGGTCCAGTGGCTAAGACTCCACACTCCCAATGCAGGGGGCCTGGGTTCGATCCCTGGTCAGGGAACTAGAATCCCACATGCGTGCAGCAAGTAAGAGTCTGCATGCCGCAACTAAAGATCCTACATGCCACAACTAAAAAGATCCCTCATGCCACAACAAAGGTCCCGCACGTGGCAACAAAGATCCCGTGTACCACAACAAAGACCTGGTGCAGCTAAATAAATAAATAATAAAATAAAAAAATAATAAAATATACATAATATAAAATTTACTATTTTAATCATTTTATTACAGTTCAGTGATACTTCATTCTTGATTCAAGATCTTTATCGGATATTTTCACCCAATCTGAGGTTTGCCTTTTCAGTTTCTCTCCAGGATCATTTGAAGAGCTGTGTTTTAAATTTTGTTGTAGCCTAGTTGACTAAGTTTTTCCTTATGATTAATGCTTTTCTGTTGTCTTATGTAAGAAATCTTTGTCTACCTCAGAAGGTGAGGTATTTGTGAAGGTATTCTACATTTTTCTCTAGAAGTATCATAATTTAGTTTTATGTTTAGGTCTATATTTCAAGTAAATTCAAGTAAATTTTTGTATATAGTGTGAGGTAGATGTTGTTTCATTTTTTTCTCATACAGTATACATTTGATCCAGCACAACTGGTTGAAACAACTCTTTTTTCCCCATTGAATTATCTTGCTATTTTTGTCTTAATTACTATAGGTTTATGGTAAGTCTTGAAATCAGATGAGTCTTTCAATTTAGTTTTTTTAAAGATGTTTTTTAAAGATGTATTCTAAACCCTTTGAAATTCCAAATAAATGTTAGAATTATTCTGTCAATTTTTACAAGAAAAATCCTGATGAGATTTTGATCAGGATTGTTGAATCTAGATCCATTTAAAGAGAACTTACATTTTAGTAATACTGAATCTTCTAATCCACAAAGATGGTATGCCTCTTCATTTATTTATGTCTTCTTTAATCTTTAAAGAGATAATCTTCTTTATCTTTATTTTCTTTAAAGAGATAATCTTCTTTATCTCAGCAAAGTTATATTGTTTAACTGTTTGTTTGTTATGCTATTACAAATGGTATTTTAGATTTTAATTTTCTGATTGTCACTAATATAGAGAAATACAATTAATTTTTGTATATTGACCTTATATTCTATAATCTTGCTAAATTCACTGTTTAGAAAAACTGTGGAAAAATCTCGTAGTTTATGGCTCAGTTTACCCATTTGTCTATTATAAGCTGTATGAGATAAGAAAAGGCAAACTTTAAGATCTTATTAGCTTTTGGAAGTGGGTATAAGCCCAAATAAAATATTTTTAAAATTCAATTTATTAAATTTTTGCCACTGGTTAAAAAAAGGTGAAATGGAGTGAAAACCTTCTTTCCACACATGGATCCAGTTTTCTCCCACCCTGCTTACTAGAAACCACAATTTTCAGGGTGTCTTTTTAGAATTTCTTTGTACACATACAAGCAAATATTAATATATATTTCTCTCTTTTTATACAATAGTATATTATGCATAATGTTGTATACCTTGCTTTCTCACTTAAAAATATATCCTGTAATGTTTTTCCAGTTGCATATTGTATCCTTGTATTGATGTACCATGTACCATAATTTACGTAAGCAGTCTTCCATTGATGGACATTTAGATTTTTAAAAATATTTTGCTGTTAAAATTAATACTGCAGTGAATAGCCTTGTACATAAATCATTTATCTGTAGGATAGAGTCCCACAGGTAGAATTGATAGATCAAACAGTATTTGCATTTGTAAGTTGTTAGAATTTTCGAACTTGTCCTCCACTGGCAAGCCCAGGTGTTTGAAAAGTATTCATTTCTTAAGTCCTTACAGTATTCAGATTGCTGCAAGAACTTTTCTTCTTTGGACCAGAGAAAGGAAGAAGAGAGATAACATTTTTTGAGACTATTTTCATAAACAACTTAAAATCTTTATGAAACAAAGTAAGGATATTTTAAAAAAAAGAAAAATCATTTAAGGTTCTACTACGTATCATGTGTTATTCTTGGTTATTTAAGTAGATGAACCCTCACCAGCACCCTGTGAAATCAGTTTCATTTTTCTTATTCAAAGATGAAAAACTAAGGACCTGAAAGGTTAAATATACTACCCAAGGCTGTACCAATGATTTTTTTAAAAAATTTATTCCGTTTTTTCTTTTTTAAAGTTAACCATTTTATTTATTTTTGCTGTGTTGGGTCTTCGTTGCTGCGTGCGGGCTTTCTCTAGTTGCAGTGAGCGGGGGCCACTCCTCATCGCGGTGCACAGGCCTCTCACTGTGGCAGCCTCTCCTGTTGCAGAGTACTGGCTCTAAGTGCACGGGCTTCAGTAGTTGTGGCATGAGGGCTCAGCAGTTGTGGCTCACGGGCTCAGTAGTTGTGGCTCGTGGGCTCCAAAGCGCAGGCTCAGTAGTCATGGCGCATGGGCCCAGCTGCTCCGTGGCATGTGGGATCCTCCTGCAGCAGGGATCGAACCCGTGTCCCCTGCATTGACAGGTGGATTCCCAACCATTGCACCACCAGGGAAGTCCCTGTACTAATGATTGTTCAACAGAATCCAAAAGCGTTTTTCTTCTTTCTTAAGAGGGACCTACCTGTAACTAAGGAGATTCTATTTTTTATCATGATCAAGCTCCATATGCCCTTTGATGGTAAATCCATCTCATCTGTGTTTCTTGTGTTAGGATGAACGACTAGGACCATAAATGCTGACCACTGAGTTCTGATTTATCCAAAACTTGGTTGAAGTATGAAACTCACTGTCAGAAGATGGCACAGAGTTAAATTCTCTAGGATAGTTTCTTTTCATAGTTCTGTAGACTATCTTATCTAATATTAACATTTTCAGTTACACAATCTAAGATAAGGCAAACAGATCTTTTGCTTAGGGATATAAATTAATTGCTGGAAGAAGCCAGTCATGAGAAAGAATATATGTTTTAACTAGAGTCCACTGACCAAAGAATCTTAATTCAGGCAAGCCACTGATTTCTAGGTGACCTACAGCAAGATATTTAACCATGACTGTTTCAGCACTCTGTCTGTGAAATGGGGGTTGTTATTGATAACGATCACTAACAATGTACTTGGCATAAAATTAGTCATGATTTCTGATGAAGCACGAAATGTGAACTGGGTAAGAGAACAGATTTTGTAGCCAGGCAGACCTGGGTTTGAACCTCCTTCTGCTCTTTATTGAGTGTGTAACCTTGAGAACTTCACCAATTTTGCTGAGCCTACTTTTCTTTATCTAAATAATAAGGATATCAGTAGTACCTGCCTCATAGGGCTGTTGCAAAAATTAAATGAGCCCACATGGATAAAATATTTAGTATAGGGCCTGGAACATAGCAAGTACTCCTTAAATGGTAGCTGCTGTTGATATTGCTATTATTATAATTATTATTTTGTGTTACTGCCCATTTCTATCCTGAGATCTCTTAAGCACTGGCTGTTGGGGCAGATTTCTATACTGTGTGAACCAACTTTGTATGTTTAATATGGTTTATGCTCAGCTAAATCAAAACACAGAGGTAAAGCTCTACCGACCTTTTTGGCGATTAGCTTTTGCCTTTTCAAGTATGAGATTTGGTTATCTTTATCATTGTCTTAGCTTGTGTTACCTACCTATCATAAAATTAACCCAACCTTTTAATATCCTGTCACAAACATTTATCTTTTTGATCTTCAATAGAATTGTGGTAAGATTGACTGCTCTTGAACACATCTATCTTTCTTGTGTAATGTGAAGTTACCAGTGTTTAATATTTAACATGGTCACTTAGGTGCCATGAGCTTTGATTCATCCTTGCCACTAGATGGCACTATAATAGAACACATTCATTATAGTTATCCTTCACTGTCTAGGAAGACATGCCATAGACATAGGCGCTAAGGAGTAGTCTTTAAACGTGAAACTGAAGTTGAGAGGGCTTTGAAATAGGGACATTTTATAAGAGGAAGAATTTAGAGTTTGAGCATTATGTGGTTTGGGTCCCTCCAAAAGCATTCCCTGACACAAAGATTTGTGTGTGTGTTTATTTGAGAGATGATCTTGGTGGGCAGGAATGAGGGAGCAGGAAGAATGAGATTGGAAAGTAGAAACATAAGGATGATGGTTGGGCAGCAGGGCTTAATTCTACTGAAATATCCCAAGAAGCACCTAAGCATCCTAAGAAGAATGCTTCTCAGAATTGTCTACACAATGGTTTGCAGGCAGGAGTGTTTATTTACTAACTCTTTATTAACTCCTGTTCATTGGTCAAGATTGCCCCTGCTCTTTCCATGCATATACGAAAACTCCTGCTAGCATCCAAGGCAGCCATAGGGAAGAAAGTAAAGATACTCTATGAGCTAGCTATGGGTGAAATGCTATCAGGTGAAGCAACTCTAAGCTTGCATTGAATTATCTATTCCAACCTGGCTAAAATCAGACATAAGTCTAAGTGGTTGTGACTCAGGGCACCAGATGTGTCTGCTCCAGCTACCTAATAAATCATGTACTCTGTAAATTCTTCTGTTTGAAATAAACAAAGAATCCTAACGAACCATCTGCAACTCCAAATCATTGGGGACTACCCAACAGGTATTCTGGGAAGCGTTTAGTGAATAAAATGTAAATGGTTACTTTATGACATTCACAGGAAGAGCTTTTGCCCTTTATATCCTACTAGGAAAGGTCCAAATCTTGCCCTTTGTATCCCAATATGGAAGGATTCCCAAATCCTTTTATCGTTGTATACTAGGATATAGGGACAGGAGGTATTTGTTATTATAGGAGCAGGAAGATTCTGCTGATACAAAAACACTGGGTTAGGTAGTATATAGAGAGAGAACTGTATTGGGCTAGGAGCCAGGAGAGTTCAGGATCTACCTGTGATGTTGGATAAATCATTTAGGTCATCCTAAACTAACTTTTGAGACCTCAATGTCTTTTTCCATAAAAGGAATATATGGCTGAGTTCAGTCATCTTAAAGTTTCTTCTAGCCTTAAGAGACTATGAAAATTATATGTACAGAAAAACAGTTCACTTTTGCATATAAGCACATTGTATTTATATGTATATTTATGTTTACATGCATGATGTTATGAGTTTTTAGACACTGGAATTGATTATCCAATCTGTGGAAATCTCCTTGATCTTTAAAAATAAAAAATCCTTTTTTTTTCTCAGAATGATGTGTCAGATCTGCAAGTAAATAGAAGAAATACAAATTCTAAGATGTGCAAAAACAAGAGATATGAATCTCTGTTCTTTTCAATTGTTTAGTCATGTGGCATTCTTAATTACTATAGGTAATTAATAGTTTTTTAATGGAGGCAGGAGGAAGGATAAAAATCACCCTTAGAGGTAGAGTAATCATATAATTTATTGCACATACTGGACACTTTTGAAAGTAAAAGGGAGCACTAGTAATCATTGTTCCAGAATAAAAGCCATAAATCAGAACCATCCCAGGCAAACTGGGATATGGTATCACCCTACTCAAAGGTTGATTTCAGCTTTGTTAGTGGTTGAGCAAATACTAAGGTAAATTAAAACCAAATTCTCTAGCATTAAACTAACCTTCCCACTGAGAACAATTACAAAATCTCAGTAAAATTCAAAATAACAGCTGTTTGAAGTCATCACACAATAACCAGGGTGCCCAAAACTTGAAGGGCCAGCATCTCAAAGAGAAGGGAAAAGCATAAAGTGAGTCCTACATTTACTGATGCTTTTGTCTTTAGAACTTTTGCTTATTTGCCTTGCAAGTCATAGAGACTGAAGGGAAAGCAGAAACTTGGAGCTTGCAGCAGTATTACTAGGATAGGGAACCCAAAATTTAACTTCAGGGCTATTTAAGTAGCCAAGACTTAAGGAGCCAATATCTAAAGAAATGAGAACTTCAGAGAAGTGATCCAGAATTCTCTATACAATTTACCTTCAAGTCATTAGCTAATTCCTAAGCTGGGCATGAGTGGAGTGAGAAGCTAAGAAACCCTAAAAAAGTAGTTTTTAAGGGGCTAAAAAGCTAATTAGAGCTTTTGGCCATCTCACAGTTCTAAGGAGAGACAAAAATTACAATTTAGAACCTGCCAAGGAGAAGAGATCCCAGGAAATTCCTCAGGCTTTTTTTTTTTAAACATCTTTATTGGAGTTTTTTTGTTTTGTTTTTTTTTATTTTTTAAATTTAGGCTTTTAAAATAGACTTCTGACGTACTACAGCTGATGATAGGGATAAATTAGTAATAGATAAGCTCTCACAAAGTCTTAAACACTGGCCTCCAATTGGATTAAGGTTTCCTGCCTGTCAGGAAGAAGAAAATAAAATATTCTCTGGAGAAGTATAACATCATCCACAGTCTCTACAATCATTCATGCTTAATATCAGCCTTCAGTCAAAAATTACCAGCTATTCCAGAAATTAAGACCAAATGATGAAAACTAAGAGAAGAAAATTGACAATAGAAATAGGGTTATAGGGAATTCCCTGGTGGTCCAGTGGTTAGGATTCTGTGCTTTCACTGCCGAGGGGACAGGTTCCACCCCTGGTCAGGGAAGTAAGATCCTGCAAGCTGTGCTGCATGGCCAAAAAACCAAAAAAATCATAAACAAACAAAGAAACAAAAAAAGAAATAGGCTTATATGTAATACAGATATTGGGGTTAATAAAAATATAATTTTGAAATAAATATGATTAATATGTTAAAGAAAGTAGGTAAAGAACAGAGACTGTCACCATAAAATGAGCATCTGTAGAAATATAATCAAATGGAAGTTCTAGAGCAGAAATATCAGTAAGTCAAAAGATGAGTTTAACTGCAGATAAGACACAGCAGAATAGAGAATTAGAGAGCTGAAAATAAATAAGTGGAAAATACTAAGTTTGCAGTACAGAGAATAAAAATAAATGGAAAATAAAAGAGAGGGGAAATGGAGCAGAAGAAATATTTGAAGATAAACTGTCCAAAAACTTCCAAAACTACAGAAAGATAACAAACTGCAGATTCATGAAGCCCTATAAACCCCAAATAAAATAAACACAAATTATAGTAGCAAAGTAGTGATGACACCTATAAAGAGAAAATCTAAGACAAATTCCCTTTAAAAAAGCAACAGTCAACTGACAGTTGACCTTTCAAAAGAAGTGATGAAAGCTAGTAGGTAATGAATGATGTATATATACACAATTGAAAGAAGATAACTGCCAAAGAATTCTATGCCCAGTGAAAATATCCTTCAAAAAATGAAGGTAAAATAAAGACATTTTCATTCAAATAGAAATGGAGAGAAATTGTTACTAGAAAACCCACACTAAAATAATCACTACAAGGTGTTTTTCAGCAGAAAGTTAATGATCTTAGATGGAAATGCAAGAAGGAATGAAGAGTAACAGAAAAGATAAATCCATCTAAATAAATATATCTAAATAAATAAATCTTTAAAAGTCTGAATAAATGTTGACTCTGTAAAAGAATAATAATAAGGTCTAGTGGGTTTAAACTACGTGCAGAATTAAAATGCATGACAACAACAGCACAAAAGGCAGAAGAGGAGTAATTGTCATTGAAGTGTTGTAAGATTCTTGCATTATCTGGGATGTGGTATAATTACTAATTTAAGGTAGATTAATAAGTCCTGGATGTATGTTGCAGTATCTAGGGTAAATACTAAATAAACAAAAAAGAATGTATAACTAACAATCTAACATAAAAAAGAAAATGGAATGATAAAAATTACTTGAGTAATCAGAAAGTATGCAAGAAAGCAGAAAAAAGGAACACAAAAGAGATGGGACAAGTGGAAAACAAATAGTAAGGTGGTAGATTTAAACTCAAATATATTAGTAATTATATTAACTGTAAATGAGTGAAACATTTCAATTAAAAGCAAAGATTGTCAGCCTGGATTTAAAAAATAACCCAACTGGGCTTCCCTGGTGGCGCAGTTGTTGAGAGTCCGCCTGCCGATGCAGGGGACACGGGTTCGTGCCCCGGTCCAAGAGGATCCCACATGCCGTGGAGCGGCTAGGCCCGTGAGCCATGGCCGCTGAGCCTGTGCGTCCAGAGCCTGTGCTCCGCAATGGGAGAGGCCACAACAGTGAGAGGCCCGCATACCGCAAAAAATAAAAAAATTTAAAAAAATAACCCAACTATATACTGCTTACAAGAGACATGTCTTAAGCATAAGGACTATACTGTCCTTTTTCTCTTCCATAATCCAAACCAGGCTAACACACTGCATTTAGTCGTTACGTGTCATTAGTCTCCTCTGGTCCATATGAATTTCTCAGTCTTTTGTTTGTTTGTTTTTTATAACCTTGACAGTTTTGAGAAGTATCCATCAGGTATTTTGTAGAATATCCATGAATTTCAATTTGTCTGATGGTTTCCTTATGACTGGATAGAGATTATGGGTTTTGGAAGGAGTAATCTGACATTTGTCAACACTTGCTTTATGACTCAGAGGGTGTTTTATTTTAATAAATATTCCATGTACATCTGAGAAAGAATGTGTATATTTTGCACTTGTTTGGTGCAGTGGTATATAATGCACACAGGCAAGTTTGTTAATTGTGTTGCTCAAATATTTTATATCTCTACTAAATTGTTTGAGAAAAATGTGTTAAAATCTCTGATGATCATGGATTTGTCTATTTCTCTTTTTATTTATATGTTTTCATTTTTATGTATTTGAGTCTATGACATTAGGTGCACACAGATTTAATATTGTTATATCCTCCTGTTGAATTGTCCCTTGATCATTATGAAATGATCCTTTTTATGTCTAGTAATAGTTCTTGGATGAAACTTCATTTTGTCTACCACTGGTATAGATAAACACCTTTCTTTTAGTTAGTGTCTGCACACCACATTACTTTCCATCTTTCTCATTTCAACTTTTCTGTAAATCTGAAACTATCCTTCCTACCCCCAAATTTATTAAAAAAAGAAAAGAGGTAGAGAACGCAGTATAGACATGAGCAAAAACTTGAACTTAAAAAAATCGAAATGGATATCGAAATGTCCAATACAGACAAGAAAAAATGATCAATTTAATCAGTCATGAGAAAAATGCAAATTAAAACCTCAGTGCATTACCACTACACATCCTCCAACATGACTAAAATGGAAAGGACAGACAATACCAAAACTGGTGAGGATGCTGAGTCAATGGAACTCTTATACCCTGTCAGTGGGAGTATAAATTGGTAAGATCATCATTTTAAACTTTTTTGGGCAGTGTTAACTAAAACTGAACATATGCCAATCTCTACCACCCAGCAATTCTGCTCTAAGTACACACGTGTGCTAAAAAACATGGACAGGAATGTTCAGGGTCACTTTATTCATAGTAGCCCCAAACAAAATGTCCATAGATAATTTGTGACACAGCCATAAATGGAACAATGTATATTGATGATAAAAATATGAACTACTGTTACAAACAAAAATATGGATGAATTTCACAGACTTAATGTTGTAGAGGAAATCCACACTTCCTGGTTCCATTTATTTGAAGTTCAAAAGCAGATGAAATTGATCACTGGTGATGGAGGTCAGAATAGTGGTTACCCGTGGGGGAGGTAATGACTGAGAGAAGTAAGAGGTGCACCTTCTGAGGTGCTGGTGATTTTCTAAATCTGTCTCACTGGTTGTTACAAGAATGTGTTAACTTTGTCAGAGTCCACTGAGCAGTGCCCTTAAGATCTGTGCATTTAACTACATGAATATTATAGATAAATAAAAAGGTCAAAACCGCAAATTCCCCTGGAAACCTGAATTTCAATATTAAGACATGTTTTCACCCTGCTTTATAATACAAACTATAACATAATGTTTTAGGCAAAAATTCTATAAGATTTAGAAATGGAAAATGCAGCTATTGTATTATTCAAAGATAACGGAAAGAAACAGTTGAGTGTCAGTTCTTGTGTGCATGTGTGTATCCTTTCCAAATAAACAATATATAGAATGCTGTTAGTAGAAAACATCTGCACAATACTCTGATAACTAGTTAATTGGTCTTCTGTGCTTTGGGATTTATTTTATTCACCGCATGATCGGTTCCAGGGAGACCAGTTACAATTATTGTACCAACTAAGGCCAAAATGGGTGATAGATTGTCCTGATGTTCTAATATTTTGAAACGTGGAAAGAACTGTTTGAATGCCTAATAATGCTTTTACAAAATTTGGGCCCCTCACGATCAAAGCAAGTTAAGATTAATACTCATGGAAGATTTAACTAAGAGAAATTGTGAAGGTGAGTCAGTATCCCTGAGAGAAGACTGAGAAATAAAGAGAACATAACAATAGGGGGTTTTAGAGCTTTGGGGCTTTCTCTTTTAAAACAATTATTTAATATCAGCAAGCTACAGTTCTTGAGCATTTATTTTGTGTTGGGCAGTATGGGAAGTTTCTTTCTCTCTCTCTCTCTCCATATATGTATCTATCTCTAGATAGATACATAATCTTTAAAAAAAAATTCTCACAACAACTGTGAAAGATACTCTTGCTGTCCTCACATTTCACAGATGAAGAAACTGAGGTTTAGAGAGATTAAGCTGCTTGACTAAGGACACCCTGTGCCTCAGTGGAAAGCCATGATTCAAACTGGTATGGTCGCCTCTTGAGCCCATGTGCTTATTCACTGTTATTCATAGCAGCATTTCTGGAAGTATGAGTCATGTGTCACCTGCATCCCCATCCCAGGGGACACTTGTCAAGTACAGATTCCCAGATGCCTAGAGCAGGCAGATTCTCTGAAATGGGAGGTAGTGAGTCTCAATTTTTCTTTAGGGCACCAAGGTTGAGAACCACTGCACTTTGCTCTAACATTTTATCCAAACCCAACCTACCACATTTTTACGAATATCAAATAATAGAAGAGAATAATGCTCCCAGAGTGTATACACGGTGTTGTTATCATACGATCCCTCTTCCACTCACAACTATTTCATCTGAGATTTTTAAGGGTATAGTTCCTTTTCTAGCCAATTTCAAGCTGTTTATGTATTGAATATACACAAAAGGAAAATTGAGTTTGTTTAAATGAATGTTTATGACTCCCAAGAAGAGTATATGCCTATTGATTCTTTCCACTACATTCTAAACGTTAAGTTGAAGCAGTAAATTCATCAGAAGGAATATTATTCTGCCTACACAGTTTTCTATATTGGATGCCTTGAGACTGATGGAAATACCGAACAGTGGTATGGCATGTGTTTTTTTCACTATAAAATACAAGACAAAAAGTGATGTGGAAATGATCACATATCATGTAACAGCTAACGCTTTCAGACTTAAAGAAATTATTTTAGCATGCTTCCTTCCTCAAAGCCTCGCTTTCTTAAAAAAATGAAGAAAAGATGGGTAAAAGGATAAATGGAGGTTGCTAAATTCTTAAACCTTGCATTTTTTCCCCTCAGGTTTTGGAAAGAAATATCTAATACGATGCTCTGAAAATTTTTTGCTGGTACAAGAAAAGAAAAATAATAGTAAATAACTAAGACTCTTAATCATTAGGAGAATGATTAGGAGTATGAGATGCAGTCAGACCTGGGTTTGAAGGCTCCTCTTCCATGCTGCATTGTGATCTGGGGTGAGTTCCTTATTGTCTGTTTACTTATCTCCAGGTGTGATAGATAATGGTACCTATTTCGTGGGACTGAGGATTAAATGAAATTATGCATGCACAACGTGTACAATAAATGGCACGGCGCCTGGAACACAGCAAGCATGCAGAAACATTAGCTATTCTTGTAACTGTTAGTGTCTATTTATTCCATGATACCTACCATTTATGTTTTAAAGAAAGTTTCTTTTTATAGCAACTGAATATGAAATAATACTATTACCAGTTTCATGAGTTAGGGAACTGATGAAATAAAAATAACAAGAGATCATTTGACAACGTTTCCAGCCCTGTGTGACTGTAAGAACTCCCCTATGCCAGGTGTATGCTGCCTTAAACAAGTTCCTCATTGTTTCCTGGATTCTGTGCTGTGGAGCTTTCTTCTCTGGTTTCTTCTTGGAGGCAGAGTTGCTGGTTCCTTTTCTGTGAATTAGGAACTTCCTCACCACAAAGGGAGACAATTTGAGGAAAAAAAAATAAAGTCTCGTGGTGTTGAGGACAAAGTTGATAGACAGAGTTGCCAATCCAGTATGTTTCCTGAAGGTCTTAGTTCCACTGCTAAGTGAAGAATCACCATAGAAATATTTTTCTCTTTTTAAAATAGCTTTCCCTTCTCATACAAAGAATGTATGTTTATTATAGAAAAATTAAAAGATGGAAAAGTAAAAATATAAAAATACTGTGTAATCCTAAAGGAAATTACAGTTAACATTTTGGACTGTTGCATTAGAGATTTTTCCTTCCTATAGAGTGATAATATATATACACATACACATATCTATATGTATATATAGATATACACATATCTATATGTATATATAAACACACACACACACACACACACACACACACATATATATATAATTAAACTGTATATGGAGTTTGTATTATCTTTTCTCCCTAAGGTAATATTATAGATACTTCCCATCATTGAATATTTTCCCAGCTTTTAAAAGAAATTTTTAAAGAATTAGAAAAGTCTAATGCTTAAGTGTGATTTTATTATCTTTTGACTTAATTTTTTAAACTTATTTATTGATTCATGTAATAATCAAATATTTATGTGCTCACTATGTGTGAAGTACTAGATTGGGACTTATTGTAGCAGGGACTTTGGTGTTGCTCACCCCCATACCTAATGCCTAGAATTGTGCCTGGCATGTGGAGATGTTCGGTAGGTATTGCTGAATGAATGATTATTGGTATTTCTTTCTTTCTTTTTTTTTTTTTTTTGCGGTACGTGGGCCTCTCACTGTTGTGGCCTCTCCCGCTGCAGAGCACAGGCTCCGGACGCGCAGGCTCAGTGGCCATGGCTCACGGGCCCAGCTGCTCCGCGGCATGTGGGATCTTCCCGGACCAGGGCACGAACCCGTGTCCCCTGCATTGGCAGGCGGACTCTCAACCAGTGCGCCACCAGGGAAGCTCGATTATTGGTTTTTCTGCTAGCACGCCCCTGCAACCAGGGGTTGAAGTTTAAAAAAAAATAAGCCGCATCATTGCCTTGAGTGTGTCTCTTAGCCATTCTGGGATTGGATTCTGATGTGTGGCAGCTTGACTCAGTGGATAGCTCCTTTATGTTCCAAGGTCTGGGGAAGAGGACATCCTGAGATCCAGATTCAACTTGTTTCATGGTCTTTGACTATGGAAAGCAACTCTTTGCCCATGAAATTTGTGTGTGTGTGTGTGTGTGTGTGTGTATTTAGAAATGTACTTTCAAAGAAGTTTTACACATATATATTTATTCTTTGAACTGCAGTGTATTTGCATTTGGTGTGCTGAAACCCCTTAAATGACTTCCATAACCCCCCTCTAAGTGCTTCCATCAGGCTTCCCACTACTGTCTCGTAGCAGAGTATGTTCTTCATATGTGAACTCAAGCAGGAGCGAGGCAGAAACTGCAGTTTCCAATCTAAAAAGGTAATTTCCTCTCTAAGGTTTAAGATTAAAAAATAATTGGGGCTCAGGAAAAAGGTCTGTTCTACAAGAAAAATGACTTTTTCCTTTATGATTTTTTTTGTTGGGAGCAGGCAAGAAAAGGGGGACCCAGTCCCAAACTTGTGTAGCTCAATTCGTAAGACATAATACCTAGGAAGTCCCACAGCAGCAGATGAAGGGTATAAATTTTTTTTTATTTTCTCGGCCTCATCTCTGTGCCTGTAAAACATGCCTGTCATGCTGTGACTTTTATGTTTGTGAAATGGGGACGGACATAACTTGTAATGTTTCTTTGTTAGCTCATTCTTATGTTTTCAGGGCTAAATTCCGAAAGAGGAATGCCAGCTCTCCTGGTGTATAAAAAAGTTGGGGAAATGGCCTGATAGCCACTGTGTTACTGTAACCAGTATTTAATTTGTTTTTTGTTTTTGTTTTTAGTACAAGGCCTACATTTTTTTTTTAATAAATTTATTTATTTTTGGCTGTGTTGGGTCTTCATTGCTGCACGTGGGTTTTCTTTAGTTGCGGTGAGCGGGGGCTGCTCTTCATTGCAGTGCACGGGCTTCTCATTGCAGTGGCTTCTCTTGCTGTGAAGCACGGGCTCTAGGTGCGTGGGCTTCAGTAGTTGTGGCAAGTGGGCTCAGTAGTTGTGGCTCACGGGCTTAGTTGCTCCACAGCATGTGGGAATCCTCCCAGACCAGGGCTCGAACCCGTGTCTCCTGCATTGGCAGGCGGATTCTTAACCACTGCGCCCCCAGGGAAGCCCCCACAATCAATTTCAGAACATTTTCATCACACCAAAATGAAACCTGTATCCATTAGCAGTCACTTCCCATTTCCTCCCAACCACCTCAGCCAGAGAGTGTCTCTAATCTAATATCTGTCCCTAGAGCTTTGCTTATTTTAGGCATTTCATTTAAATGGAATCATACAATATATGGTATTTTGTGACTGCTTCCACTTAACATAATGTTTTCAAAGCTCATCTGTGTCATACATGTATTAGTATTTCACTCTTTTTTACTGTCACATATTCCACTGTCTGTTCATCAGCTGATGGACATTTGGGTTGTTTCCACCTTTCGGCTATTAAGAAGAATGTTGCTATGAACATTCATGTACAAGTTTTTGTGTGCACATGTAGTTTTACTCCTCTTGGCTACCTTGGAGTAGAATTGCTGCGTCACATGTTAAATCCATGTTTAACTTTTTGAGGAAGTCCCAAAATATTTTCTGAGGTGGAAAACACTATTGTATACTCACACCAGAAATGTATGAGGGTTTCAATTTCTGCACATTTTTACCAACACTTACTATTTTCTGCTGTTCTGGTTATATCCATTCTAGTGGGTATGAAGTGGTATCTCATTGTGGCTTTGATTTATATTTCCCTAATGTGTAGTGAGTAAGGATACTGGGCATTTTCTCAAGTGCTTATTGACCATTTGCATACCTTCTTGGGAGAAATGTCTCTTCAAACCTTTGCCCATTTCTCAGTTGGGTTATTTGTCTTTTTTATTATTGAGCTGTAAGTGTTCTTTGTATATTCTTGATACAAGTCCCTTAACAGATATATGATTTGCAAGTATTTTTTCCCATTCTGTGGGTTTTCATTTTCTTGATGGTGTCCTTTGAAGCACAAATGGTCTTAATTTTTGATGAAGTCTAATTTATTTTTTTTCTTTTGTTGTTTGTGCTTTTGATGTTGTATCTAAGAAGGCTTTGCCTAACATGGTCATAAGGATTTACTACTATATTTTCTTCTGAAAGTTTTATAGTATACCTCTTAAATTTAGTTCTATGATCCATTTTGAGTCAAATTTTCTATATGGTAGGGATTAAACCTCATAATTTTGTTTGTGAATATCCCAAAACCATTTGTTGAGAAGACCAGTATTTCCCCCATTGAATTGTCTTGGCACTCTTGTGGAAAATCAACTGACCACAAATCAACTGAGGTTATATTTCTGGATTTTTAAGTCTATTTCATTGATTTACATATCTGTCCATCTACCACTGTCTTGATTACTGTAGCTGTGTAACTAGTTTTGAAATTGAGAACTATGAGTCTTCCAAGTTTGCTCTCCTTTTTTCAAAGTTGTTTTGGCTATTCTGGGTCACTTGCATTTCTATGTGAATTGTAGGATCAGCTTGTCAATTTCTGCAAAAAATCCCAGCTGAGATTTTGATATGCATTGCATTGAATCTGTTGATCAATTTAGAAAATATTGCTATCTTAACAATATTTAGTCTTCTAATACTTGAATATGGAATGTCTTTCCATTTATTTAGGTCTTCTTTAATTTGTTTCAAAAATGTTTTCTAGTTTGCAGAGTATACACTTTACACTTATTTTGTTAAGTTCATGCCTAAGTATTTTATTCTTTTTGATGCCACTGTGAATGGAATTGTTTTCTTAATTTTAACTTTGGATTATTCATTGCTAGTGTCTAGATATACTATTGATTTTTATATATTGATCTTGTATCCTGCAACCTTGCTGAACTTTATCATGAGTTCTAATTTTTTTTTAGTCTAGTTACCACCCAGAAGTCCTCAGCGGGAGCTGAGGTCTAGCTTCCATGCTGTCCTGCCCAGCATATCTGTGCTATCACACAATCCAGCAGGCTTTTAACATCCAGGCTGGAGGGCTAGTCCTAAATATTGGGCTGCAGGGCTTTGGGTGAGATGCTGGTTGATTTATAACTTCTAAATATTTCAACATGCTATGTGGTCTCCATTTCCCTGGGTCCCACAAATAACCGAGGTGGGCTTATTTTCTATCTGTAACTCTACTGCCTCACCACTCTCACCACTACACACTTGCCTCTAGCTTAATGCATAATATTCTATTATTTAGATATCCATTTTCTTGAGTTAAAGCATTCCTGGTAAGACTCCTCTTTATCAGAGAAAGATTGTTGAAATGAGCCTGGATGACTGACCGCTTGTCAGGCATGGTGTAAAGTAAATGTGATTAAACTAAGAATGCGTCTTTTGCAGGGGGTGGGGGGCGGTTTGCAGGGGATCATGATCACAGTAGCTATAACGCCTCTCCTTCTTTAAATGGAAGAAATAAAAGATAAACTTTGTTTCTTAACATCTTAATTTAGGAGGAAACTAGGCTTTTCTCCAAAATGATTTTTTTCCTATCCATTTTATTTTCCTCTATTTATTATTTTTATGATGTATTAAATTGAACCATTTACTTGCAGTATGCTAGTTAAGACAATTTCCTTAGCATTTGCTGAATGATTTGGCAAGCCAGACATCCTAGAGCTAAACTGTAAAATCCCATTAAAACCTAGTCATATAAAAATAAAAGATGCTGCCTGGTACACTCCCTGACATGCTATGGTGAGGTCTCATCACATTATGATAACAAATGCCAAAAAGAAGTGACTACGTGTAATAGAATATGATGAAGACAGAGGAGTATATTAGTGATGCAGCCAACTGCATTTAATTAAATCCCATGTCCAAATTAGTTCTCTGATTGGCATGTTAAAAGAAAACATGTTTACTATGATAGTTCAAGTAGCACAGTTGTTGTTTTAGCAGACAGGCCTTTTAGCCTCTTTTTTTTTGGTCTTCAAGTTTTTTGCCACCCTACAGATGAAGTAGATGTTACTGAAGTCTCTCATCTCTCAGGCGAACAGACAGGTTCACATAGGAAAGTAGCTTGCCTGAGTCACCTGCTATTAAGGAGCCGAGCTGGAATACTAACCTAGGTCACAAAGATTCCAGAGTCTGTGCTCTTTCATGTATGCCAAGGGTTGGCCACTATGGCCTGCAGGCCAAATATGGCCAACTGTCTGTTTTCGTACAGTCCAAGGGCAAAGAATGGTTATATTTTTTAATGACTGAAAAAATTTTTTAAAGAACAGTGTTTCATGACATATGAAAATTTTCTGAAATTCAAATTTCAGTGTCCACATATAATGTTTTATTGTAATATGGCCATGTCCGTTCATTTATCTGTTGTCTATGGCTACTTTCACACTAGAGTAGCAGAGTTGAGTAGCTGTAACACAGATATATGGCTGGCAAAGCCCCAAATACTTATATCTGGCTTTCTATACAAAAAGTTTCTTTGCAACAGCCCTCACATACAAACTTAAAAATTCACCTGGAGGCTGTGGCCCTGGGATTTTTAATAAATCCCCAATATCATTTTGAATACTTCTTAAAACAATTCTTATTACTGTTTTACATCATTACTATTTGTGTATTTCCTCCCCTTTCCCATTAATTATTGAGGGCTGGGACCATGCTGAAGTATCTTTGAATGAATAAATGAGTGTGGAGTTCATGTATTAAATCATTAGGTGTATATTTTTGAGTTTCTACTATGTGTCAGGTACTCCTCAGGGATAAAACAGAATGCCTAAAGTCTGGGAAGATAAGTAAAAGGCCTGTGATAAAGCTACATTATAAGAGGCCCACATTAATGAAAGAGAATAATACCTGCTATTCCTAATGATAACTCATAAGACCCTTCCAGGTTTTTTCTCTTAATTTTTTTAAAAAATAGTTTTTTAATTTATTTATTTATTTTTGGCTACATTGGGTCTCTGTTGCTGCACGCAGGCTTTTTCTAGTTGCAGTGAGCAGGGTCTACTCTTCGTTGTGGTGCGCGGACTTTACTCTTCGTTGTGGTGCGTGGGCTTCTCATTGCAGTGGCATCTCTTGTTGTGGAGCATGGGCTTTAGGCACGCGGGCTTCAGTAGTTGTGGCATGTGGGCTCAGTAGTTGTGGCTTGCGGGCTCTAGAGCGCAGGCTCAGTAGTTGTGGCACACAGGCTTAGTTGCTCCGCGGCATGTGGGATCTTCCCAGACCAGGGATTGAACCTGTGTCCCTTGCATTGGCAGGCTGATTCTTAACCACTGCACCACCAGGGAAGTCCCAACCCGTCCAGTTTTAAAGATTAAATTGTTTTGGTTTCATTGTAGTGTTAGATGTATCTTATAGAATTTAAGGGTTTATACATTGCTAATACAAAAGTAAGCTGTAATGTCTAGGTATCATCGGAATTTGGGGGCCAAACAACAGGGTGTTAACTATATTTAGAATGGAATGGTGAACTGGTGTGAAGCCTTAGGGCTTATGCGTACAGCTGTTGTCTGGCTATGATAAAGAAAACAGACGGATGTCATTATACCATAGATGGAATCAGATAGAGAGAACCCATTTTAACTTCAATAGGAAGGAGGCTGAAGATCTATTTTAACACAGTATTATTGTGATATGTAAAATGTTTTAATGAATAAACTTAATGGATTTTAAAGTAGATTTTAAACTTTGATTTAATTATAATTTTCCAGGAACTGTTTAAAGCTCCCTTTGTAAATATGCTAAGGTACCATATTAAAATGGGAAAATAGATGTTTAGTTGTAATACTACCCCCATCTTTTGGACATGGAAGAAGCAGCTGTTACCACATTGCCAAAGCATGGTCAATTTTTGAGAGACAGGAGTACAGTCCATGAAGAGCATTAAGTAGAAAATGACAATGCCTCAGGAAAATAAAATAACAACCAAAAACGTGACAACTTAAGAAAGCCACTTTTCTGTTGATTTATGTATTAGCTATCTATGGCTATATAATAAATTATGCAATCTTATCATCTCAAAACAACAAATGCTTTTTTTTTTTTTTTAATGTTGAGCCTTCTTTTAATTAATTTATTTTTATTTTTGGCTGTGTTGGGTCTTCGTTTCTGTGCAAGGGCTTTCTCTAGTTGTGGCAAGCGGGGGCCACTCTTCATCACGGTGCACGGGCCTCTCACCGTCGTGGCCTCTCTTGTTGCAGAGCACAGGCTCCAGACGCGCAGGCTCAGTAGTTGCGGCTCACGGGCCCAGTTGCTCCGCGGCATGTGGGATCTTCCCTTCCCAGGGCTCGAACCCGTGTCCCCTGCATTAGCAGGCAGATTCTCAACCACTGCGCCACCAGGGAAGCCCAACAAATGCTTTTTATCTCATAGTTTCTGTGTGTCAGGAATCCAGGCGTGGATTGGGCTGGTAACTCTGGCTCAGGGTCTCACAAGATTACATGACCAGAGCTGCAGTCATCTCTAGACTCAACTGAGCCTGGAGAGTCTACTTCCAAGCTCACTTATGTAGTTGGTGGCAGGACCCAGTTCCCCATGCGTCATTAGACTGATGGCCTCACTTCCTCACTGGCTGTTGGCCAGGGGTCTCCTCAGTTCCTTGTCAGATGGACCCTTTCGTACGGTGGCTCACAACATGGTGGCTGGCTTCCATCAGAGTAAGCAAGCCAAAGAGCAGTAGAGGGCAAGACAGAAATCAGTGTCATTTTGTAACCTAATCCCAGAAGTGACATTCCATTACTTTCATTGTATTCTTATTTATTAGAAGTGAGCCAGTAGATCCAGCCCACCCTCAAAGAGAGGGACTTACACAAGCCCATGACTACCAAGAGGTAGTAAACCACAATTTAATTTTTTCTGATTACAGAAGTGATACACATAAAAATTCAAGTATTGAAAAATGCCATTCATTGATAAAATATATATCAATGAAAATATATTGAGTTCCTACTATGTGCTAGGACTAAGGGATGCAATAATGTTCAAAACAAACAAGTTTCCCTGCCTTCCTATAGCTTACATTCTGGAAGGACTAAAGCACTGAGAAGATTACTGCAGTGCTTGGTACACAAGAAGGCTCTTGAAAGATGTTAGTTATTTTTATTTTTGCAGGGTAGACATCCTGTCACAGAAATAGAGCCAAACTACTCAGTCTGTGGCATCTCTAATCCTATTGTAGACAAATATGATTTGCTTAACCAGAGCAGAAATGGCCTTTGTTTCACTTATGCTTGAAAGAGGCAATTTATAATGGTTTGCAACACTACACACCTGTAACGGACTTTCTCACATTTGTGTTTTTCAAGTGGCCTTTGCCAGAAAAAAATGAAAACTCTGCAGAGTCCCACGGAAGTAGCTGTCCTAGTAGTTTTCCTGGCATGCCCTGCTGACCACCATATCCTTTTGTATTACACGTGACAAGTTGACCTAACATCTTCCAGTTCAGAATTATTTTAATTGCTTTCTTTTCTAGATGCATCTTTTCAGTCTCTCAAGTGCTCTTTAAAACATGGCTTCTTGAACCACAAACAAGATTTCAAATGTGTGCCTTGTTATGCCAGTATTCTGTTGTTTTCACTAATTAATATTCCAAATCTCAAAAACTGTCTCAAGATTTTAATTGACTTTTGTCACCCCCATCTCATTCAAGTCCTGTGCTGGCTCTCCTTGTACATTATTATTAAACCATGCATACTGTGCTTCCTCCCACCCCCACCTGATATTTAGTTCTTTCTTGAACTTTGTTTTGAACGACAGTTGAAGGATAATTTATTATACTGGGCTTCTAACACTAGTATAGTCAGCTACAGTTTGCTATTCTAATTAGGAAAAAACAGTCAGTCAAGGCAGTTGCTCATTTGTGAGAACAGACATAGCTTATTTGTCCTGTACATAAATTCCTTTGTATAATATAGAACTAACCCCTCCTTCCCCACACACTGTTGAGAGAACTATAATAACAAATCTGAGTTATAAAATACTTTTATACATATGTTGATTTAGTCTCCCAGGTTTAGAAATATATTTCCAAAATATAATAAAAGGATAAGAATTTAGATGAATACAATAGTTGTTCATTAAAATAAGTTCTTTGAAAGCATTCTTTAAAATACTTCCCTTAATGGGCTTCCCTGGTGGCACAGTGGTTGAGAGTCTGCCTGCCGTTGTAGGGGACACGGGTTCGTGCCCTGGTCCGGGAAGATCCCACATGCTGAGGAGCGGCTAGGCCCGTGATCCATGGCCGCTGAGCCTGCGCGTCCGGAGCCTGTGCTCTGCAACGGGAGAGGCCGCGGCAGTGAGAGGCCCGCATACCGCAAAAAAAAAAAGATAAAAAAAAAAACTTCGCTTAAGTTCTGTCATTCATCATTCTTCATTGCTAACTTCACAGATTCTGCCAAATTAAACTCTCTTCCAGACCCTTTCCAAGACATTTCACGTGGATTGCCACCAGATTAACCCCATTGATGCAGTGGTAGTTGTCAGTCTAAAGTCTGTTGGTCTTCTCTGTGTTTTGATCTACTCATAGGACTTCTAGGCATGGAACATCTATTTGTTGACTTTTCCCTGTTCAAACAGATCATTTTCTAATACTCTTTTTAAGTTCATGTATCTATCTGAAAGGGAAACATAGACAACTTCTACTCAGATCACCGAGGTGCATGGAAACTATTTACCATGCAGGCAGTTACTTTTACTAATGAATGAAAAGAAAACACAATAACAAGAAATCTAGCCCAGTAAAGAAGGATTACTGAGTTGGGTACACCAATACCTTCGGGATTATTTTTCCCCAATTATCAGAACACCAGAGTCTAAAGATAGCACAGTCACAAGAATAAATATTTGTGGTTATTATCTTTCAAGCTAGGAGGTTATAGCCAGAGGAAAGTGGATGGATTTTAAGGAAATTACCTGGATGTTTTAGGGTATGTTAGGCTTGTCTTCCTCCTATTCCAGACACACACTGGGTCACCCAATAATGATACTTTCATATGGCTTCTGACATATTTATTATGTTCTTGCCGTTATAATTCTCTTAAGGATTCTTGACTCCAAATGCAAGGCAGCTCTAAAATAACTATTCATCTGTGTGCCAGTCATCTAGTTTCCTTCATACCTGCTCCCTGCCTCTCCCTTCTCTACTCGGTGTTCAGATTGCTGACCCCCATACCTGACATTTCCCTTGACCTGTGGCTTGCAGCTGTTTTGGCTACTGGGAGGCACTAGAAAGGGACTGAGGAGGAGATGAGGGGAGAAGCCAATGTATTTTTTTCCCCTCTCTCTCTACTTGTGGTGGAGCATGGGGGTCCATCATTGGCTTCAGCTCCTTCCTGGTTCAGGCTGTCTGTGGGATAGCCCCTCCCTCTTTGGTCCAGTCTCCCATTGGGCAGCTCCAGCTTTTAGGCTCTGGTAACACCACCTACTCTCTGTGTACCAATAGTTCTAGGGGAGAAGCCACTTTCTGCTATTGCAAACCTTTGGGTGGTCTCACTGCTCCCTGTTTAGCTTTTCAGTTCATCAAACCTTTTGAAACTAGTGCCCTGTATTAAATTTTCTTTTTCAAACTACCTGACGTGAAGACTTCTGCTTCAGTGAATATGGCATAGACATACTTTGTCCTATTCCTTCTGCTAAGTATAATTAAAAACCCCAGAAGTAATATAACATTTATATAAATACAAATTACATATGATAAATATAAATTCCATATATTTATATAATTATTATTATAGTATATTATATTACAAATATAAACCACATACAAGAAGACTGTGAAAGGTGGAGATAAGGCAGACTGGCTACGGACTCTGGACCCAAATAATAACATGGCAGTGAGTCCCCTGGGTTTTGTTTGTTTTCTGCTTTGTCTCCTACATCCCAGACTGGCTACTGAAGAAACTGGCAACTCGAAATGACCAATGGGTGTAGGTAAAACGAGCCCCAACAAAACCCTGCTTTCTTTAATCAAACGTCTGGAAAAGGGCAGCCTAGCAAGACAAAAACCTTTTAGAGGGAGGACCTTCAAGATAGCAGAAGAGTAAGACGTGGAGATCCCCTACCTCCCCACAAATACATCAAAAATACATCTATATGTGGAACAACTCCTATCGAACACCAACTGAACGCTGGCAGAAGACCTCAGACTTCCCAAAAGCCATGTGGCTGACAGGCTCTTGGTTATCCAGCTGGGTATCAGGCCTGAGACTCTGAGGTGCGAGAGCCGAGGTCAGGACATTAGACCACCAGAGACCTCCCAGCCCCACATAATATCAGTCGGTGAGATCTACCAGAGATCTCTGTCTCACCGCTAAGACCCAGCTCCACTCAATGACCAGCAAGCTTCAGTGCTAGACACCCCATGCCAAACAACTAGCAAGACAGGAACACAACTCCACCCATTAACAGAAAGCCTGCCTAAAAATCATACTAAGTTCACAGACACCCCAAAACACACCACTGGACGTGGTCCTGCCCACCAGAAAGACAAGATCCAGCCTTATCCACCAGAATACAGACACCAGTCCCCTCCACCAGGAAGCCTACACAATCCACTGAACCAACCTTACCCACTGGGGAAAGAAACCAAAAAACAATGGGAACTACGAACCTGCAGCCTGTATAAAGGGGACCCCAAACACAGTAAGTTAAGCAAAATGAGAAGACAGAGAAATATGCAGTAGATGAAGGAGCAAAGTAAAAACCCACCAGACAAAACAAATGAAGAGGAAATAGGCAGTCTACCTGAAAAAGAACTCAGAGTAATGATCGTAAAGATGATCCAAAAGCTTGGAAATAGAATGGAGAAAATACAAGAAACGTTCTTTAACAGGGACCTAGAAGAACTAAAGAGCAAACAGTGATGAACAACACAATAAATGAGATTAAAAATTCTCTAGAAGGGATCAATAGCAGAGTAACTGAGGCAGAAGAACGGATAAGTGACCTGGAAGATAAAATAGTGGAAATAACTACTGCAGAGCAGAATAAAGAAAAAAGAATGAAAAGAATTGAGGATAGTCTCAGAGACCTCTGGGACAACATTAAATACACCAACATTCGAATTATAGGGGTCCCAGAAGAAGAAGAGAAAAAGAAAGGGACTGAGAAAATATTTGAAGAGATTATAGTTGAAAACTTCCCTAATATGGGAAAGGAAATAGTCAATCGAGTCCAGGAAGCTCAGAGAGTCCCATACAGGATAAATCCAAATAGAAACATGCCAAGACACATGTTAATCAAACTATCAAAAATTAAATACAAAGAAAAAATATTAAAAGCAGAAAGGGAAAAGCAACAAGAGAATCCCCATAAGGTTAACAGCTGATCTTTCAGCAGAAACTCAGCAAGCCAGAAGGGAGTGGCAGGACATATTTAAAGTGATGAAAGGGAAAAACCTACAACCAAGATTACTCTACCCAGCAAGGATCTCATTCAGATTTGACGGAGAAATTAAAACCTTTACAGACAAGCAAAAGCTAAGAGAATTCAGCACCACAAAACCAGCTTTACAACAAATGCTAAAGGAACTTCTCTAGGCAGAAAACACAGAGGAGGAAAAGACCTACAATAACAAAGCCAAAACAATTAAGAAAATGGTAATAGGAACATACCTATTGATAGTTACCTTAAATGTAAATGGATTAAATGCTCCAACCAAAAGACATAGACTGGCTGAATGGATACAAAAACAAGATCCATATATATGCTGTCTACAAAAGACCCATTTCAGACCTAGGGACACATACAGACTGAAAGTGGTGGGATGGAAAAAGATATTCCATGCAAATGGAAATCAAAAGAAAGCTGGAGTAGCAATTCTCATATCAGACAAAATAGACTTTAAAATAAAGACTATTACAAGAGACAAAGAAGGACACTACATAATGATCAAGGGATCAATCCAAGAAGATATAACAGTGGTAAATATTTATGCACCAAACATAGGAGCACCTCAATACAGAAGGCAAATGCTAACAGCCATAAAAGGGGGAATCGACAGTAACACAATCATAGTAGGGAACTTTAACACTCCACTTTCACCAATGGACAGATCATCCAAAATGAAAATAAATGAGGAAACACGAGCTTTAAATGACACAATAAAAAAGATGGACTTAATTGATATTTATAGGACATTCCATCCAAAAACAACAGAATACAGTTTCTTCTCAGGTGCTAATGGAACATTCTCCAGGATATTTCATATCTTGGGTCACAAATCAATTTAAGAAAATTGAAATTGTATCAAGTATCTTTTCCGACCACAATGCTATGTGACTAGGTTTCAATTGCAGGACGAAAACTGTAAAAAATACAAACACATGGAGGCTAAACAATATGCTACTAAATAACCAAGAAATCACTGAAGAAATCAAAGAGGAAATCAAAAAATACCTAGAAGCAAATGACAATGAAAACACGATGGCCCAAAACCTATGGGATGCAGCAAATGCAGTTCTAAGCGGGAAGTTTATAGCTATACAATACTACCTCAGGAAACAAGAAAAATCTCAAACAACGTAACTTTACACAAAAGCAATTACAGAAAGAAGAACAAAAAAACCTAACGTTAGCAGAAGGAAAGAAATCATAAAGATCAGATCAGAAAAAAATGAAAAAGAAATGAAGAAAATGATAGCAAAGATCAATGAAGCTAAAAGCTGGTTCTTTGAGAAGGTAAACAAAATTGATAAACCATTAGTCAGACTCATCAAGAAAAAAAGGGAGAAGACTCAAATCAACAGAATTATAAATGAAAACGGAGAAGTAACAACTGACACTCCAGAAATACAAAGGATCATGAGAGATCACTACAGGCACCTATGTGCCAATAAAATGGACAACCTGGAAGAAATGGACAACTTCTTAAAAAAGCACAACCTTCTGAGACTGAACCAGGAAGAAATAGAAAATATAAATAGACCAATCACAAGCACTGAAATTCAGACTGTGATTAAAAATCTTCCAACAAACAAAAGCCCAGGACCAGATGGCTTCACAAACAAATTCTGTCAAACATTTAGAGAATAGCTAACACCTATCCTTCTCAAACTCTTCCAAAATATAGCAGAGGGAGAAACACTCCCACACTCATTCTACGAGGCCACCATCACCCTGATACCAAAACCTGGTAAAGATGTTACAAAAAAGAAAACTACAGTCCCATAACACTGATGAACATAGATGTAAAATTCCTCAACTAAATAGTAACAAACAGAATCCAGCAGCACATTAAAAGGATCATACACCATGATCAAGTGGGGTTTATTCCGGGAATGCAAGGATTCTTCAAAATACGCAAATCAATCAATGTGATAAACCATATGAACAAATTGAAGGATAAAAACCATATGGTAATCTCAATAGATGCAGTAAAAGCTTTTGACAAAATTCAACACCCATTGATGATAAAAACTCTCCAGAAAGTAGGCATAGAGGGAACTTACCTCAACATAATAAACGCCATATATGACAAACATACAGCCAACATTGTTCTCAATGGGGAAAAACTGAAACCATTTCCCCTAAGATCAGGAACAAGACAAGGTTGTCCACGCTCATCACTATTATTCAACATAGTTTTGGAAGTTTTAGCCACAGGAGAGAAGAAAAAGAAATAAAAGGAATCCAAATTGGAGAAGAAGTAAAGCTGTCACTGTTTGCAGATGACATGAGATACTATACATAGAGAATCCTGAAGATGCTGCTAGAAAACTACTAGAGCTAATCAATGAATTTGGTAAAGTAGCAGGACACAAAATTAATGCACAGAAATCTCTTGCATTCCTATACACTAATGATAAAAAACCTGAAAGAGAAATTAAGGAAACACTCCTATTTACCACTGCAGCAAAAAGAATAAAATACCTAGGAATAAACCTACCTAAGGAGACAAAAAACCTGTATGCAAAAAACTATAAGACCCTGATGAAAGAAATTAAAGATGATACAACCAGATGGAGAGATATACCACGTTCTTGGATTGGAAGAATCAACACTGTGAAAATGACTATACTATGCAAAGCAATCTACAGATTCAGTGCAATCCCTATCAAACTACCAATGGAATTTTTCACAGAACTAGAACAAAAAAATTCACAATTTGTATGGAAACACAAAAAAACCCGAACATACAAAGCCATCTTGAGAAAGAAAAACGGAGCTGGAGAAATCAGGTGCCGTGACTTCAGACTATACTACAAAGCTACAGTAATCAAGACAGTATGGTACTGGCACAAAAACAGAAATATAGATCAATGGAACAGGATAGAAAGCCCAGAGTTAAACCCACACACATATGGTCACCTTATCTTTGATAAAGGAGGCAAGAATATACAATGGAGAAAAGACAGCCTCTTCAATAAGTGGTGCTGCGAAAACTGGACAGCTACATGTAAAAGAATGAAATTAGAACACTCCCTAACACCATTCACAAAAATAAACTCAAAATAGATTAAAGACCTAAATGTAAGGCCAGACACTATCAAACTCTTAGAGGAAAACATAGGCAGAACACTCTATGACATAAATCACAGCAAGATCCTTTTTGACCCACCTCCTAGAGAAACGGAAATAAAAACAAAAATAAACAAATGGGACCTAATGAAACTTAAAAGCTTTTGCACAGCAAAGGAAACCATAAACAAGATGAAAAGACAACCCTCAGAATGGGAGAAAACATTTGCAAATGAATCAACGGACAAAGGATTAATCTCCAAAATATACAAGCAGCTCATGCAGCTCAATATCAAAAAAACAAACAACCCAATCCAGAAATGGGCAGAAGACCTAAGTAGACATTTCTCCAAAGATATACAGATTGCCAACAAACACATCAAAGTATGCTCAACATCACTAATCATTAGAGAAATGCAAATCAAAACTACAAAGAGGTATCACCTCACACCAGTCAGAATGGCCATCATCAAAAAATCTGCAAACAATAAATGCTGGAGAAAAGGGTGTGGAGAAAAGGGAACCCTCTTGCACTGTTGGTAGGAATGTAAATTGATACAGCCACTATGGAGAACAGTATGGAGGTTCCTTAAAAAACTAAAAATAGAACTACCATACGACCCAGCAATCCCACTACTGGGTACATACCCTGAGAAAACCATAATTCAAAAAGAGTTATGTACCACAATGTTCACTGCAGCTCTATTTACAACAGCCAGGACATGGAAGCAACCTAAGTGTCCATCGACAGATGAATGGATAAAGAAGATGTGGCAAATATATACAATGGAATATTACTCAGCCATAAAAAGAAACAAAATTGAGTTATTTGTAGTGAGGTGGATGGACCTAGAGACTGTCATACAGAGTGAAGTAAGTCAGAAAGAGAAAAACAAATACTGTATGCTAACACATATATATGGAATATTAAAAAAATGGTTCTGAAGAATCTAGGGGCATGACAGGAATAAAGATGTAGCTGTAGAGAATGGACTTGAGGATATGGGGAGGGGGAAGGGTAAGCTGAGACGAAGTGAGAGAGTGGCATTGACATATATACACTACCAAATGTAAAACAGATAGCTAGTGGGAAGCAGCTGCATAGCACAGGGAGATCAGCTCAGTTCCTTTGTGACCACCTAGGGGTGGGATAGGGAGGGTGGGAGGAAGATGCAAGAGGGAGGGGATATTGGGATATATGTATACATATAGCTGCTTCAGTTTGTTATACAGTAGCAATTAACACAACAATATAAAACAATTATATTCCAATAAAGATGTTTAAAAAAAGAAAACTTTTAGAAAGCAACTGCTGTACAGAAAAAAATTATTGCCTCACCCTTATTCCCACCTGCAAAAATGGACTATGGGGCTGAGCCCCATCCTCACCAAGTGATAACTAAGATGCCAAAACCACAGAGCTGCAAAATACGTGAAACAAAGGTGATAGACCTAAAACATGAAATGGACAAATCCATGATTATAATTGAAAATTGATAGAGCAACTAACAGAAAATCAGCAGGGATTCAGAAGAACTCATCAACGCCATAGACCAATAATGTAACTGACATTTGTAGTACACTCCCCCCAACAAGACCAGAATACACATCCTTTTGAGTGCTCATGGTACATATACCAATGTAACTATGTATTGGACCATAAAATGAACTTTAACAAATTCAAAAGAAGTGAAACCATACAGAATGTGTTTGACCAAACATGGAATAAAAAACCAGTATCAGAAAGATAAGAGAAAAATCTCCCAACAATTTTAAACTGCACACTTTTAAATAATCGGTGGTTCAAAAAGAATGTCTCAAGGGAAATAAAACAAAACTAAACATTGAACTGAATAAAATATTTCATATCAAATTTATGGGACATAGCAAAAGCAGCGCTGAAAGGAAAATTTATAGCATTAATGCTTATGTTAGAAAAGAGGAAAGGTCTCAAATCAGTAATCTAAGCTCTCACTTCAAGAGCCTAGGTTGAAAGGCTGCTCTGGTGGCGCAGTGGTTAAGAATCTGCCTGCTGGTGCAGGGGACAGGGGTTCAAGCCCTAGTCTGGGAAGATCCCACATGCTGCAGAGCAGCTAAGCCTGTGCGCCACAACTACTGAACCTGCGCTCTAGAGCCCGCGAGTCGCAACTACTGAGCCCACGTGCCACAACTACTGAAGCCCACGTGCCTAGAGCCCGTGCTCCGCAACAAGAGAAGCCACTGCAATGAGAAGCCTGCTCACCGCAACGAAGAGTAGCCCCCGCTCACTGCAACTAGAGAAAGCCTGCGCACAGCAACCAAGACCCAATGCAGCCAAAAATAAAAATAAATAAAAAATTTTTAAATATATATTAAAAAAAAAGCGTAGGTTGAAAAGCACTCAATGAAGGGACTGTTGTTAAAGCTCAGGGCTGAGTTAAAGGAAACTAACAAGGGATGGTGAAGCACCCCAAGTTTAGCAGTGGTAGAAAGTACTACTACCCTTTAGGCCTGAAGGCACAAGAAGAGAAAGTTTTTGCTGAAATCTGGTGAGAACTGCAGCTCTAGGATAAAGTGGCCTGGAAGGTGCTTGGCATTTATTAGAGAAACACAGCTACTGCCAACTTGTGGGAATAAATACCCTGACTTCTCTCTCCTTCTGTCCTCTGATCTCCTATGGTGCTGTGCATTGACTGAACCCAAAAGGAAGCCAGAGGGCAAGAAAGGCCTCCCATAGCACAGAATAGGGTGGAAAATGATGGAAGGTGTGTCTGTAGGGATGAATGGAGAATATTCAGCACAGTTTCTTTCAAGATTATCCAATAACTTCAACTATAAGCAAAGTATTTTCTAGAAAAATTTGTAGACTGCTTTAATAAGAGAGCTATTTGTAATCATCAAACATATAGGGATTTGAGTAGAGGTGTTGGTTTTTAAAGATCTTCAGCTACTTGAAAATAATTGTCTTATTTATTTTAATACTGCCCTTTTCCCCATCCTATATATAATCAACAGTTTTTGAAGAAAATATTGCTAAGGAATGGTAGACATTAGCTTGGACCTGGAAACATCATAAGCAGACTAGTGTTTGACTCTTGGCTCTGCCCTTTTCTCGTTGGGTAACCTTGGGCAAGTTACTTAACCTTTCTGAGCTTCTGTTTACTAATCTACAAAATAGGTGTGATAATGTCTATTTCTGAGAATGGTTGTATAGCTGAGAGAATTAAATGAAAGATGCACGTGAAGGCACCTGGTAGGAACTCAATACATTCTGATTGAATTTGAATCAAAAATTCTAAATTAGTGGCTTCAAAATTCATGAGGTAAGGCCACATGTTAGAATTAAGAAGGAATTTTTAAGAAGAGAAGAAAATCTGTATTTAGACTGTTAATGTCATTTATCAATCAACAATTATGATAATATGATCAGCAAACTGTTCTCTATTGATGGATTTTCACCATGTTTTGATTACAAATGTGAAATCTTACCATGATTCAGCTCATATTAGGAATTCAATGAATTTATTAATTACCTGATCATCTTCCCCCAAAAAAGCAAGTCCTTTGGCATAGGATGCTAGTTACATTGAGTCTGTAGTTCACCCATTTAGTCAAAGATGAGCACTATTGGTGAGTATCAGCTGTATAGAAGCCTGAGGTGCATCTTTTTGCATCCCCTCTCAAACAGGTTGCCATGGTAATGTTGACAGTCACAAATTCTTAATAGAGACTACTAAGGGTGTGAGGAAAAAATAAACATTGCAGGTAGAGTTTTTTTTTGTTTTTTGTTTTTTGCGGTACGCGGGCCCCTCACTGCTGTGGCCTCTCCCGTTGCGGAGCACAGGCTCTGCAGCCATGGCTCACGGGCCCAGCCGCTCTGCGGCATGTGGGATCTTCCTGGACTGGGGCACGAACCCGTGTCCCCTGCATCGGCAGGCGGACTCTCAACCACTGCGCCACCAGGTAAGTCCCAGTAGTACCCCTTCTTAGGGTGCTTGTGAGCATTAAGTGCGATCACATGCGCACTTAGCCGAGGTGCCCTGCCCACAATCATCTCCCGTACGCATCAGTATTATAATTATCAGCCTCGTACATGTGATGCACAGCCCCCAAAGTTCTAATTTTCTGGCATTCCTCCTTTCTGAATAACTTCCCTAGCAACTCTTCCAAGTGACTAACCCAAGTCTATCAAATGGGATGGGGATGTGGGTGTTGCTTGCAAATTATTTTGACACATTCAAGGTATGGACCGACAGCATATTTGGCTTGCTGAAAAGAATGTGTCAAACGGAGTTAGGCTGTTTTGAAAACTCGTTTGACAACAGGTAAATCATGTCACTCTCTGAGCCCACAAGTGACACCGGAATGATAAATAATATCTGCCACCCACCTTTCTGACAAGAGTGAAGTGAGAGCATGAATTGGATTAAGGAGAAACCAGTCAAACGTTTTGATTTTCTTAGAGAGGGGATGTGCAGGCACTGCTTGCTGGAGTCTGTGCATATTGTCAGATACCCTGTTTACTTAGTCTGTGTGCCTCTGGTTACCATGTGCATTGTGTCACAAATCAATTGCCCCTTGAATGGGAACTGTTCACAGACTCTCACATTTTGATTTATTTTTGTGGTACAGCTACCGATTCAAGTTAGTTTAGAAATGCAGAGAGGGAAAGCAGCATGTCTTTTACATTTATATTGTGGTCTCTCTGGTGCTTTGGAACTGTGTGGACTGTGAGATGCAGGCTGACTCTCTGGGAGGGAGCCTTAGTTCATTTGCTGGGGGGAGCACCCTGCGTGGGGAAGATCTGGACACTCTGATTTTATCAGTGGTTTCTCTTTGCCAGTGGAGGCTAAAATGAAGTGGAAAAATAACATATGTGAAGCATGTATTATGTATACAGCACTCTGCCTGGATTTTCACTTACTCTGAGAGATTACATGGTATACTGATTAAAAGTATATGCTCTGCTTTGGCAGGTATACCTCAGTAAAGCTGGAAAAAAGAAAAAAGAAAAAAAAGAATATGTGCTATGGGCCAGACAAGTAACTTAACCTTTCCAGTCTCAGTTTCCTCATCTGTAAAATGGAATGGGTTAGATGTTTTCTCTCTGTCCCTCCAAATCTCCCCTCCACCCTTTCTACCCTGATTTCTGCTCCAAGAGACTATCTGTAAGGATGTCATCGGCAGGCTGTGGCACCCTATTTTTCCTGTTCATGTTGGCCGACACGGAGCCCCTGCCATAGCTGGGAGGAAGAAGAATGAGGGTAGGGTATTTATTTCCTAGGTTCTCTTGCTGTGAAGTTGCCTTGGGTTAACTGTGTTCTCAGCCAAATGCCATGGCTTCTATCAAGTTTCTGAGACCACCTCTTTACAACTCGCTCTTTTTCAGCTTCCGGTGACTCTTCCCTCCCCTTGTCCCTGTAGGCCTAGGGGTGGCGACAGCTCTGCTGCTCCTAGTCTTAGGTGCCTGCACACTCCCTCGCAGTTTCTTACACCTAATCTACACCTTTGTAAATAGTCTCTGTGCACATAAGCCCTCCTCAAAGTGCTTTAACTTGAGTGTGCTATTTGCTCTGTTAGGATTCTGATTGATACATGGAAATAATCAGAATAGCTACCTCCCGTGGTCGGAATTTACATATATGTGGAGCTCCTAAGATAGTATCTAGCACATATCTGAGACTTGTGACCTAATGTCTCAAGGTGTGGTGAACATCTGGTGGTTGCTTCACCAGCATCTGTTCACCTTTCCCCATCTCACCCATTCCAGGTTTCAATTGGGAACTTTTAGGAGTCTGAGAAAGCTGATTCCATCTCTGCAATCAGCCTATAACTTAAGCTAAGCCAGTCAGCACATATCATACTTTCACTGGCCACGACTGGTTTAGGTGTAGGCAGGTGACTTAATCTAGTCCAGTGAGTGTGGCTCTCTTGACTTTTGTTGGAAATTCTGGAGCACAGATGCACTGGGGTGCCAAGCATTGGGTGTGGTTGCAGTTGGCCTAGGTGGGAGGAACATTTCATCACTGACCTTGTTTCAAAACGCCACTATACTGTAATGATAATAATAGATCCACTTTTGTTGGTTTTACTGCTCTTTTAAAATTGTCTACTGCTAATATGTCTCCTAATGTCTGCCCCACTCTCTGCCCTTTGTGCACCACTGTACAGATGCTGTGTGCCCTGGGTGGTGATATGCACTCATGTAAGGCTGCTGTGGGAAACTAGTCTGAGAGTGAAGCTACAAAGAGCAGAGGAGAAACTAGAAAGCAGCAGGAACAAAATTGGAGCCCTGCTGAAACCACACTCAAAACGTCTTCCCTGCCACTGGACTTTTTCAATTGTGTTAACCAATAATTCTCTTTTTTTTTTTTTTCCCACCACCCCACACCCCACCACTTTCCCCCCTTGGTGTCCATAGGTTTCTTCTCTACATCTGTGTCTCTATTTCTGCCCTGCAAACTGGTTGATCTGTACCATTTTTCTAGGTTCCACATATATGCATTAATATACGATATTAGTTTTTCTCTTTCTGACTTACTTCACTCTGTATGACACGTGTCCAGCCACGTCTCTATAAATGACCCAATTTCATTCCTTTTTATGGCTGAGTAATACTCCATTGTATATATGTACCACATCTGCTTTATCCATTCGTCTGTTGATGGGCATTTAGGTTGCTTCCATGACCTGGCTACTGTAAATAGAGCTGCAATGAACATTGGGGTGCATGTGTCTTTTTGAATTATGGTTTTCTCTGGGTATATGCCCAGTAGTGGGATTGCTGGGTCATATGGTAATTCTATTTCTAGTTTTTTAAGGAACTTCTATACTGTTCTCCATAGTGCCTGTATCAAATTACATTCCCACCAACAGTGCAAGAGGGTTCCCTTTTCTCCACACCCTCTCCAGCATTTGTTGTTTGTACATTTTCTGATGATGCCCATTCTAACTGGTGTGAGGTGTTACCCCATTGTAGTTTTGATTTGCATTTCTCTAATAATTAGTGATGATGAGCAGCTTTTCATGTGCTTCTTGGCCATCTGTACGTCTTCTTTGGAGAAATGTCTATTTAGGTCTTCTGCCCATTTTTGGATTGGGTTGTTTCTTTTTTTCATATTGAGCTACATGAGCTGTTCATATATTTTGGAGATTAATCCTTAGTCCATTGATTCGTTTGCAAATATTTTCTCCCATCCTAAGGGGTGTCTTTGTGTCTTGTTTATGGTTTCCTTTGCTGTGCAAAAGCTTTTAAGTTTCATTAGGTCCCATTTGTTTATTTCTGTTTTTATTTCCATTACTCTAGGAGGTGGGTCAAAAAAGATCTTGCTGTCATTTATGTCAAAGAGTGTTGTTCCTATGTTTTCCTCTAAGAGTTTGATAGTGTCCGGTCTTACATTTAGGTCTCGAATCCATTTTGAGTTTACTTTTGTGTATTGTGTTAGGGAGTGTTCTAATTTCATTCTTTTCCATGTAGCTGTCCAGTTTTCCCAGCACCACTTATTGAAGAGATTGTCTTTTCTCCACTGTATATCCTTGCCTCCTTTGTCATAGATTAGTGGACCATAGGTGCGTGGGTTTCTCTCTGGGCTTTCCATCGTTTTCCATTGATCTATATTTCTGTTTTTGTGCCAGTACCATATTGCCTTGACTACTGTAGCTTTGTAGCATAGTCTGAAGTCAGGGAGTCTGATTCCTCCAGCTCTGCTTTTTTCCCTCAAGACTGCTTTGGCTATTCAGGGTCTTTTGTCTCTTCATTACAGATTTTAAGATTTTTTTGTTCTAGTTCTGTAAAAAATGCCATTGGTAATTTGATAGTGATTGCATTGAATCTGTAGATTGCTTTGGGTAGTATAGTCATTTTCTCAACATTGATTCTTCCAATCCAAGAACATGGTATATCTCTCCATCTGTTGGTATCATCTTTAATTTCTTTCATCAGTGTCTTACAGTTTTCTGCATACAGGTCTTTTGTCTCCCTAGGTAGGTTTATTCCTAGGTATTTTATTCTTTTTGTTGCAGTGGTTAATGGGAGTGTTTCCTTAATTTCTCTTGCAGATTTTTCATCATTAGTATATAGGAATGCAAGAGATTTCTGTGCATTAATTCTGTATCCTGCAACTTTACCCAATTCATTGATTAGCTCTAGTAGTTTTCTGGTGGCCTCTGTAGGATTCTCTATGTATAGTATCATGTCATCTGCAAACAGTGACAGTTTTACTTCTTTTTCAATTTGTATTCCTTTTATTTCTTTTTCTTCTCTGATTGCCATGGCTAAGACTTCCAAAACTATGTTGAATAATAGTGGTGAGAGTGGACATCCGGGTCTTGTTCCTGATCTTACAGGAAATGCTTGCAGTTTTTCACCATTGAGAATGATGTTTGCTGTGGGCTTGTCATATATGGCCTTTATTATGTTGAGGTAGGTTCCCTCTATGCCCACTTTCTGGAGAGTTTTTATCATCAATGGGTGTTGAATTTTGTCAAAAGCTTTTTCTGCATCTATTGAGATGATCATATGGTTTTTCTTCTTCAATTTGTTAATATGGTGTATCACACTGATTGATTTGCATATATTGAAGAATCCTTGCATCCCTGGGATAAATCCCACTTGATCATGGTGTATCATCCTTTTAATGTATTGTTGCATTCTGTTTGCTAGTATTTTGTTGAGGATTTTTGCATCTATATTCATCAGTGATATTGGTCTGTAGTTTTCTTTTTGTAGTATCTTTGTCTGGTTTTGGTATCAGGGTGATGGTGGCCTCATAGAATGAGTGTGGGAGTGTTGCTTCCTCTGCAATTTTTTGGAAGAGTCTTGAGAAGGATGGGTGTCAGCTCTTCTCTAAATGTTTGATAGAATTCACCTGTGAGGCCAACTAGTCCTGGACTTTTGTTTGTTGGAAGATTTTTAATCACAGTTTCAATTTCATTACTTGTGATTGGTCTGTTCATATCTTCTATTTATTCCTGGTTCAGTCTTGGAAGGTTATACCTTTCTAAGAATTTGTCCATTTCTTCCAGGTTGTCCATTTTATTGGCATAGAGATGCTTGTAGTAGTCTCTTAGAATGCTTTGTATTTCTGTGGTGTCTGTTGTAACTTCTCCTTTTTCATTTCTAATTTTGTTGATTTGAATCCTCTCCCTCTTTTTCTTGATGAGTCTGGCTAATGGTTTATCAATTTTGTTTATCTTCTCAAAGAACCAGCTTTTAGTTTTATTGATCTTTGCTATTGTTTCCTTTGTTTCTATTTCATTTATTTCTGCTCTGATTTTTATGATTTCTTTCCTTCTGCTAACTTCGGGTTTTGTTTGTTCTTCTTTCTCTAGTTCCTTTAGGTGAAAGGTTAGATTGTTTATTTGAGATTTTTCTTGTTTCTTCAGGTAGGCTTGTATTGCTATAACCTTCCCTCTTAGAACTGCTTTTGTTGCATCCCATAGGTTTTGGATCATTGTGTTTTCATTGTCATTTGTCTCTAGGTATTTTTTGATTTCCTCTTTGATTTCTTCAGTGATCTCTTGGTTATTTAGTAACGTATTCTTTAGCCTCCATGTGTTTGTGGTTTTTATGTGTTTTTCCCTGTAACTGATTTCTAATCTCATAGCATTGTGGTCAGATAAGATGCTTGATATGATTTCAATTTTCTTAAATTTACTGAGGCTGGTTTGTGACCCAAGATGTGATCTTTCCTAGAGAATGTTCCATGCGCACTTGAGAAGAAAGCTATTTTCGGATGGAATGTCCTATAAATATCAATTAAATGTATCTGGTCCATTGTGTCATTTAAAGCTTGTGCTTCCTTGTTAATTTTCTGTTTGGATGATCTGTCCATTGATGTAAGTGTGGTGTTAAAGTCCTCCACTATTATTGTGTTACTGTCGATTTCCTCTTTTATAGCTGTTAGCAGTTGCCTTATGTATTGAGGTGCTCCTATGTTGGGTGCATATATATTTATAATTGTATCTTCTTCTTGGATTGATCCCTTGATCATTATGCAGTGTCCTTCTTTGTCTCTTGTAACATTCTTTATTTTAAAGTCTATTTTATCTGATATGAGTATTGCTATTCCAGCTTTCTTCTGATTTCCATTTGCATGGAATATCTTTTTCCATCCCCTCACTTTCAGTCTGTATGCATCCCTAGGTCTGAAGTGGGGCTCCTGTAGACAGCATATATATGGGTCTTGTTTTTCAATCCATTCAGCAAGCCTGTGTCTTTTGGTTGGAGCATTTACTTCATTCACATTTAAGGTAGTTATCGATATGTATGTTCCTATTACCATTTTCTTACTTGTTTTGGGTTTGTTTTTGTAGTTCCTTTTCTTCTCTTGTGTTTCCCACTTAGAGAAGTCCCTTTAGCATTTGTTGTAGAGCTGGTTTGGTGGTGCTGAATTATCTTAGCTTTTGCTTGTCTGTAAAGCTTTTGATTTCTCCATCAAATCTGAATGAGATCCTTGCTGGGTAGAGTAATCTTTGTTGTAGGTTCTTCCCTTTCATCACTTTAAGTATATCTTGCCACTCCCTTCTGGCTTGTAGAGTTTCTGCTGAGAAATCAGCTGTTAACCTTACAGGAGTTCCCTTGTATCTTATTTGTCATTTTTCCCTTGCTGCTTTCAGTAATTTTTTTGTGTGTTTAATTTTTGCCAGTTTGATTACTATGTGTCTCGGCGTGTTTCTCCTTGGGTTTATCCTGTACGGGACTCTCTGCGCTTCCTGGACTTGGGTGGCTATTTCCTTTCCCATGTTAGGGAAGTTTTCGACTATAATCTCTTCAAGTATTTTCTCGGGTTCTTTCTTTCTCTCTTCTCTTTCTGGGACCCCATAATGCGAATGTTGTTGCGTTTAATATTGTCCCAATGGTCTCTTAGGTTGTCTTCATTTCTTTTCATTCATTTTTCTTTATTCTGTTCCGCAGCCGTGAATTCCACCATTCTGTCTTCCGGGTCACTTATCGGTTTTTCTGCCTCAGTTATTCTGCTATTAATTCCTTCTAGTGTAGTTTTCATTTCAGTTATTGTATTGTTCATCTCTGTTTGTTTGTTCTTTAATTCTTCTAGTTCTTTGTTAAACACTTCTTGCATCTTCTCGATCTTTTTCTCCATTCTTTTTCCGAGGTCCTGGATCATCTTCACTATCATGATTCTGAATTCTTTTTCTGGAAGGTTGCCTATCTCCACTTCATTTAGTTGTTTTTCTGGGGTTTTATCTTGTTCCTTCATCTGGTACATAGCCCTCTGCCTTTCCGTCTTGTCTATCTTTCTGTGAATGTGGTTTTTGTTCCATAGGCTGCAGCATTGTAGTTTTTCTTGCTTCTGCTGTCTGCCCTCTGTTAGATGAGGCTGTCTAAGAGGCTTGTGCAAGTTTCCTGATGGGAGGGACTGGTGGTGGGTAGAGCTGGCTGTTGCTCTGGTGGGCAGAGCTCAGTAAAACTTTAATCTGCTTGTCTGCCAATGGGTGGGGCTGGGTTCTCTCCCTGTTGTTGTTTGGCCTGAGGCAACCCAACACTGGAGCCTACCTGGGGTCTTTGGTGGGGCTAACGGGGGCGGACTCTGGGAGGGCTCACGCCAAGGAGTACTTCCCAGAACTTCCGCTGCCAGTGCCCTTGTCCTCATGGTGAGCCACAGCCACCCCCCGCCTCTGCAGGAGACCCACCAACACTAGCAGGTAGGTCTGGTTCAGTCTCCCCTGGGGTCACTGCTCCTTCCCCTGGGTCCCGATGCACACACTACTTTGTGTGTGCCCTCCAAGAGTGGAGTCTCTGTTTCCCCCAGTCCTGTCAAAGTCCTGCAATCAAATCCTGCTAGCCTTCAAAGTCTGATTCTCTAGGAATTCCTCCTCCCATTGCCTGACCCCCACGTTGGGAAGCCTGACGTGGGACACTGAACCTTCACTCCAGTGGGTGGACTTCTGTGGTATAAGTGTTCTCCAGTTTGTGAGTCACCCACCCAGCAGTTATGGGATTTGATTTTATTGTGATTGTGCCTCTCCTACTGTCTCATTGTGGCTTCTCCTTTGTCTTTGGATGTGGGGTATCGTTTTTGGTGAGTTCGAGTGTCTTCCTGTCGATTACTGTTCAGCAGTTAGCTGTGATTCTGGTGTTCTCGCGAGAGGGAGTGAGAGCACGTCCTTCTACTCTGCCATCTTGAACCAATAATTTTCTTATTGTTGTGATTTTTTTTAAAACCAAAAGCATCCTTACAGATATGTCCTGATTACATTTGGGTTTGAAACCAGGTCTTTCTGGCTCTGGAGCCTGACAATATTTTCATCTGGTCATTTTCCTCATCATTTGACTTTTATAGATCAAACCACACATCATTTTCCTTCAGATAAGGTTTTTCACAATTCACTTTCTTATGTGAGTTTCAGGGTGGAGGCCAAGCCAGTGCTGGGATCTCATTTGGTCCTCTTACTGACTTCGGACAAGTCCTTCTCCTTCACAGTCTCTGTTTTTCCTTCTGTAAGGGGAGGAGGTTGAACAGGATGTGTCCTCTCCGGTTCTAACATTCTGTGAGCATCCACATGTGTGATGAAAACCAGTCTTTGAGTTGATACAGCCTGTTTGGTCAGAGGCTAATGCACGTTTGTGATAATTAATGATATAAATGAAACAACCTTGCTCATTAGTATAGAATTATGGGCCATTTTTTCCACCTTAAATTAATTTTCCCTAATTCAAGCCTCCTGAAATAGTTATGCTCCACATTTTGGCAATTTATTACATACTGTCTCAGGTGTTCCTGAATCACCTCACATATGAAAGCCTCATCCCTCTCGCCAAATGTGAGGCAACTTGCAAGCAAGATCCACCCTAATGGCTTCAAGTGCTGCTACATCTGATCTCCATCCCAGACCTGTCACCTCTGTGTCCCTTAGGCACCTGCAAAACAACTTGTCTACAGCTGAACCTTTTTTTTTTTGCTCCCGATTCTGTCCTTCCTCTTGTGTTCCTCACCTCCGTGAAAGCACCGCCATTTGCCTACTTGGCCAAACCAGAAAGCAGGGAATCTTTTCTCATGCCCACTCAGTGTTGTTGATTTGTTCTCCTTAATGTGTCTTTAAACCTTATATTAGTTTTCTAGAGCTGCCATAATGAATTACAACAAACCGGGTGGCTCAGCCAACAGAACTTTATTCTCTCATATTTCAGGAATTCAGAAGTCCAAAATCAAGGTGTCAGCAAGGTTGGTTCCTCTTGGAAGCTCTGAGGGAGAACTGTTCCATGTTTAAAGTTCTGGGGATCTCATGTACAACAGGGTGACCCTAGTTAACAATTCCGTATTGTATATTTGAAATTTGCTAAGAGTGCAGATCTTAATTGTTCTCACCGAAAAGAAAAAACAAAAAACCAAGGTGACTGTGTGAGGTGATGAATATGTTATTTAGCTTGATTGTAGTAAACATTTTACAATATATATGCATATCAAAACATCACACTGGTACACCTTAAATATAAATTATTTCTATTTGTCAATTACATCTCAGTAAAACTAGAAAAAATGAAAAATTAAATAAATAGAAAAATAGAATCTTTTAGTTGTTTAAGACACTGTTTGGGTGGATGTTATTCACAGTCAGATACAGTTCCTTACTGATTTTGATACAGCTGCCTGCCTAATACACCTGCAACACCATCTCCTACTGTTCCCAACTTCGAATCCTAAGTTCGGGCCATGCTCCTGTACCATAAAATGCACCGTGTTCTGTCATTCACCACTGGGCCTTTGTAGATGATGCTCCCTCAACCCTGCAATGTTATCCCTTTTCTTCTGGGTTTGGCCAACTTCTGCTTATCTTTCAGATTTAAGTGTCACTTTCTCGTGGGAGATTTCTAACCCTTTTAGGCTAGGCTTTGTTATCACTCTCTAGGTGTCTCCAACCTAGTTCTTTATTGTACCATGTTGTAATAATCTGTTTGTCTCTAAGGAAGGGGATTAGGTGTTTTCTTTTTTATGCCCAGTGCCTTGCACAATGTTAGGCACATAGTAGATATTAAATAAACATGTGAGTGTAGAATGGAAGGCTCATGTGTGAAACACAGTAGCAAACACATAGGAGGTAGTAAAGAAATCCTATTGTGGCCTGTGTACATCCTTTGTAATGTGTATGATTATGAAGACCATATGTAATCAAAGCTTAAAATGAGGCTTCAAAGCATATTAGTCACTCGTTATTTAACATTTATCAATTGACCATTATACAGTTTTTTACGGCTGGGTCCTTTTCTAATTCATATTTGCATTCCTAACGCAATGTCTCATAGTTGACTATTTCCTCTAGTTAAGTGGGTAAAGGTACAAATCAGTGCTGTGAGTTTTCAGAGGAAGGAGAGTATTGAGAAAAGAATCACAGGAGACATATGTGTGTTGTTGTATTATTTTTATTTTTGCAATGTTCTGTAAATTTTCAATTATTTCTAACCAAAGATTAAAGAATGACATGAAAAAAAAAAAGAATCACAGGAGAAGTGGTTTTGGAGCTGGATGAGTATGAATGGTGGGGGCTGGGACTCTAAGGCAGTACCAGCAGAGGCAAAGGTATGAAGATGGAAAGGCAAAAAGAGTGGTGTCTATTCCTGTTCGATGGAACTAAAAGAAGGAGATAAAACTGAAAATGTGAGATGAGTCAGATCCTAGAAATCTTAGAATAACAAAACATCTGGTGCTTGCTGGTTACCTGTAGCAAAGGTTACTGCCTGCCTCCCCTTCCTTTTAGTAACAGAACCTTGCTGTTTAGCTGGGCACATTTCACTACCACCTCTGCAGATAGGCATGCCCACGTGAATAAGTTCTGGTCACTAAGAAATAAAGAGGAGAGTCATCTAGGATTCTAAGAGGTCTGTTTGAAAGGAGGAGTGTACTCTTCCTTCCCCTTTCCTCCCTCCTGTTGCTGGAATGATGATATACACGCAGAAATCAAATAGCCATGTTGGACTGGGAGGGTGGGGCTGTCCTCTAGGCATGTCCTCGAAGATGAATGGGAGGAGACTGGACCTGCATGGCATCACTGAGCTGCTAGACCAGCCTTCAAATGACCTCCTCCTACATGAGAATTCTCCTACGTAAGAGAAGCAAACTCGTTTTCCTTTAAGTGTTACTTAAGAGGTTCCTGTTTTACATAGTTGAACCTAATCCTACTTGATACATCACCCAACTTCAGTGGTAAAGAGTATTGGGAAACCAGGGTGAATTTTCCATAGAGTTAATTGTTACTCCTGGACACACTCCCCATGCCTTGCTGTCTTTCCTTTTCAAAGCTATGATGACATGTTCATCTTCTTGAGGGTCCTTTCTTCCTAGGACTGGCTGTGGAATGAACCAACCATCCTCAGGCCTCCTCACCCTTTTGTTGCCCCTGAAAATAAGCACATTGTCCCTTTCTATTGTAATGATGTTTACAGATAATTACTATGGGGAAATTAGCCAGGAAGTAACAAACAGGGCAGTTGTAGGTAGTCCTATCCATTTTCACAGCTGCAACTCCTCTTTAGAGTCCTTGTTTCATTGGAAGTTATAAGGAAATGTATTAGTTATTTATTGCTGCATAACAAATTACCCTAAAACCTATCAGCTTAATAAATGTTTATTATTTCACAGTTTCTGTGGGTCAGGAATACAGGCGTTAGCTGGATCCTTCTGACCCACAGAAACTGTGAAATAATAAACACTTATTCTTAGAGGTTGCCTACTGCAGGGAAATTCACTCGTCTTCCTGCTCCATTCTTTAATTCCTGAAGGTAGTGTCTTTAGACACTCTCACCTCCTAAGAACATGTCTTTTCTGAGTTAGTGAACCGAATGTTATATTCATTCAATAAGTACTCATCAAACACTAATGTTCTAGGGACTGGGGATAGACTGGTCAGTATAATAGATGTGCTCACTACCCTAAAGCCCAGGGAGATGCCTTGGGCACAGCAGTATATGGGAACTCATTATATTCCCCCACTGGATATGAGCAACTTGAGATAATCACACATTTTGCCTCTGTACCTCCAGCCTTAGTCATCCATCTCTTCCAACCTGTTATTAGGTGTCTCTTGGACTCAAGTAAATGATTAGGAACTTTTCTTCCACCCAGGACATCTTCCACCAGAAATGTACTGAATAGGGCTGGTAGGGAGGAAGCTTCTGGAACAGGCTTACATTCATCCCATCTTCACCCCTTGCTAATTAAATGCTGTTGCGCACTCCATTTCTCTAAACCTCATTTTACTTATCAATGAAATGGGGTCAAAAGTAGTATCTATTCTTGGTTTGTTGTGAGGATTAAATGAGAAAATATATGCAAAGTACTTGGCAAAGAGTCTGGCACATGGTAGGCACTCAAAGGATATTAGTGATTCTGAATCATTACTTTGCTAGTTTTACTACTGTTATCCATTTGGAAGTAGGAATCAGCATAGGAAAGGAATGCTTCCCCGGATAATCCAGTCCATCAAACTGTGTTTGAGCTACCTCACATCCTCTTGCCATAAGCAGGGCTGGATATAAATAAATAAACTAATGAAGAAAAAAGGCTATGTGTTTTGACTAAGTATAACTGTAATCCTTTTTGCAATTGGAAAATACTCTTTTGGCAAATAGAGAAGGTAAAACATGTTCAGACTAATAGCATTTAGTCAAAATGGTCAAATATTTAGCATGCCTGATACCAATTGTCATTCAGCCTTTAGAGCTCTCAGAGTATGCCCTCCCCTTATGGCATGCATTCTGGTTTCTAAAAGTACACTCAGCCTTTCCAGTGCTTCCTGCTTTAAATGTATGCTGGGTATTTTTTTACACATGTGCACACACCAGGAATGATGAACAGCAGTTTTAGGAACACATAGTAGAAATGCCAATTTCCAGATGGCTTTGTTTTGCTACAAAGTTAACACTTGATTCATGAAATACATGAAATAGCGGGGGAGAGGAGGTGTGAAGTGAGTACTTAGACCCAAATAAGGTGAGACCTCCCAAGGGATGCATGGCCAAAAAGAACTGAGAAAACTGAAGCAAGTACTCAAATTATTTTCATGAGATAACGCATCAAAGGTACAGAGAGAAAGGAAAGGCAAAAACCAAAAAGCAAGCAAGCTGGAGGGTAAATGCTAACCCTTTTTAACATTAAAGCTGTAAAATAAAGCTGTGAATTGGTTCTCTCTGAGCCTGCCTGTTTTCTTCCTGAATGGCTAAATGTGTGCAATAAAACAAAAACCTTAAGTCTGTTAGATAGCCTCCTTTCCTTCCCTTTCCCTTTTTCCCTTTTTGTTCTTCTTTACAAAAAAGCACCTCGGGCTTCCCTGGTGGCGCAGTGGTTGAGAGTCCGCCTGCCGATGCAGGGGATACGGGTTCATGCCCCGGTCCAGTAAGATCCCACATGCTGCGGAGCGGCTGGGCCCGTGAGCCACGGCTGCTGAGCCTGCGTGTCCAGAGCCTGTGCTCCGCAACGGGAGAGGCCACAACAGTGAGAGGCCCGTGTACCGCAAAAAAAAAAAAAAAAAAAGGAGCACCTCATGGAAAAGGCAAGACCCAAGAACCCAGGAAGGCATTAGAGGAAAGCCTTACCTATTAGACACTTTCTGTACTGAGACAGGCTCTAATTTAAACCCTCAAACTGTGGTTGTGCAGTTACTCTTTCCACTTACTTGTAGGCTTCCTTTCCCTATGAGATACTCAACAAGAAATGTTGAAATAATGAATGGATGATGCCTGGGAGTCAGCCTGGGCTGTTGGACTTTGTGCTAATGCCATCTCTGCCTCCAACTGGACATATCAATATGATGTTGGAGGGATGATGGCCGCTCTGAGTTTTATTTTCTTCATCTGTAAAACACATGCTTCATTGGGTTTCTGTAATGACTACAGCATCCATTCATTCATTTTACAAGTATTTATTGAGAATCTACTATGTGCCAGCCCTGATCCCAACATTGGACTTACAGAGATGACCAAAATAAAGTCCCTGCTCTCAGTGAAGCCTACAGTCCAGTGGCAAAGACAGACAATCAACACAAAAATAAATGTCTATGCTGTGTAAGTATTTCTTTAGGATAAATGGCTAGGAGCAGAATTAACTGCTGTCATCTATTTAACTTGACTAAATCACTCTTCATAATATATGCACCTGTCTACCCTCCCCCCCCCCCCCCCCCCTCCCCCCCCCCCAACCCCCCCTCACCATATATCCCCCCCTCCCCCCCCCCCCCCCCCCCCCGTCCCCAGCAAATGAAGACAACTTACACCTGTATCCCCACCGACCCTTAGCACTATCCAACTCAGTGATTTTTCTGGGCTTATAGATTTAATTTGATTTTTTGAATTTAGTAATAATTTTGAGCATCTTTTTGTATCTTAGTAATATTTCCTCTACTGTAAATTGCCTATTCATATCCTTTGCCCATTTACCTATGGGAATTGACATTGGGGTTACTATTATTGAGTTGAAGGAATTCCTTGTGTATTTTAGACCTGTACTATCCAACATGGTAACTACTAGCCACATTTAGTTGTGCAGTTGTACAGGGTGCCATGTTCAAAAGGGCCCCATGGTTTAAATGTCTGGTATCATCATCCTGAAATTCTTAATAATTTTACCTTTGAACTTACATTTTGTAAGTGAAGTCTCTGGGACACTGGAGTGCACACATGAGCAGAGGAGATAGGCAGAATATACAGTCCTCAGTTTCTTTCCATTCATTTGCATATAGTGTCAGACGATGCCCCATGAACACAGAATTCTGATGGACCCAGGATGTGTGGCAGTTCAGTGAGACTCAAAGCCATTACATGGTAAATAGATTTACATCGATGACTAAGTACAGGCTGAGGCCACATTTTTCATTCAAACTAGAACTTGCTTCTGACACAGAAAGAAGGCAGTGGCCCAGGTGACCAAGGAACCCTAACATATCCTTTCTTACTCTTGTTACTTCTCTGCATCAGCCAACCACTTACACTGAAAATGATAGAAAAAAAAGAAAGGGAAAGATGGAGTAGTGCATAGTTGCTTTTCTTAGCAGTGCTTCCTTAGTCATCTGTAAGTCATGGTAGAGAGTATTGGTAGAATATGTGCACATCAAGAAGTAAAACATAAAACATTTGAGTTGGTTTTGTGCAGCTATTCCATTGTTCTTATAAGAAAATACATACGCATGGATGAACTACAAAAAAAACTGTATAATTTCAGTGATTTTTGCACAAATGTTCTTATATTTGCACTTAAAACTACATTGTATAATATAAAGGTAAATGGTACAATTCATGCTAACAATTTAAATTTTATATTTTTCTTTATATAAAGTAACACTAAAAAGCAAAAAACACTATGACAAATCAAAAGAGAAACCAAAGAAGAAAGGAAAGAGTTTTATATTTTAATACTGTTGGGAGTAAAACTTTTCCTCTACCCTATTAGCTTCAGTACTTGGAGGCCTGCAAATTAAACTGATAAAAGACAAGTTAACCTAGCAAAAGAAAAGATTTTTATTCACATACATAAGCAAGAGTGCACAGAAAACCGTGACAAGGAAATGGCTAGAATTTGGGGTGTATATACCATCTTTACAAGGGAAAAGGGTTAGGATTTCAAGGGACAGTAAATGGTAGGCAAAGACAGAGAAGTATATGGGGGGAAACTAAGGTAAGGTTGTTTTCGTAAAGCCTGTCTATGCAGTTTCTTACCCCTATGCCAACTTCTCCCATCTGGTGGCAGGATTGTAAACAAAGAAGAACAAAGAGCATTGCTCACCACCCAGTTCTACAAGGATTAAGTCATCAGGTACTGCTGTCCCTAACCAACAGTATACCCTGAGAGGAATTTAGGATGAAGAACAGGATGAAGCACTCTGTGCTTTGGAAAACCGGCCCCTTAGATAGTTAGATGTATATCTCAGGAAGAATTTTCACGAGCCCACATTTGTGCATCTTCCCATACACAGAAAATCACTAAAATTATTAACTTGAGATGTCTGTTCTTTGTGACTAGCAGTAATCTTTTACGGAGATGTATGTTTGACTGCATGTTTTCACTAGCCAAGAATCATATGTAAGCTGGTTTCTCCCCTACCTCTTTGAAGCAGTCCCCTCAGAGCTACTGGGAGGCTGTTTCCCAGGTGATAGTTGTCAGTAAGGCCCCTAAGTAAAACTTAAACTCACAACTCTTATATTGTGTATTTTTCTTTAAGTCGACAGGAGTCACTCCTTGCCTCGATACAGAAAGCCTCTCTTGGAGGGGGATTTATAGCAGTTGAGTTCTTTTGCAAGCCTCTGTTTTTGGCAGAAAAGGGGAGCAGAAACAAAACCTCTTCCTGCATCTGTTGATTCTCAAATGTCTTCAGCTCAAAATTATATTTATGCTACAGTGGTATATTCTGGGTCTCTTCAAATAACTTGCACTTCCCCCCTGCTTTTTGGACAAGGGTGGGAGTCTCACGTTTCATTTTGCACTGAACCCTGCAAACTACGTAGCTGGCCATGGAAGTAGGGCTGGAGGAGGCTAGTCCAGAATCCTACCTAGTAAGCCTATCTCTATCAGATGCCCATGAGGCATCTTGGAATCCTAGCTTCTACTGATCTAGACCAATAAAGTGATTGGAATTTCCCTGGCTGGCTGGCTTTCTCTTGCTTTTTGTTTGTTTGTTTGTAAGAGCAAGGACCATAAGTTCTAAAAGGAACTTATTTTCCACAGGGCTATAGGTGGTACAACTCCAGGGGTATTTACATGGACTGCAGCATAGATGGTGCCCCCTAAAAGTTGTGCAGCACCGTGGCCCTGCATACTTACTGCTATAGTAAGGCCACAAAGAGGGAATGGTTGGAAATTTGGTGACAGAAATCAACATTGGCTATTTTACCTTCAGTTCTCTTTCTCCTCCATTAACCAACTCTAACACCATGTCCTTCACTTCCACCCTGATTCCTAATACCTTCTTAACTGGTCACTGGCAAAGCCCCTTAACAATTCCCAGGAAATAAAAATAGAATCTGGGTAATAAAATAAAGTCTAACCTTTTTTCTTTCTTTTCCTTTGTGCTTAGTTGTTTTACTTGCTCATAGGGTGCCAAGTGCAGAGGCCTTGTACCCAGCACTTCAGACCAGATCTCCTAGAGTGAAAGGCTGTGCCCGACACTTCAACTTGGTGCGCTGTGTGTCACAACACTGCAATTCAAGATGGCGATGGCAGGCCACGTGCAGAGATGCCGCACCTGGCACTTGGATCTGGAGCCCCGAGCAGCAGCGCAGCTGTGCCCGACCCACAAGAACTCCACTCCCCTCTCCCCACGGGCAAGAACCCTATAAGGCAGTTCCGCCAATGGCCTTTTGGGAAAAGCATGTACTCTAGAGCTCAAGCTTGCACTTCTCCATTCTTTGATCAAAGAATAAAACTTTGCTTTGCTTCTGAACTGAACTCCGACTCATTCTAGTGGCTGGAATGACACCAGACAGGAGGACCCTTGTTGGGACCTGACTCGAAAGGATCAGCAACAAATGTTGGCAACCCAGATGGTTTTTTCACCTGCACCTGTGCACTAAGCTCTGGGTTCACCCTGGCTACAGCGGGAGAGTGGTGGAGGCTTTGGGAGGCTCACCTGGGAGTGACTGCCTCTGGTCTTTGAGCACACCCTGACACAGTAGAACAGCCGCAGCCTTTGGCCGAATTCAGAACAACTCTGCCCGGAAACCTGATATCCGGGTGTGGTGCTCATACAGCATAGTCCTCAGAGTCATCTGTCTGCACCCCCTTGAGAGGATCGTACTGTGGCATCATTGGGGATCAGAGATTGAAACTCATGCACGTCTCCCCGCTGCCTCTGGCTGGGGACTTTAGGGACCTGTGGACGTGAGGGAGCCATGGCAGTCTTGCCCCTGTCTTGCCAGTAGTGCTGTCCTCTTGACCCCTGTACAAGGCACTAGTGGCCACAACAGGGCTTTTTGCCCTCCTTACAGACCTCCAGAGGTCAACAGTAGCATCCTCCATAGCCACTTTCAGTTTGGTAAAGGAAAGTAGCCAGACCTGTGAGCCAGGAGACAAGACTTGGAAAATCCCAGGTAATAAGGACCACCTGACAAAACGAAGAAGGACGCTGGCTTTGAGTTCAAGAAAAGGCACCAGGGACGCCTGAGTGCGAAAGGTTCCCAAGGTAGGTCCATGACCCGTAACTTGACCTCTTCCGGTCAGGCTAGTTTCTGTGAAGTAGCTGGGGAGCCCTGCAAGCTGCTTGCAGGACCAGGAACCCCATTATCAGGAAGCACTGTGAGCAGATGGCAAGAACAGGAAACACCCACTGCCTGACCTCTCCTCCCGCTCCGGGTCGTAAGGCGAATGTTGGGTGATTCTTTATCAACTGAGGTTCCACAGGCTCTCCTCCCGGTATCAGCACAGAATACCAGCTGCCCCAGTGATCTGGTGAGTACCGCGTGGGAATTCCTCGTGCTTTTAGCTCTCACCGGAGGGAAGTCCAGGAACTCCTCCTTTTCGGCGGAAAGGAGGAAAGAGAAGACCCCCCACCTCTGACACCTGTGCCACCCGCTAACGGACCAGGGTGGTCAGGAACTAACGTGGCTAAGCTGCTCGGGCCCAGAGGCAGTCCTGTCTCACCTCCTGTGGGACACTGTGACTGGGGAGGGACTAACTATCTCAAGCACAGGCTGTTATAATTCAAGGAGACCCCCAGTTATATTAGAGTTCACGCCAGCTGGACGCCTCCTATTTTGGTCTTCTGAGGACTCCATTAACAGTTTGGTGCTGCTGCTGGTGGGAATGTGAATTGGTACAGCCACTATGGAGAACAGTATGGAGGTTCCTTAAAAAACGACAAATAGAACTACCATATGACCTAGCAATCCCACTACTGGGCATATACCCTGAGAAATCCATAATTCAAAAAGAGTCATGTACCAATATGTTCATTGCAGCTCTATTTACAATAGCCCGGAGATGGAAACAACCTAAGTGCCCATCATCGGATGAATAGATAAAGAAGATGTGACACATATATACAATGGAATACTACTCAGCCATAAAAAGAAACGAAATTGAGCTATTTGTAATGAGGTGGATAGACTCTAGGTCTGTCATACAGAGTGATAAGTCAGAAAGAGAAAGACAAATACCGTACGCTAACACATATATATGGAATTTAAGAAAAAAAAAGTGTCATGAAGAACCTAGGGGTAAGACAGGAATAAAGACACAGACCTACTGGAGAACAGACTTGAGGATATGGGGAAGGGGAAGGGTGAGCTGTGACAAACCGAGAGAGAGGCATGGACATATTTATACACTACAAAACATAAGGTAGATAGCTAGTGGGAAGCAGCCGCATAGCACAGGGATATCAGCTCGGTGCTTTGTGACCGCCTGGAGGGGTGGGATAGGGAGGGTGGGAGGGAGGGAGACGCAAGAGGGAAGAGATATGGGAGCATATGTATATGTATAACTGATTCACTTTTGTTGTAAAGCAGAAACTAACACACCATTGTAAAGCAATTATACCCCAATAAAGATGTTAAAAAAACAAAAAAAAAAACCAGTTTGGTGCTGGTTCCAAATTTCCTGAACCAGAAATCTATTTTTGGTCAAATCTTGTGGCATTTGCCTGCCAGCAGATCACTCCACCACCCCCCACCAGTGGTTGCAAACATCCACAATAGAACACCTGAGGTATGCGAAGCCAAATGTCTACAGTACCAGAGGATAGCCCCTTGGGGTGTACCCTGCACAACTCGAGTTTTTCAGGTATTACCCCGACCCTAAAACGTTTTATCTTCCTGTGTATTACAGCCTGGCCCCAATATCAGCCGCGAGATGGGGAAAGCTGGCTCATCAGTGGGTCTCTAAATTATAAAACTGCTTGTCAATTGGACCTGCTATGACAAAGACAAAAGAAATGGGATGAAATTCCCTACGTCCATTTTTTTATGGCCTTATATCAGAACAAAAGCCTTCAAAAGGGATGTGGGCTCTCCTCCACTAGGGTAATGCCAGCTTGACCCTCCTCCTGAGGACCTTCTTGATCTCGTCGCTAATCCTCCTCCGACTGCTCCCTCCCTGCCCCCTTCTTTCCTATGTCCCAACTTGGACCCCAAGCCCCAGAGACTCCCTCCATACAAGCTCCCTCCCCTATAACCCAGTTCACCAACTACACAGAGTGGGACTAGTTACCAGCCAGGGTCCAACAACCTGCCAGGAAAAGTATGAAGTACTCCTTTTGAGGCAGGTCCCCAGTGGAGAAGGAGGGCTCATCCAGGTATACATTTACCACTTCTGATCTGTATAACTGGAAAAGTATATACATGGCCCAATAGAAAACAGTATCCTCTCCATCGGGAGACTTCATTGGGCACTACCCCTGTTAGGGCCTAATTGACTAGGGCCTTATTAGACCCTGCCAATCAGCCTGTAATACCCCCATTCTTACTGTAAAAAAACCCAATGGGGAATACTGGATGGTGCAGGACCTTGGGGCAGTCAGTGAAGTCACTGAGGATATACATCCAATAGTCCCTAATCCCTACACCCTGCTGGGCACTCTGCTGTCCACAAGGACCTGGTATTCCGTGTTAGATATAAAAGACGCCTCCTTCTGTATTCCATTAGCCCCAGAGTGACAAGAAATTTTTGCTTCTGAGTGGCAGGACCCAAACACATGAAACAACAATACTGCTGGACAGTCCCGTCTCAAGGGTTCAAAAATCCCCCCATCATCTTTGGGGAAACTCTAACAAAAGACCTAAAAGATCAGTATGTGGATGACATTCTAAACTCATATACGGTAGGTCCATTCCCCAAGCCCAGGAGAAGGAACAACCCCCTTGAAATGGAACAACTCGTGTGCTCTTCGGGTAGGAGAAACCATGAAAGCTCTCACGGGATATGGTAACAGGTGCTCCCCACACCCACCAATCTGGCCCTGAACCCCTTCCGGCCGGGAGACAGGGTGAACCTAAAAACCTGGCACACCAGCAGCCCGCAAGACGACGCGCTCCTGGATGGAATGGGCCCCACTTGGTGATCTCACTACCCATTCTGCCCTGAAGCCGCAGGGGCTCACTCCGTGGGACATCGAACTTGAGTGAAGAGGCCCCCGAGCCCCAAACTCCAGAGAGACAACCTGGGGCAATGGACCCCCTTGACTAACTGCTCCTGCGAACCTCTTTCTCATCTGAAGCTTCTCTTCCGTAAAGCAACCAAAACGTGACCACGGAGACTGAGGCCCTGGCAGTGAGCATACCGTCAAGGCACTCTGCCTATAGGCTAAAGACCTAGATACCTGCATGTTTAGGAAAAAATTGACATGTGACCATTATTCTCTTTCTAATATCTGGGCCATGTATTTGAAATCGTCTGGTGTCCTTATCTCCAAAATGGTACACAAATGGTGGTCACTCAGGGACACGAACAGTCAGGGCCGAGACCTGGTGACCCTCAAACACATCTAAAGGCGGCTGGGAGAGGTTCCGCTCTTCTACCCAGGGTCATGACGACGCCCTAGATCAGCAGTAAACAGTTACAGACGATGGACCGTCACCCCTCAGAGCCCTTCAAGAATGAGGTGCAGGACAAAAGACACAGGAGGGATTTGTCACCGGCAAAGCCCATTAACAATACCCGGAGAATAAAAATAGAATCTGGGTAATAAAATAAAATCTGACCTTTTTCTCTCTTTTCCATTGTGCTTAGTCTAGTTTCACTGGCTCATAGGGGGCCGCATGCAGAGGCCTCTTACCCAGCACTTCGGACTGGAGCTCCTGGTTCAAAATGGCTGCGCTGACACCTCAGCAGAGGGCAGCGCTCAGAAACCGCGCAGGGCACTCAATTCAAGATGGCGGCAGCAGATCGTGTGCAGAGATGCTGCGCTCGGCACTGTGATGCGGAGCCCCGAGCGGCACAGCTGCGCGTGCGTCTGTGCCCGTGTCTGTGCCCTGACCCCGCGAGAAGTGAGCTCCGCCCCTGAGAACAAGAACCCTATAAATCAGCCCTACCCAAGGCCTTCGCTCTGGAGCCCGAGGTTGCACCTCTTCCTTCTTTGATCAAAGAATAAAACTTCCGGGGCTTACCTGGTGGCGCAGTGGTTGAGAGTCCGCCTGCGGATGCAGGGGACACGGATTCATGCCCCGGTCCGGGAAGATCCCACATGCCGCGGAGCGGCTAGGCCCGTGAGCCATGGCCGCTGACCCTGCGCGGCCGGAGCCCGTGCTCCACAACGGGAGAGGCCACAGCAGTGAGAGGCCCGCGTATCGAAAAAAAAAAAAAAAAAAAAGAATAAAACTTCCCTTTGCTTCTGAACTGGACTCGGGTCTCATTCTATCGGCTCAAGTGACACCCTCTAGGAGGACCCTTGTTGGGACTGGAACAAACTGGCGTTTTCTCCCTCTTGTAAATTTCTCTGTGTTGTATTTCTGTCCTCCTTTTAAACCCTCATTTGAATTTTTCTTTTTTAGTTATCAAAAATAATGTATGTTTATTGTGGAAAATATAGATGATTAAAAACAAGTAAAAAGAAAGTAAACAACCACTCGTAATGATACCACTAGAAAATAAACGTTAATATTTTGCTAAATTCTCATTTAAAGTTTTTGTTTAGTTATCAAAAATGTATGTTTATTGTGGAAAATATAGGTGATATTTTAAAAAGTAAAAAGAAAGTAAACAGCCACTCCTAATGATACCACCAGAAGATAAACATTGTTAATATTTTGCTAAATACTTGTTTCTCCCTTGTACAAAGAAACCAATGTAAAAATATTTTTTCTTTTCTTCTTTCAAAAATGGAGTACAGTGTACATAGTATTTGGTTAGCTTTTTTAAAAAACTTAACAATATTTCATCAACAGTTTTCCAAGTCCTTAAATATTTTTTTCCAGCATCATTTTTAATGGTTGCAAACTATTCCATCATTATTACTAGGTACTTTTTTAAAAGTATCATTCTTAACTACTCCCTACTGAATACAGTTTTTCACTACAGTAATGCTTCCATGAAATCCTTGTAGGCAACTTTATTCACACATCTGTGATTATTTTCGGAATGTCTCCCTTGTTTAATCTTGTACACACACAAGTCATTTCTCCTATTAGCCAAGTCTTGAACTTCTTGAGATCAGCATTCAGGTCAATCCATCTCTGTTTTCCTCAGAGTGCTTTAAAATGAGGAGGCCTTCCAAAATGCTTATCAAATGAAATCATTTATTGGTATGCATTGTTCCTTTAACGGAATAAAAAGATAGCAAGATAGGAAAAGGTCAAGTTAGCCAATTTATGGCTGACTTTAAAACTGCCTGTGCCTCAGTCTTCTGCCAGGTGGGCTATCTGTGGATTCTCCCCCGCTCCCCCCACCCCCACCCCATTCCATGTCCTTTCATTTTTGGAGTAAAAAACATCTGGCTGCATTTTAAATTGATCCACACAATTTATTTCACCAGCCTCCAGGCCCCAAACTGTTTCTAGATATGCATCAGTGTCTCTGCTGATAGTGAATGGGGGCTGTGCCTGTGCATGGGAGAATGTAATCCACCCTGAGTCACTGTGTTAGAATGATTCCCCAGTTGAATTGTTTAGTGTGAAATAGGATTGTTTGCATTCCATTTACTCTTTACTTTCTTAATTAGAGTGACCTCCAGCTTGAATCTACCAACTGTTGGATTTTATTATATCTTTCCAGGAATTCCTCCTGTAATAAGGTTAACTTTAAATACTGCATTTCCTCGAGGTTGACATAAAATTCATTCGCCTTTAGAAAAAATAAGCCCAAGTCTTATTTTGAATAACTACAAACAGAATTCTAGGAACAGCAGAGTTGTGTTATTTTGGACGCTATTTTCTCTGATGCTGCATATAAATGACATAAAGCAGCCCTGCCTACTTTCTAGGACCTGTCTCCAGGGGAAATAAGAACATCATTTACTTGATGAAACTTTACTTACTAGAAAGACTTTTTAAATGTTGTTTCTCTTGAGTCCAGAAATTAATGTGTGAATCTGCCTTTGTATATTCTTCCTATAAAAGAAAACCAAAATACAATGGTGGGTGAGATGTTTGTGAACCATATTACATGGCTTGAGAAATGCACTCCATCTTTGTATTCCTGCCTCTGGATTCAACTTTACCTAGCCCTTCCTCAGGATTCAAGCCCACTACAGGATGAAATTGTAGGGCTCTGGGATGAAGTGGCCAAAAAATTATTAGGACTCTTTTCTACCCTCCAACCCCCCAACCCTCCCTAGTTTCGGTAGGGTCAGATTGCTTATACTTTCTAATTGCCGTCTGTAGCTACCATCAGGTCTTTGCTCTTGAATTGACTGTTTAATGCTTAATTTGATCTCCTGATTTTGGATGTCCCGTGTCAATTTTACTCTCAGTTTAACTTGAAATCTCTCTTGTCTGTAAGCACTAGTTTTTCCTCCTAATCCCCATCGTGGAGAATGATGATTCCAGCGGTAACCCTCACAAATTCTGAATTCCTGTACAAACAGAAGCACTGCCATGTCTTGTGTGATGGGGCCCTTCCACCCTTCCTCCATCTGCTCTACTCACACTGGAGTATTTTAAGCTCTTAGGGGCCGTTTGTGTGCGCTCCTCCCTCTGCCCAGAATGTTCTTCCCCTCTTCTCCTAATGCTGGTTTTTCTTCATGCTTTTGGACTCAGCCTAAGTGTCATCTCCTTGGAGAGGCTTATCTAGACAATCTAGTGTGATGTTCTACATATTTTAACCATCCTTAGGTACAGGTACCAACTAATCAGAACAGACTCCAGTATTAACAAATCGTATCCTCGTACTGAGGCTATCCAGGTGAATACCAACTCTCGCTGACCCATTATTTGATTAAGCAGTAATGACAAGCTGTAAATAATTAGTTGTGCATTTGCTCCTTCTGTGTATATTACCTGGTAGAATGCAGTTTCCATGAGAGCAAGAATTCTTCTGTCTTAGTCGCTGTCATGGAGGAAAAACTTTCTCTCTACCCTCTTAAATTCAGTGGTTGAGGGCCTGTGAATTAAATTGACAAAGATTAGTATTAGAAAAGACAGATTTTTATTCACTTACAGATGTGGGAAATAACAGAAAAAATGTGACTCAACAAAGAGCCAAAGATAGGGGCTTATATATCCACTTAATAATGGGAAAGGGAGGGGAGACAAAAGGCTTTTATGGAAAGAACAAATGAGTTTCTTTAGGAAAGACAAATGGGCTTTTAGGAAAACAAAATGGGAGACAGAAAATTTGTGATAATATTTGTTTCTGCAGGTGCAAGTACTCACCACCCACTTCTTTCTAGTTAGTAAAAACTGTCCCAAGAAAAGATTGGTGGCAATTTTACTCTCAGTTTCCTTCCTCAGAGTGAAGCTGCCTCAGAGGGGCATTTCCAGGAGTTTCTGCCTTTAATCAGAGAAGGGAAGCTCCAAAAAGGCTTTTTTTCTGGATCTATTGAATTTCGAATGTTTTTAGTTCAAAATAATCTTCATATCAACTCTGAGGGTCTGAGGTGGTCGGCACATCACCTAGCACATCGTACTATGACTTAATTGCAGTAGGTACTCAGTAAGTACTTGTTAAAACATGAATAAATGAAGCAGTGAGTAGAGTGCTCTCTATCTGCTTATGGTGACCAGTTCCAACTCATGTGGTTGCTTGACCAAGGTAGGGGTGTGTTTGTGTGTGTGTGTGTGTGTGTGTGTGTGAAAGCTCAGAAAAAATATATTCACAATGACCTAGATTCCTTAATTTTATAATTTAAAATGTTTCTTTTGTTGAGGAGTTGATAAGTCCCATGACATGAAGCAGACACACCTTATAGGTAAGATTCTTGATGTGGACCTTCTCTGCCATTTTCTTTTTTTGTTTGTATTACAAGATGAAGCACAGTTTTCTGTAGATGGTAGTGCACCAGAAAGAGCTACTTTTTATTTCTCCTAACCCTTGAGATCACCCAGGGTGGGCAGCTGCTGATAGTAAATGCCCTGAGAGTTCTCTGTGGGACACTGAGGGTGAAATCCTTATTGGTGGGCAGTTGCGTATGTTCTCAGGAGCATCATGGAATGGGCTGAAAGGGGCTCCATGGCCCTGTCTCTATTTGAAGGGTTAATAAATACAATGGCAGCTACTGTCCCATTATCTACTGGGATGAGATTTTTAAAACTTCTTTTTAAAGGGAATTTCCTGATGGTCTAGTGGTTACGACTCCATGCTTTCACCGCCAAGGGCACGGGTTCAATCCCTGGTTGGTAAACTAAGATCCCACAAGCTGCAAGGCAGGGCAAAATAGAATAGAATAGAATAAAATAAACTTCTTTTCTTTCATGGGAAACTTCAAGCATACACAAAGTAGAATGCACATATCCATGTATACCATCACCTAGCATTAACAGCGATCCGTATTTGGACAATCTTATTTCAGCTCCCCATCCCCCACCCCACATTGCCCTTACATTTCTCAATCCCTCCCCTCACCACATTATCCTAAAGCAATATATATTATTTCATCTATTAATGCATCATCTTATTTTTAACAGATGAGCACACATTTCAAAATTATTATATTTATTTTTGGTGGGTCTGTCGGTTTGCTATTCATTAGGATTTTTAGTGGTAAAATACATATAACATAAAATTTACCATTTTTACCATACTTAAGTATATGATTCAGTAGCATTAAGCACATTCACAGTTTTGTGCAACCATTACCACCATCCATCTTCAGAACTTCATCTTCCCAAAATCAAACTCTGTACCCGTTAGATGTGACTCCCTACCCCTCCAACCCCTCAGCCCCTGCAAACATCATTCTACTTTTTGTTTATATGGATTTGACCACTCTACTGCCTCATGTAAGTGGAATCATATAATATTTGTCCTTGCATGACTTTCTTATTAGTGTAATGTTTTCAAGGTTCATCCTGGTTGTAGTGTATGTCAGAATTTCCCTCCTTTTTAAGGCTGAATGATATTCCACTTGTGTATATACCACATTTTATTTTTCCTTCATCCAACAATGAATACTTGGATTGTTTCCACCCTTTAGCCATTGTGAATAATGCTGCTCTGAACATGGGTGTGCCAGTATCTGTTCGAGCCCCTGCTTTCAATTCTTTTGGGTATATACCCAGAAGTGGAATTGCTGGATCATATGATAATTCTATGTTTAATTTATTTAGGGGCGCACACATTTGAAAAAACACTACCACAGTTCCATTTCACACCTAAAACTTCAACAATATTTCCTTAATGGCATAGGCTTTACAGCTACCGAAGAGACCATACTGGAGAGGCTAACAGCTGAGCCACCAAGCCTGGCTTCCTGGGACCTTGGGCATGTCACTGAAATATCCTGTGCCTCCATTTCCTCATCTGTAAGATGGGGGAGATAGGTTAAATGAGCTAGTATACACAAAGCACTGTGGGCAGTGTCTGCCCGTTGTAAGTAGAGTCTGTAAGTGTTGGCTCTATTAACACTTGTCCTGTATCAGTGTTGCCCATGAGAACCCAAGATTTGGAGGCCTAAAATGTATAATAAAAAGATCATAAAACTAGACACACACACACAAACTCATGCAAAATTTGGTATGAAATTTATTTAGAATCAGAGAAAAATATCACAACTAAAAACTGGAGTCTAAGAGATTCAAGTCTTTCTTCAGAGACTTCTTTAGCCAGTTGATCTGAAATGCTTACAAGGGGCCCTTGCTGATTTAAGCCTGGATCCCCCTCTCACCTAGGGTTGTTGTAAGGTTTAAAATGTGTTGTTATATGTTGTGCTTAGAACAGTGCCTGTCATAGAGTAAGTGCTCTATAAATGTTAATTACAATGGTTGGTAGGTCCATTCTCCAAGCGAGGAAATATTGGAAGAGGAGGAGTTTTGGGTGGAAGTTGGGGGAGAATAAGATCAGTCCAGTTTGGAGCAAGAGTTTGAGATGCCTTTGACAGGTCTGAGAAGTCATGTCAGCGCTCAATAAATGTTTGATCATGGTGATGATACTGATGAAGGCAACAACATTGATGACGACCTCAACAATGACTATTGACTGTGGCCTGGGTAGGTCTCTGTACTGTTAGCCTTCAAATGGGCAGGCTGCCTGGGGGCTCTGAGGATGAGGGCAAGGATTACTGCCTAGCTGATTTCACTTCAGGGAGGGAATGAATTCAGCATTCATTAGAAGTGGATTCTAAGCAAGGTTCCCAAATGCCAAAAGGTACTTTTGTACTGTGGGAGAGCCTGCATCCACCCTAGCATTCCTTCCTCTCCAGGTAGTTACTCAGCTTCTTTAGATAAGATTTTCTGGTTTTTCAGCCTGGGGGTGAAGAACTGGATTTGGAAGGTGGTGGCAGGAGGGCAAGACCTAGCTTTACTTGCTTGGGGTTGGAAGGACTCGCAGGGATGTGTGGGAGCCACAGTTGCCCCATCAACCAAGTGCTGCTCTGTTTGCAGTGGGATTGGGAAGGGGAAGGTGAGAGAGGGAGCTGATAGAAATAGTCCTTCGAAAAATAATTTCAGTTAAGCTCTTTCTCATTCCCAGCCTCTGCTGACGCTGCCCATCTTGACTGTAGTTTCTTTAGGGCTCCCCTAAGTCACTTGTCTCCTTTCTCCTATGGAGTAGCCTCCTACATACTCTGCAGCAACTTCCTTACTCCCTCTCCTTCATCCACCAATAGCCTCCTACCATCTACCCATCCATCAGAAATTTGTCGAGGTGCCTTATTCATTGATGGCCTCCTTTCTGTGCTTGTCTTAGTTATGGGTTCATTCTTTCACTATCATTTATTGGGTCTTGGCAGGGAGAGATGATAAACACTATGGTCAACCCTTTGTTCCTAGTGGATGCATTTCTGGAGATGTCTAAAAATACCTTTCACTTGAATATTCCATTTCTAAGAAAACAATCTATTCTCTGGCGTCAGAAGTGAAGGGCAAGGTTGTACTGCTGGTAAAGAATTATCTACATCATATATGAGCAGTGACAGTTGTCCAGGGCATGTTTCTCTTATTAAATTCACTTTGCTGCCACCTTTGTTTATAGCTTCAGCAAACCTGGGCTCTAATCCTGGCCGAGCCCGGGCCACTGAAGATATTCCAGTTTGCTTTCTGCCTACTGATCTCTGCCAGCTTAAGACCAATTTTTCTATCTTTCAAGTAAGTTGATTAAAAATGCCCACATTGTCTGAATACACAGTTACCAGTTTTGCTTCCTACTTTTACCACTCAGTTTTAGAACAGTTGAGAACCTGAAATAGACTCAAATCATTAATAGCCAACATAGGAACACTATATGGAAGTCACACAACAGTTCCCCAGACTGTGACACAGACTACAAAAAGCTAGAAACCCTGGCCCCCAAAGTCACTTTACCTCTATTTGGCAGACAATGTGAACAGAGAACAGAAACTCTGTAGGAACACAATGTAGGCTGATGGTCAGGGTTAACTGAAAATCATTGCTTTTATAGAATCATTTCCTCAGCCTTCTTAGCTTTAGTTAAACTTACTTGGGCTTATTTCTTCCTGGCTTTGGGTGTTATTTTTGCATTTGTATTAAAGAGCAGAAAAAAGGGAGGGGGAAGCCTAATGAGGAATAAATAATGGAAAAGGGTAAAAAAAAATGTTTGTAAGTGTATTGGACCTTACAAACTTATATAATCCACGGATCATTTCTGTGGTAGACTGTTATGACTCCAAAAAGCCATTGTGCTAATGTAGCAGCTGACGATTTTATGCAGAGACTCTGCATAGTAAATGCCCTTATGAAATTGGGAATGAATTATGGGAACCGAACATGGCCAATAACCATTTTTAAAAATAATGAAGTACTCTGCCACCTCACTCTTCCACCAGCCCCCACCAAAGTCATGAAGAGCTGAGTCAATGTAATGAACTAATTGCCTGGAAATGTAATTTTAAAAAAAAGAACTCTGTATGTGGAGTGGGAAAAAAACCAAAGCCAAAATAGGGCTTATATTTTGAAGCATAAAACATATTTTAGCACTCAGGGAAAACGAATGAGCCTGTGCCACATTTCATTTGAGCAGCTGCTGTTTAAACCTTGGAAATTAAATCATAGACACCCTGGGTTTTAGAGAAGGGACGGAGGTGGGGTCCTGGCTTTGCCAAGGCACTTTGGGCCTAAGTAGCAACACCCTGCTTGGCCTTGCTGGAGAATAGACTGCCAATTGTGGCAAATTATATGATGCTTTTGAGATGTGCACACATAGCCCATTACACTTTTCACAGCGTTCCTTCATTAAGCCCGCAGAATTGTTTTTTTTATGTTTTCCTCATAATAGCTTCTGAAAGGTCAAGAATGGCTCACTTGACTTTCTGGTGCCCTTCAGGGAATAATGCCATTAACCACTTGTGGCCTTTGCTCTTCCAGGCTGACATTTGCCCCAAGGTCTCCCATTGGTTGTCAGGACTGGGTCTCCTCCCTTCCCCAGCACACACACACACACACACACACACACACACCCCTCAGGTGGGGATAAGGACTGGAAGGACGGTCTGGAATCCCTGCCAGTTGAGATTTTTTGATTTTCTGTTAGAGGTGATGTTGAGCTCTGGTAGCATTTGGAAAGCAGTAGAGGGTGCTGGTTTTAAGGATCAGATAGTCTTGAGTTCAAATCCAGATCTACTCCTCTGAGCTGGGTGACCTGGGGCAAGTCATCTCAGCTCTCAAGGCTCAGTTTCCAAATGTGTAAAATGGGGACAAGAGTAGTGCCACCTCAGAAGGTGCTTTCCTGGCATAGAGTAGGCATAAAAATGTTGATTCAGAACAAAAACAGCCAGTCTTAGAAGCCTGCTAAGGGTAGGCCTTGGCTGGCAGCATCGCATATACACACCCTTTCATTACCAACCTGATAGCTCCCTCCCAGGCTTCACTCACATCCATAAGGAGGCAGTAACATTTGTCAAATGCTGTCTGTGTGCCAAGGGCCTACATCTGTTTCTCATTTAATTCTTTACACATTACTGTAAAATAGGTATTATTATCGCTGTATTTTGCATGATGAAACTGATACTCAGGGCTAATGATAATGGCTATCATTTATTGAGTATTTACTATGTGCCAGACACTATGTTAGATACTTACTATTATACATTCTTTTCTCAGTGGGCAATTCAGTCATTTCCATTTTTTTGTTGTTATGAAGAGTTCTCCCGTGGACCTTCTTCAACACGTCTTCATGGGCACAGGGACAGCACTTTCTCTCAGGAGTACGCACCCAGGAGTAGAACTGCTGGGTTGGAGGTATATGAATGTTCAGCTTTGCCAAACACTATGAAATTATTTTCCAAAGTGACTGTAATAATTTATACTCCCACCAGAATGTGTAAGCTTTCCTGTTGAGCCACATCCTCCCTACACTTGGTATTCTTATTTTTCTTAAGCTATTAGGTATAAAATGGTATTTTGACCTTGATCTGTATTTTCTGATTACTAATAAGGTTGATAGCCTCTTTTTGTATTAATTGGCCAGAAATGTCTACTTTTCTGTGAGATGTCTGTTCGTGTCTTTTGCTTGTTTTTCTATTGAATTGTTTGCTTTCAAGCAATTGATAATTTTTTTATTCTAATCTGTTGGTGGCTATGATAGTTAATTTTATGTGTCAGCTTGCTTGGGCCAAAGGATTCACAGATAGCTGATAAAATATTTCTGGGTGTGTCTGTGAGGGTGTTTTTGGGAAGAGATTAGGATTTGAATTTATAGACTGAGTAAAGAAAATCACCCTCATTGGGTGGGTGGACATCACATAGTCCTTTGAGGGACTAAATAGAACAAAAGGTAAAGGAAGGGCAAATTTGCTCTCTGTTTGAGTTGGGACATCCATCATTTCCTGCTCTCAGACATTTAGGTTCCTGGTACTCAGGTCTTCAGGAATAGACTGAATTACATCACCAGCTTTCCTGAGTCTCCTGCTTGCAGAGGGCAGATTGTGGGACTTCTGAGCTGCCATAATTGTGTGAGCCAATTCCTATAATAAATATCCTTATATATACACACATTTCCTTTCTATTGGAGAACTCTGACTAATACAGTGTTTGTATCCTTACAGATATTTTCTCCCTGCTTATGACTTGCCTTTTCACTTTCTTTAGGGTATTCTCAGCATAAGTTCTTAGTTTTAATGGAGTTGGGCTTATCAGTCTTTTCTTTAATGATTAGCATTCTTTGTATCTTGTTTAAGAATATTTCTCAATCTTTTCTGTTTCCTTCTGGCATTTAAGTCCGTACTCTATCTGTAATTGACTTTTGAGTATGATTTGAGTTAGGGATCCAAAATCATATTTTTCTATTATGGGTAACTTTTTTTCCAGCTCAATTTATTGAATTATCTCCCCTCCTCCCCCCATCCCACCCTGCTGCCATATTACCTCTCCTATATCAAATTTCTATATGTATTTCTACGCTCTGTATTCTGTTTCATTGGTCAATTTGTCTATTCCTGAGCCAGTACACATGGTTACTATGACTTTATAATAAATCTCATTATCCTGTGGAACAATTCCCACTCTTTTTCTTCTTATTTCAAAATTAATAAATATCCATTTTAGACAACTGAATAAGTATAGGAAATTCCAGAGAAATTAAAACTTATTTATAATTTCATCAGTCAGGTACAACAACAGTTAACATCTGGTATATAGTTTTCTACACTATACAAATACATACTCATATGAAAACATGCACACATATATATATAAATACACACATTTATACTTTAACAAATTTAAAATCAATATCGATTGCTTCCTATATTCAAGGCTTATATGTCTAAAGCTTTATTGTTGCTAAAGCTGAGAAAGACTATTTAGGAAATATGATAATGTTTAAGATGCTAATAACGATGTTAGAAGGAAATTTGTTTTCAATTTGGCAGCTAATATGATTCCTCTTTGGGTGCCTTAATCCAGGAAAGCATTTATTTTGAATCCCTAAGCTTTGCTACTCTCCTAAACTAAGAAAATAAATCTCTCTCCATCCCTAAAGTAATACACTTATCCTCCAAGCAAACTACTATTTACTTGTTTAATAAAACAAAAAACATGATGTGTTACATTTTTAAAGAATTATACCTTGACTTTAAAATTAGACTTGGGTTTGAGTCCTCAGTCTGGCCCTTATTACCACTTTGACCCTGAACAAGTCACAGAACTTCTTATAGTCTCAGTTTCTTCATTTTTAAAATGATGATGAGGGCTTCCCTGGTGGCGCAGTGGTTGAGAGTCCGCCTGCCGATGCACGGGTTCGTGCCCCGGTCCGGGAAGATCCCACATGCCGCGGAGCGGCTGGGCCCGTGAGCCATGGCCGCTGAGCCTGCGCGTCCGGAGCCTGTGCTCTGCAACGGGAGAGGCCACAACAGTGAGAGGCCCGCGTACCGCACCCAAAAAAAAAAAAAAAAAAAAAAAAAAAAAAAGATGATGATATCTACCTTGCAGAGTTGCCGGGAGTATTAATGTATTTTTTAAAAGCCTCATAAAATGCTTGCCAGTACTGACTTTAAAATTTTTAATTAGTTTTTATTTTATTATAAAGGTAATAGGAGCTTCTTGTAAAGTTTTTGAATAGTAGAGAATAATAATAATAATGAATAATAGTACAGAATACAGTGAAAACTAAAAGTTCTTTCCCTCCAAGTGTATGTTCTTCCCTCTAAATCAATTGCACTCTCCTGAAGAAGCAACAATAAATTCTCATGACACACGATTATTAAGAACATTCTAAGAACATTCCATGACCAGCAAAAATCCTGGAGATCCTGTATAAACATCACATAACAGGTAAGCTAAAAATGTCCAGAATATTTCATTTCTTTAAGATAGCTTTCATTTTATAGTTTTTCCATTTTTTTAGAAAAAAAATTAACAAATGGAAATATTCAAATTAAGAAGAGGAGGCCATCTTCAAAAAGTCTACAAACAAATGCTGGAGAGGGTATGGAGAAATGGGAACCCTCCTACACTGTTGGTGGGAATGTAAATTGGTACAGCCAGGACTCCCTTGGTGGTGCAGTGGTTGAGAGTCCGCCTGCCAATGCAGGAGACAGAGGTTCGATCCCTGGTCCGAGAGGATCCCACATGCCACAGAGCAACTAAGCCTGTGTGCCACAACTACTGAGCCTGTGCTCTAGAGCCTGCGAGCCACAACTGCTGAGCCCACATGCCGCAACTACTGAAGCGCACGCGCCTAGAGCCTGTGCTCTGCAACAACAGAAGCCACCACAATTAGAAGCCCGTGCACCACAACGAAGAGTAGCCCTCCTTGCCGCAACTAGAGAAAAGCCTGTGTGCAGCAACAAAGATCCAATGCAGCCAAAAAAAAAAAAAATTGGTACAACCACTATGGAGAACATTATGGAAGTCCCTTAAAAAACTAAAAATAGAACTACCATATGTTCCAGCAATCCCACTCCGGGCATATATCTGGAGAAAACCATAATCCAAAAAGATACATGCACCCCAATGTTCATTGCAGCACTATTTACAATAGCCAAGACATGGAAGCAACCTAAACGTCCATTGACAGAGGAATGGATAAAGAAGATGTGGTACATATATACAATGGAATATTACTCAGCCATACAAAAGAATGAAATAATGCCATTTGCAGCAACATGGATGGACCAAGAAATTATTATACTAAGTGAAGTAAGTCAGACAGAGAAAGACAGGTCTCATGATATCACACATATGTGGAATCTAATTTAAAAAAATGATACAAGTGAACTTATTTACAAAACAGAAACAGACTTACCGATATCAAAAACAAACTTATGGTAACCAAAGGGGAAACGTGGCAGGGGGTGGGGGGGTGAGGGATAAATCAGGAGCTCGGATGAACATCACACACTGATATATATACCATAGAGAACCAACAAGGACCTACTGTATAGCACAGGGAACTCTACTCAATACTCTGTAATGACCTATATGGGAAAAGAAACTAAAAAAGAGTGGATATATGTATATGTATAACTGATTCACTTTGCTGTACACCTGAAACTAACACAAAGTTGTAAGTCAACTATATTCCAATAAAATTAAAATTTTAAAAAAATTAAGAAGAGGATTAGAGGCTATTTAAAAACTAACATTAAACACTTGGTTATGGGCATTTATTATTTTTAAAAATTTTTGTTATAATGGTAATGCATTCTTATAGCAATATCAAACAATTGTTGGGTATATAAAGTAAAAAATGAAATTCCCTTTTTATACTCCCCCAATCACACTCCCCAGAAATAACCTCTGGAAGAGTTTTGATGTCTTAACTTTCATGTTCTTTACCTATCAGACTTCGAACTGTCTCAATTTAACTACAAGGCTTAACTCCCTTTCATGACAGTATTAATTTTGTTTCGGTTTGGTTGGTGCTACACTTATTGATTCATTCATTCCTTTAATTAAGCATATACTAAGGTACCTGCTCTGGGCCAGGTGTCGAGCAAAGTGCTAGAGATTCTTGAAGTGTCAGTGGTAGTGCCCTCGTCCCTAACAGATAATAATATTGTTTCATAAGAGCTTCATTACAGTCAGTTAGTGCAGGATGCTGTGGGACCGACCATAAGGGAGGGACATCAAACCCAGGTGATCTGGGAAGGCTTCCTGGAGAAAGCGATCTCTAAGTTGAGAACTGAAAGCTGAATAGGCATTAGGCCTGTGCAATGGCCGGATCTGTGGGACGATAGTGCATTAGGGATGATGAGAAGCTGGAATGAAGAGCACAGCAGTACAGGAGGGAGGGCTGAGGATGTTGGAGAGAGATGGTTGAAGGCTTTGCAAGATACACTAAGACATGTGCACACAGGGGGTAGATGGGCCCCCTAAAAGGACTGTAAGTAGGGGAGTGACATCACCATGTTTGTATTTTAGAAACCTCCATCTGGCTGCAACTGGGAGAAAGAATTGGAGAAGGGCAAGCCAGGAGGCAGGAGTGATAGGAGGCAGTTGTAATAATCCAAGTGAGAAACAGTGTTGGACTCGATTAAGGAAGTGACAGTGGAGGAGGAAGAAGGAGAGAAATTCAAGACTAGAGGAGGTCTTCTTTCTGCAAGGATAACTGATACCTGGAATAGGCCACGAAAAGTAAAGCCAGTTAATACAGGGACCAATTTTTCAAGTAAATAGCGAGGGCAAAAGACTTGATTGAAATTCTAACTTGAAAAATTAAACTAAAATTCACTTCAAAATCCCTACTTTAATATTATAAATATTTCAAAGTTTATAATCACAATTATGAACTAATGTTTATGGTGAAGAATGAATCAGAAATTTGGAAGGCATAATTTTCAACACAAATTCTATCACAGTATGATAATGACATCTTTCACATCATGTTTAGGTTTTGCAGTAAGTTCACAAGAGAGATCATTTTGGGGAAATATTTGGTCTTGTCAATTTCCGCAAGGGTATCTTCTTTTGCTGTTCAGATTATTTTCTTTTTGAAGTGCTATTATGTCATCCCCCTTATGGTTCCCTACCCCCCACCCCAACTGGTCACCAGTTTAACTAGGCCAGTTTGTCATTTGCCAGTACTTGGGAACACTTCTCCCAGATCACTTTGATTGACTTTATGAAACTGTATCCTTTAAAAGATTTTGAGTTTGTCTTCACAGTTGATTTGCTTTGAATTTAAAGCGTAACACATGGGTATTTGTAATTGGCAGGGCATATTTTAGTCAGGGGTGTTATCATAAATGGTAAGTTTCTTAGTCAATATTTTTGTGTTATAATGACTTTTACTTTTCTATGCAACCTGCTGCCTATGGAGACTTGGGTAATGGTTACTTGGATAATGAGAAAACCCTATAATTATCTGTCACCTACTCACCAGGATCATGCCCAACAGGGAAACACAGAACAAAGCTCTCCTCAGGAAGAAGAAAATGGATAAAGTCTTCATCTTCTAGGACCAAATCTTTTGTGTACATCAAAGACACAACAAAGGAGAACATGAAATACCTTCTTCAAGTTTCTCTCCCATACTTGCTTGGTGGAAGGTATTTTCTCGGCAGTGCTCACATCAAAGACCACAAGATTTGCTGGAAGGATCTCTGTCACTCTCTGGAAAGAAGCCCAAATCTTGTTACCAATAAGAGAGCATCATCTTACCCACTGATGTTTTCTGAAGGGAAAAAAATACCTTTCTCTATTTTCTGCATGGGAACATAGAGCTTCTGCCACCTCCTCCTTGTCCCCCTATCCATCTCCAACCAAAGGATCCAAGGAGATCCTGAATTATGCTATTGTCTTCATCCTCATAAAGATTTAATATCCTGGGTTCTGTGCATTGAGTTTACACCATTGTTAAAATCTTTTGACTGATGATGCATTGATTGTTTATCTAACTACTAATTCTCTCCCTTCCTCCTTTTCTTCCCGACTGTCTTTCATAAATGTATATCGAGTACCACTGTGTGCTAGGAACTATGCTGGATGTTGGCACGCCAACGCAGACATCACTTCAATACGATGGGAAGCATCATAGGGGAGTGACTGGATCCAATTTATGTTGAATGGGAATATTTCCCTCATGCTAAATCTTTATTCCAGCTCTGTAAGTCATGACTTGTAAATAAGCACTAGTTTTCATAGAAAAGCCTAAGAAATGCTAGCCCTAGCCAGACATTTTATTTCACCTTTGTTGTTTGACTTCTCATTCAATGTCCTTTGTTTGGTAGGGATCGTTGTGAGCAACAGCAGTTCCCACAAGCTCAGACTGGAGTCACAGAAGTGACTCTGAAACCATGGTCCTGTGTGCATGGTCCAAGCAGCTTGGGAGGCACACAGGGCCCAGACTATGCCTGGGAAAAACTCAGGGGATATTTTATCACACCATAACACTCCTTCTATCAAAAGCAATCCTCAATACCCAGATCTTTTCCACCCTCTCCTCTGCTCACTGTTTCCCGCTTTCCATTCTTCTCCTATCTAGGCCACAGGTGTGCCAGCCCAGCCTTCTCTGCTCATCGATCTTTCCCTTCCTCCCACACATACGTATCTATTTCTTTAGGAAAGCAATTCACCTCTGACCTGGATGCTCCCGTCTTGCATCCCCACACCCAACACTTAACCACATGATCTTCAAGTAGGTTTAAACACACACACACACACACACCCCATTGCACTATAGACAGTGACCTTGGGGATAGGCAACAAGAGATGCTCCAGTTTGCAACCTTGGCCCTAGTGTCTCCTCTGCATTCAGTAACTCACTCATGTGTTCATTCACTGTTACTGTGATTGTATCAGCTCCCCTAAAAGCAGAGCCTGAAACAAAGGCTTAGGTGCAGGGAGTTTATTTGGGAGATGATCTTAGGAAGCAGAAGTGGGGGAATGGGGAAAGTGAGCCTGGGAAGGAGAAAAAGCCAGTAAAGGTACATTATTGAGTTGAGTATTGCTGTGGACACCTGAGGCTCAATCTCCAGGGGACTCTCTGAGGCACTGCGTAGAACACACCTCAGAATTGTCCTTCTGAAGGATGGGAGCATGGGACATTTATCCACAAACTTGCATCCCCCTCTGGTTGAGGGTTGATCTTCAGGGCGGTCACAGCTCTCTCTTCTAAGCGAGCTCCTGCACAGGAAGCCATCAGCAGGCATGGAGCTGTCCACCACAGCTGTAGCTGAAGTCAGAGGAGGGCTGACAGCATTCAGCTTGGGGCACCAACCACGGCTGCTACAAACAGCATTCATCACAGCTGTACTGTAATCATTCCTTCTTGCCTGGTTTCTCCCATGAAGTAATGAATTCCACAAGGACAAGGACAATTCCTTCATCTTTGTTTCCACAGTGCCTAGCACAGTGCCAGACTCACGGGAGCCCTTCAGGTTCCATTTGTTGAATGAAGGAAGGAACTAGTGAAAGAACAATAGACTGAAACCAGAAACCTGAATTCTAGTCCCCACTGGGTCACTAATTTCTGTGTGACCTTGACTATATCAAAACCTCACATACAGCAGTTTGGTTACCTATGAACTTACAAATTCATATTTAAAAAAAAATCTCAACATCAAAATGTTATTTTAAAAGGAGAAAATTTCCCATCCGTGACTGATCTTAGAATAAAATATTGTCTCCAACTTGATGGCTCTCTCTAATTCTAGGTTTCCATCCCTCCAAGGTGTAAAGATGAACACTGCTGAAGAAGTAAGGGTATGTTACAAAGTTAGTTACCCGAAAAATATTTCGTTTCCTGACTGAAGCTTGGAAAACCTTCACTAACACTCTTATGTGAAAAGCGATAGAATGCTAATTTCCCACAGATTCATTATCACCATGAAATGAAATTTTGGAACACATCAGAGGTAAATATAATGTGCAAATGTAGAATTCAACAATTCGAGTTTTAGCTGCCTTGTGTTTTTACACCTCTGTCAACAAGATCCTCATTAAATACTTTTTCCCCTTATTCTACTTGAAAGGAAGACTGGAGAATATTATAATATTCAGGATGGAGAGATGTTCTTTCCAGTTAACGCTTTATGAAGGGAACTCATCTGTGTATATATTCCTAATTATTTTTTATCAGATCACAAATATTGTGCTCAATACTGTGCTAGGTCTTGGGGATACAATCTTGAAAAAACTCCTACTCAGTCCCTCCTCTTGTGGGGCTTACAGTCTAGTAGGGAAGGACTATATTAATTATTTAAAATGAGTATTAAATTAACATTCCAAAATAAACACTTCTGGGAAGGACACAATTTTATTAGGGCAAAATACACTGGGAATCATATGACCTGAGTGGTTAAAAAGGTTTCCCCTCCACAAAGTGGGATTTGAATAGAAAGCTGAAGAATGAATAAGTAAGTGAAAGGGAGGACAGCATGTGCAAAGGCCCAGTGACAAGAATAACAGGATGCCTTGAAAGAACTGAAAGAAGGCCAGGGGAACGGGCTTACTCAGAGGAGGAGGAGTGGGGTGTGAGTGAGACTGAGAGGTAAGCACAGGCCATACCAGGCAGGCCTGCTAGGCAGGTTAAGCATTCTGGTCTAAGAGCAATGGGAAATCATTGTTTGGTTTCAGCAGGACCTGCTGACATGATCAGATCTGCACATTTTTAACAGGGCCTTTTTTCCACATCCTTTTATATTTTTCATAATTATATGAGAATTCAAACAAAAACATTTTCTTTTACCTGAGTTATGCTGATAATTGCAGACACACACACACACACACACACACACACACACACTTTTCTTCCAAAAGATGTCAGTCCAGTTTGTTCCAGTATTATCTGTACATCTCGTTCTCATTTAGGTAATATTTACTTTGTATTTCTCGGTGCACACTGCATTTACCCGATAACTAAATTCCATGCTGGGATGTCCTGGGGAATAAATAGACAGTCCTATCCCCATGTATTAAGTGTGCAAGTAAAATTGCCTTCCACTGCTGGAAAATGTGAGAACAACAGCCACTGCATCAACAAGATGGGTCCAAAATGAATCGTCTGGTGGTAACTGGGGCCTCCCTAAATGATGTCTGTAACATCTATTACCTTCCCCAAATTTCTTAGCATATCCAAAAATGGATTAAGTTGCTTTGACAGGCTCTATTTTTTATGAACCTCTTTGGCTATTACTTACTCTGTTATTTTCCTCAAGGTACTCACGGCTGATTTATGATTTCATTTAAGGTTTTTGAGTGGTAGTTTGGATACGCTAACTAGCCCACCTTTTCCCGGATCTGCTTTTGGCTGCTTTATCTCCAACACTAAATCAGCCTGCTTAAATTCCCCTGGTACATAAGTCTCCACGACAAACACTAGTATTGGAGGTACGTCCTGCCTTATCCGGTTTGTTGAATATGTTCAAATGAATCCGATCCAACTCTGCTGATTTATAAATATTTAAATTCTATAAGTATTCTTTTACCTGCCTATTATTAATTCTGTTTCTTGATATTCCCAGAGACTCATTAATATTTGTCTTACTGAGCTCCTACTTCCTTCATTCTTTCTGTTAAAGGCAGAGACAAAATAGTAGTTCCATATTCACTGTTCTTTGCATCTTTCATAACATGTTCTCAACCCTGGTTTAGCAAAAGTCGCCTTTTTTCCTTGGGCATAACTTCCTATTGTAGTTTTAGAAGGCTTTGCCATAATTTCTTGCTTCTTTAATTCTGTCCTTTCAGCCATCTCCTGGAGTTATATTTTCTTCAATCTGTGTATTCTTTTCCCCAAATTCTACACAACTGGATTTTTGCTTTTTTCCCCCCAAAAGGAAATATTTATCCTTTAAACCTTGTATATCAGAATATGCTTGCTGGTTATATAATAGCACCCAGCAGCCACTTGTGTGTTCTTTTTCTAGAGGATGTACTTGAATGCCCACACCCATGTTTTTCCTTTCAATACAACAACACAAGTAGTAATCATTTAGTTCCTTAAAGATGGTTGGATGCAGTCCATTAATTTCATAGCATGTCCATAAAATTGTTCTGACACCAACAGCAAGTGAATATGAAACCAAGACAAGGGGTTTCCAATTATAAGTAAAAAATAGTAACACAAAGGGGAAGAGCCCAGGAATATACCTCATCAAAAACACACTGGAAATTTTAATGTGTTTTCAAAAGAGTACATATTGTTTACCACAAAAAAAAAGTATACACACTGTACCATTACATTTATGTGTTTCAAGAATAGGCAAAACTGAATTGTGGAGATAGAAGTCAGAGTAGTGGTTACCCCTGGGGATGAGTAATGATTGGAAAGGTCCTGAAGATCCTGGAAATGTTCTATATCTTGATCTGGGTGTTGGGTACATGGACGTGTATGTATGTACTGTGTAAAAGTTGATCAAGCTGTACCTTTGTGAATAGTGCACTTAAAAAACTGGTACAAGCAAAGCAAAGCAAAGCAATTAATGTGTTTACAAAGCCAATTACTAAAAGCTGCAATAAATACTTGCAGTTGCTATGGACTATATCTGAAGCTACCCGAAATATTATTATTGTTAAAATTTGGTATATTTGTTATTGGACAAACATTTCTGCTCAGTTGGCCAGTAGAATGAGAATGATCCTAGCTACTATTGCCTGAGTGCCTGCAGTGTGACAGCATTGTACCTACAATTTGTCATCTCAGTATAGGGAAGGTGATATTACCCCATTGTCCAGATGAGGATATGGAACCAGAAAGATCTTCAGTAGTTGCCAAAGAGCACATAGCTAAAGAGAAGAAATCAGAGATTTAAACTCAGGTTTCTAAAACTCCAAAGCCTATGTAGTTCCTCCCACTCTATATGGCATCCAGGTAGATGATTATGAGTTAGTATTCTTATTAGCTTTTTTTTACTGTAGGCAAGGAATTCTGCTCTGTGCAGCTTGTAAATATTCCTATCACTTGTTTTAGAAAATAAGTGCATGTAGATATACTGAAATGAGTTATAAATGATCTTAGCTGATGTTCATTGGTGGCTAGAATATGCCTGACTTTATCCCAAAGCATCACTTTAAATTAGCACAGGAAGTCTGTGAGATTCCAAATATTTCTTTTTCCCATTTTACAGATGAGGACGAGAAGATTCAGGTTAAAAGATCTGATCGCTAGTAAATTTCAACCTCTGGTAGTCTGACTCTTCAGAGCTCACACCCTTTACCAGTCTATTATACTGCCTATTAATGATTTTTGAAGAATGTAACTGAAAGAAGAAATAGACTGATCAATTTTTTAAAATCCAAAAACAATTTACAAGAACAGACATGAGTAAAAGGAGCATTTGTCAGATTTACATCCATTATTAAGATGAATTTGAGAAACAATATTGGTTTATTGGATTTTTTCTGCTGTTCACAAAGCTTATGAGCTCATGAGTTCAGTGATTGCATGGGAGTAGGCATTTTTGCAAGAGGTTATGCAATTGATGTCAGTGCTTACACGAGTGGTTGAAAGCCGAGGTTCCCAGCTCTGCCAGTCCTCTGTCTATGGACTTGTCATCTAAGAAGACAGGTCCAAGATATCTATTCCTCTCTCTTGACTTGCTTTAATGACTATTTCTGGCACTTCCGTAGATGTCTTGGATTATTTCACTTTAGTCCTGTTATTTTAAAGGTATTTTCTTATGCGTAGTAAAATCTATTTATATATTTTCGGTCAAATATAGTCTCTGTGGAGACTCATGTGGATGCTTTCGGTCTCCCCAAATTTTTTGTATGATTTCATACACTATCAGATCATCATATTCTCCTGTTACCCAGTTACCACATCTTTATTTTTTGCCATTTCTCTCCTTACAGATTCGAAGCTTTTCACCGTAAAGGACTCCCCATCCTCACTTTTGGTTTCTAAGAGAAAATTCGCAAGAGTAGTACAACAATCAACTTTCTACTCTTCACCTACATTCATCCGTTGTTAACACCTTGCCACATTTGCTTTCTTTATTATCTCCCTATATCTTTGTGTAAATGTGTGTGCATATGTGTGTGTAATGTATATATACATAATTTTTCTGAACCATTTGAGAATTGGTTGCAGACACTGTAACAGATCCTTCAACAGTCATCTCCTGAGAACAAGGAAATTCTCCTACACAACCAACAATATGCCATGACTATATATTTGGGGCATTTAGCCTTAATTTAAGATCATGTAATATTCTGAGCATATTCAGATTTCTCCAGTCGTCCCAGTCATGTCCTTTATAACTTACCCCCACCAGCACCTTTTTTTTTTCCAATCCAGGTTTTAACTGAGGATTCCACATTGTACTTAGTTATCATGTCTCTTTGGTTTCCTTTAATCTAGAACATATCCTTAGGCTTTACTGTTTGATGAATAAAGGTCTTCCATTTTAAACATCTTACCTTCAGCATTCCTGATTTGTTTCATGAATTATTCTCCTGGAACACTGCAAAAGTAAAATATTAAAATAATTCTTATGTACTCTGGAAAAGATGGAAATAATGTTAAAATACACCTCAGAATTTCATTGATTCTCTGTCGTTCATCCAGTAAACATGGTGGCTAGACTGAAGGACACAGAGAAGAGACAGCTACCATCTCAGCCTTCGAGATGCTCAGTTTGTAATCACAGATGGGCCTAAAATCCTTTTCCAGTTGCAGACAATTTTGGTGTTTTGTACCAGCCTGGGTTTTAGAAAAGGAAGCAAAATTCCAACCAGACCCTTTATTGCTGAAGTCAGCTGGGCTGTTGGAAGCCAAAGCCACCACAAGTGGCATGATGAAGAAGAAAACAAATTGAAATGCAAAGTGTGACTAATAATGAAATATTATTTTTCCAAAAGTTACAGTTGTGACAATTTCTATTACTATCATACACAGTTTTCTTTGTTACCAGGATGAGCCTTCTGGGAAAGCAACTCAGGCTTCCTTGCAAAGCAAGGAAATTAGCAATTGTTCAACAACTACAAGGACAGTTGTGTGAGAGGTTGCCATAACAACATGATGAGGCTGTCTGTGTGGCTTAATTTCAGACACATTGAATTCAGCTTGACGTCATGTTTTAAAATATGAGTCAATATTTGAGGGGTTTTGAAGAAAAGATGTAATTATGAATTGTATGGACTGAGTTTTATTCTGAATGCAAGACTGCCAATAGGAGAGTTTCCAATTTACTCTCCTCATTTCTGCATCAAACAAAAGCATTTTTCTATGAAGCAGAGCTTAAATGCTGTTTCTGGAAATCTACTTTCACTACAAAAAGAATTTGATAAACTATTAGGTTGCACATTGCCATTAAGCAAATCAATATTGGGTCTATCATCCATTAAAAAATTAGTAGGAAATCTGAGCGTGTCTTCTCCGAACATTGAGGGCAATGTCAGCCATGAGCATTTTTGAAGATGCATCATTTTATTGGCTAAAATAGAAAATCACCTTTACAACAAGATTTTTCTATTCTTATTGTTTTGAGGAAAATATAATAGCTAACATTTATTGAGAACATTGGGTTACACTATATGAGTGACAACTTTTCAGTGCATTCTTTCATTTAATCTCACAGCAAACCTCTGAAGTAGGATTTTATATTATTATCTTCATTTACAGATGGGGAATCTGAGGTTGAAAAAGGTTAAATAGCACATTTGCTAAGTGTTGGAGTTGGGATCCAATCCCTGCACTGTCTGTGTTGGAATCCAGTGCAGATTCTGATTCAGTAAATGTGGGATGGAGCCTGAGTTCTACGTATCTAATCATCCCCCTAGAGATGCCGATGCTGATGATCTAGGGACGACACTTTTAGTAGAAATTGTCTAAGCCACTACACAGTGGCTTTAGTATCATATAGATTCTGTTCAGGAAATAGTTGTGTACCACGAGCAGTACATCTAGGGATCCTAACTACAGAAACACCAACTGATAAACTAGAGTCTAATTCTATTAAACTGTCTTTCAACTAGGATGTATCACAGCAATTTAGATTATAATTTAGGTGAAAATATGAAATACTTGTGTAACGTATGAATTGCAATATAAAATCTATGAACTCTGGGGTTATCTATGAAACCCAAATTGAGAAATGGCACACTACATGTTACATGGCAGTTTGTCAATCAGTTGCGTTGAATAATCCACATTTATGAAGTAACTATTCTCCCAGTTTCTCCCAGTTGCTGCTACATTAGTAAGAGAAAGGCTATTATTTAGAAAACCTTCCATAGATCATGATCTTTTCCAAGCAGTTATATTGGATTATTTGCAAAACAAATTTGGATAATCTTCATTTTACATGCTTCCTTTCATCAGTATATAAATAGGTAACACTACAGACAGAGCTAGAAGGCAAGCCTTTCCATATTTGATATTCTATTTAGAATGTGTTATTCACAGAAAATTCTAAGAGAAAAGTTCTTATGCCTTCACTGATTTGTTAGGTTAGAGACCATGGCATGCTCTAAATCAGGAGTCTCCAACCCCCTGGCTGTGCACCGGTACCGGTCTGCAGCCTGTTAGGAACCGGGCCGCACAGCAGGAGGTGAGCGGCGGGTGAGCCAGCGAAGCTTCATCTGCCGCTCCCCATCGCTCCCCATCGCTCGCCATCACTCGCATTACCGCCTGAACCATACCTCACCCCCACCGTCTGTGGAAAAACTGTCTTCCACGAAACTGGTCCCTGGTGCCTAAAACGTTGAGGACTGTTGCTCTAAATGAGGGATGTAGCTTTATCGTTGATAGGCAGATTGGTACACTAACTTACTTCACTGATATTTTAACCTAAGTGACTGGTTCATTCGGAGAGAACGTTTACTTGAGGAAAAGAGCTGGGGCTGGGAGGGGCAGGGGAGAAAAGGGAAGGGGCCCCTGAGCTGGTGTAGCAGTGTGTGCACATCAATCTTTTTAGTCATGCCCCCTCAAAGTGGTGTGGTATTTTGGTTAAAAGACTGATTCAGATGGAATTCAATTTGAATCTTGGCTCTGACACCGATCAGCTGTGTGGCTTTGGGCAAGTCACACTGGCCTCACTGACCTCTTTGGAAAAGAAGGGACCCCCCACCCCAAGTCCCCTTGGATCTCTTGCCATCGCCATAAACACGAGCTGCCGGTGGGTTTTCTCTCCCACCACACATTCCCTCCACCCCAACCACTCAGCCCAGAACCAATGATTGACAGCTGTGGGGTGTAAACACTCCTGGCTCCCTTGCCTGATCAGGACAACTCTGAGTGTCCTACACCTACACTTTAGTGTGTATCATAATCCCAGGAGGGCTTGTTAAAATCCAACACGCTTGGCCCACTCCAGAGTTTCTCATTCAGCAGGTCTGGGGTGGGGACCTGAGAATTTGCACTTCTAACAAATTCCCAGGCGATGCTGATGCTGCTGGTCTGGGGACCACACTTTGAGAATCACTGACCTATCGGATCTCCAGAGTTCCCCTGAGTCCCCCTCCTTCCCTTCCCTTCCCTACTGCACTTTCTCATTTCTCTCGCCATGCCTACTAGTCATAGAACATTTTAACACTTCCACAACCCAAACTAAGATAAGGACTCCCCTCACAGAGGTTTTAGTTCTTGTTATCAAAGCTTAGTCTCCTCATCTTTGAAAATCACTCATCTTGCATACCTTCCCACCACTCAAGATGATTTCATGATCTTTCACATAGGGTATATTATAAAACAATATGTAATTTACACTTTTCCAAAAAAATTATATTTTTATAAATACATAATATTACAATTTTTATATTTTAATATAAAATATTATATTTTGTACTTCAAACTACCTCTTTCCTGCAGATCTGATGTCTCTTCCCAGGGGAGCTGCCCCAAGCCCAAAGCCCAACCCCTCTTGGGAATCCCTAAAGCAGAGTGTCCTGGGTCATAGGAGGAAGAGTGCCCCCTTGGTTGCTGTGGAGTGTGCCTGGATAGGGAATAGTGTTTAGTTCCTTTAGCTCAAAGGGCGTTTACCTGGAGGCAGGGAGATAAGGTGGGTAATGGTTGCCTTCTCTCCAGCATTTCATGGGAACCTGGGGCATCAGGGGGCATAGCAAAGCTTGGCCTGTCTGGATCTTTGTGGTTTGCAAAGTATGTTACACTGAACCTGGGATCATCTTTGAACACTTAGAATTTATTTATTTGTTAATAATTGCATATTAAGACAATCTTCTGTGATGGCTAAAACCAGGAGCTCTGGAGTCACATATCTGGATCACAATCCTGCCTTTACCATCTTGTTTGGGACCTTGGGTGAGTTTAAAGCCATTCTGAGCCATTCTAAGTCACCATTTCCTTATCTTTAAAGTGAGATAAAACTAATCCTCTCATCTGTAAAGTGGTAAAATAAGAGATTTTTTGTTTTTCGCTTTTCACCTGACTGATCCATGTGAAGAGGTGAGTACATTCCCTGCAGGAGAGTAAGAACTCAGCAATGTTATCACTATTATTGTTTTTGTTATTTTCATCATTGTTATTGCTGGTTGTGTTGCTATTATTAGCACCAGTTAGGTGCCAATCATTAGGCAGTGGGATGGCTGTAATACTGAACCATAAATCCCGGCACCAAAATGAATGTCTAAATCCTGGGGAGCTGATGTATAATTTGAGTAGTCAGGCAAGAAGGGGCTGAAGAAATTGCTGGATGTGGCCCCTTGTGGAGTATCCTGCCCTGAGGCTCCAAACTGGAACCCTGTGTGACTGAAGTCAGGACCCTCTGTCAGTCCTGTTCCACAGCAGGGTTGATGTTGGCTTCCCCATGCCCTAGCACAACTTTGCATGGGTGCATTTCCTGCTAAGTGATATTTACCAACTCGCCTGGCTTCACCGAATGATAAATGCATCACCAGTTGAGGACTTTACACTTGTTTGCAATTTGTAAACCAAGTTGCTATAGTAGGCATGACTGGCCACCTACAATCCCACAAGTGGAAGACTGATTGCATTTCATTATTTTCTTAAATCTTTGCTTAAGTTTTCTCATCTTGCCAGGGTGGGTCCAATTTTAACCTCGGTCATTACTGGAACACTTTTCTTCCCCATGTTCCCTCCCACCCTCTACCAAGGATGCTGTGCAAAGGTCTCACATGGGTCTCACATGATTCCAAAGAAAGCATGGGGTACCATTCTATCACGCTGCAGGACCTTCTCGGGCTTGGGCACTGGAGTCAGGGCAGAGGTGGAGCCTGGGTGCCTGGCTTCCAGCCTGCTTAAGCACCCCAGAGTAGTACTCTCTGAGATTCTGATGCCCCCAGAGTGCTGCCATGGTTGGGCTTTATGTCCCAGCTAATGAAAGTTTCCCCAACATTTGTCCTCTTCCCCATCTTCTCTGAGAAATGCTTCCCTCTTGCCTCTTATGACCTTTAAAGGTACTCCTCCACCAGCTCCAGAAAACCCATAATAATCATTTCAGTGACTTTGGGTTTCCACACAAGACAGGAATTACTGCTGCCTTCAGACCTCCCCTGAGATAAGGAAGCCCAAAGTCTGGCTCTCTGTTTGTAAAGAGAATCATAAAAATATAGGAAGAAGCTGCAGAAATGAATACCATCCCAAAATTATCCTGCAATTTTTCATTGGATTGGGTAGCTTCATTCATTTGCTTGATTTATTGAGAGCCCACTGTATGCCAGGCAATGCATCGGGCACTGGGGCACAGGACTGAGCCAGACAGATCCTGCCTTCACGGACCATCTAGAAGCACAGTGGCAGGATACCCTGGTCTGTATCCAAATCCCACAGGTGCTGGAGACCACAGCCAACTGCCACTGCCAACTTGGCCGTATTATTATTTAACGTTGATGACAGTCATTGTTGCTTTTATTTCCTTGGGTGCCACTTGTGAAGGCAAAGCTTGTGAAGATAATTTGGAAAGTCACAACAGGTTGTTCTCAGGGCTTTTTGAGCTAAAGGTTCTGGCTGAGGTATGCTACTTTTGAAAGGTGGCACTGACTGATTTTCATCACCTCTTGCAGGAGTCCAGCTTTACTTGGAGTTTTCTTGGAGAAACTAGAAGACTGAGGCCAATTATTAGCCAACATTTTCTTTCTCACCCAGAGGCCCCTGAACACTTATTACTGATACTCAACTATGTTTGAATGATTTTTTTTTTTTTTTGCCCTTACTGTTTCATCCGGGAGAGTTTTGTTTCTTCAAGAGTCTGAGCTTCTTGAGAGCATAAATGCATTATTTCCTTGATTTACTCTTCCGTGAATACTTAAGGAGTAGAATGATTTGCATTTGTGTGCAAGTTAGACTTTGGGTGATTACCTTTTTTTTACCCTCCCATGTGCAGTTCCATGTTACACATGTTACATTTAGCTCCCTTGATCAATATTGCCCTTTTGGGCTGTTTATACCTAAATTGCCTTTCTGTGCCTGAATGATGATTTCATTTTACTTTTCAGCAACCGTTCAAGTAAATATATGAGGAAGTGACAACACAATCGGCATGCAGTAGATGGCTTGGCTGGGTTTCTTAAGTGGGAAAGTAGAAGAGAGAGAGGTAGGGAATCAACCAGCAACAATCTTCAGCTTGTCATTTCCTATTTATTTGTAGCCCAAATAGCACAGAGTCTATTTGTAGTGCACAACTGATACCTACTTGAGAATTAATAAAGGAAAATAGAGATGCAGTTTAATACAGTGTATAAGAACGTGGGCTTTGGGATTCCATGGACCTATGTGTCACTATTCTGCCCCTTCCTTGATGAGTAAGCATAGGCTGGTCACTTTACCTCTCTGGTTCTTAACTTCCTCATCTGTGAAATGACAATATATTACTATCTACTTCAGAGGGTTGTTAGGAAGATGGAGAAAGGTAATGCACAAAAAGTGTCTAGTTATTATTATCCGTTAGGATATCTTTCTACCACCTCCCAGACAGTTCACAAAGTTCCCAGAGCAAAGCTATGGAACATTAGAACATTCACCATGGACCTGATGCTTTGGGGCTTGTAAGGAGATAATTATTAAACCAGCTGATTAAAAGAAAAAAACAAAAACAAAAAACCTTGGCTAATATGCATAACATCAACCTTTCTGCCCCTCCTTTCTCTTGCCTTGACGTATTAACTAAAGTAGATGAGCTTGCCCTCTAGCTCTCTTCCATGTATTTTTCGTTATTATGTTGAATATTTCGTGACTTCTTCAAGAATGATTCAATTCACCTGTGATGATTAACTTTCTGTGTCAACTTGGCTAGGCCACAGTCCCCAGACACAATTGTCCCTCAGTATTCTTGGGGGATTGGTTCCAGGAACCCCTGCATATGCCAAAACCCATGGATGCTCAAAGTCCCATAGTTGGTCCTTGGTATCTGTGGTCCCACATTCACAGATTCAGCCAATCTTGGATTGTGTAGTACTGTGCATATTTACTGAAAAAATTCTGCATAAAAGTGGACCCATGCAGTCCAAACCTGTGTTGTTCAAGGATCAACTGTATTTGGTCAAACCTTAATCTAGACGTTACTGTGAAGCAACGTCTGATTTAATTAGCACTTAAATCAGTAGACGTTGAGCCAAGCAGATTACCCTCTGTAATGTGGGAGGGCCTTACCCAGTCAGTTGAAGGTCTTAAGAGAAAAAAGACTGACGTTCCCTAAGGGAATTCTGCCTCCAGACTGCCTTCAGACTCAAGCTGCAACATCAGGGGAATTCCCTGGCACTCCAGTGGTTAGGACTTGCTCTCACTGCCAAGGGCCTGGGTTCAATCCCTGGCTGGGAAACTAAGATCCCACAAGCTGTGTGGCATGGCCAAAAACAAAAAGAAAAGCAAAAACAACTCTTTAAAAAAGAAAAGAAAAGCTGCAACATCATCTCTTCCCTGGGTCTCCAGCCTACCTTGTAGATTTTGGACTTGCTAGCCTCCAAAATTATGGGAGCCAGTTTCTTAGAATAAATCTGTTGGTCTATTGGTTCTTTTTCTCTAGGGAACCCTGACTAATACATTACCATGTCCACCCCCACCTTTAGAAAATCTGATTGCAAACAGGTCAGGCAGACTTTCTATATGTCAATAAGACGAGGGAGAAGATGGGGCACAAGTTTGGCTTGCATCACCACCCCCTCAAATAGGGCCTGATAGCTGCACCCATGCAACTGAATCTTTGCTTCACTTTCAGAGCTGTGTGTGATGCTCAATCATCCAAGATGACAGATTCTCAAGGGAAGATGAAGTTTAGTACACTTTCCTTAAAAAGGCATTTTAGTAAGAATTTCAACAATAAGGGTTGGAGCAGAAAGATTTTCTGGTTAATTAATTTAACCAGAATATGGCATTCCTGAAGCAATCTGATTAATCCGCCGTTAACATATTTTGAAAAATATTCACAAGAGATTTTGAGAATGTTTAAAGGAAATGCTAACTTTGAAAGCACAAAAGCTAAGAAGCAACAAACACAAGTTTTTCCAATATGACCGTGTTTATTTAATCTTCCAAAAAACCTGACCAATTTCTTCCATTTCAGATTTTACTCTAATAGCACTAATTTATCACTTGCTTTTAAGACTAATTTTCCAACTGGTTTTCTCCACAAATGACTCAAACTACACTGGAATGGCTTGCATTTCAAGGTGTGTAATTGTTTAATATTTTCTTCAGAGGCAACATTTGTGCTTAGGTAAGCATGTCGAACTTTTATGCATTTTAACAATCCAACACTCACTTACTGGAGTTTCACACAGTGTGGTTAGCACTATGGCTAACATACTTCCCAGTTTCTTTAAAAAAGTATGTATTTTTGATGTCTAACTTATATCAAAATAGGATTCATTTTACACTGTTAATGTAGCTTAATAGGATATGATATTTGCTGAAAAAAAAACAAATCTTGCTCATCTTTTAATATCTTGTTGAGCTGTGCATGGCGTTTGAATAAAATACTTTGAAATTTACTTGGAGAAAAAAAAAACCACTCCCTTACAGCCTGCATTTATTTTCAGGAAGGTTACCAGAATATTGCTGAATTTAGTGGGCCATCGCAACTACCCTTACTTATTATTGACTTTCATCAGTATTTTCTGCATGGGTTCTCCCGGGAACGTCTTCAGAATTTAGATGCAAATAGGATGATGCTAATACCTGCTTGACTGGTGGCTGTGTGTAGAGTTGAGAGAAATGCTGGCTGGTGTGTGTTATAATCACGGAGGCAGCAGTGCTGAAAAGCAAGTGGAGGAGCGAGGAAGATTATGTCCCAGGTTGGCTAGAAAGAGCTCAGTGAGGTGCTACTCAAATGAATATAGCTTCTCCTAGGAAACTGCACTAAAATCAAGAAGCAACCAAAGAGGCTGCACTTTTGACAGAGCAAAGATATATGTTGTACATTCTGAGCCCTCATAACATGCTTTTTATGGAAGCCTTAGAGCTAAATATAAAACAAACTACATTTCCCATGCATCTCTGTTCCAGACAGCCCCTCCAGTCCCCCTTGGCAGCAAAAACACTGATTTTCCCAAGCACTTGGCTCCATGTCAGAGGGAGGTAAAACTGGCGAGCACAAGAGAGATACTAAAATCCTGTGCCGCTGTGAAGGGTTATGGAGAGAAAAAGCTTATGTTCAGGTTTTCTAAGTCGTAAGGCATCGAGTATAAACAAGAAAAGAGTTAGCTCTTCCAACATACACTGAACTAGGCATACTATACGTGCTCTTGACAGACTCTACTTGGCTTCTCTTTAAAAACTAGGTTGAGTTGGAGAAACTAATTAATTAAAACACACAGGGAGACCTTTTACTTTGCTTCACATATTTGAATTTGTTTCCCTATCTTATCACGGAAATAAAAAATGAGTTTTGGCTAAAGGAAAAAAATGCTTTGGGGGCTAAATGTGTTTGGTTATACCTCATGGTGTACTCTGTATAAACACTGCAGTTATAATTTTCATATGTAATGAGTAGTCTGTTGTTAGTGAAACGTGTTACGACGTTGGGAATGGAAAATTAAGAAAATCCTTGGCAAGTTGGAACTTCGTGTTCATATCGTATTAGACAGGGGTTTTTTCCTCGTTATTTCTCCTCACTGCTTTCTTCTGTTAATTCTGAAACTCTAAGCTTCTAGCTCTACTTTCAGGACTGAGATGACAGTATGTGGAGTGTAAGACTTGCACCTTCCTCAAATCAATTTTAGTTTCTGTCCTTAAAAATTATTGTAATAATGATTTTTTAAAATATTGCATTAAAACTCTATTCAAAGAAGACATACAGATGACGAACAAGTACATGAAAAGATGCTCAACATTACTAACCATCAGGGAAATGCAAATCAAACCACAATGAAATATCACTTCACACCTGTTAGAATGGCTACTCTCAAAAAGAAAAGAAATGACAAGTGTTGGCAAGGATGTGGAGAAGAGGGAAAACCCTTGTGTACTATTGGTAGGACTGTAAATTGGCATAGCCACTATGGAAAACAATATGGAGGTTCCTCAAAAAATTAAAAATAGAACTACCATATGATACAGCAATTCCACTTCTGGGTGTTGGTGCAAAGAAAACAAAAACACTAAGTTGTAAAGATATATACACCTCCATGTTCATTGCAGCATTATTCGCAAATACCCGAGACATGGAAACAACCTAAGCGTCCATCAGTGGGTGAATGGATAAAGAAATTGTGGTATATACACAATGTAATATTATTCAGCCATTAAAAAATGAAATCTTGCCATTTGCGACAATGAATGAACCTGAAAGGCATTATGCTAAATGAAATAAGTCAGACAGAGAAAGACAAATACCATATGATCTCACTTTTATGTAGAATCTAAACAACAACAACAACAACAACAAAACAAACAAACAAAAATCAAGCTCATAGACACAGAGAACAGATTGTTGGTTGCCAGAGGCAGGCAGTGAGAGGTGGGAGAAATGAGTGAAGGTGGGTCAAAAGGTACAAATTTCCAGTTATAAAATAAATAAGACATGGGACGTAATGTGCTGCACGGTGACTATAGCTAAAAATACTATATTGCATATTTGAAAGTTGTTAGGAAAGTAGGTCTTAAAAGTTCTCATCACAAGAAAAAAATTTTAGAACTATATATGGTGAGGGATATTAACTAGACTTAGAGTGCTGATCATTTTACAATGTATACAAATATTGAATCATTATGTTGTACACCTGAAACAAATATGTTATATGTCAATTATACCTCAATTCAAAAAAAAGAGAAAAACTCTATCTTGACACTGAGTTTTTTGGTACGCCCTTAAATTTTGTTCCTGAGACAGTGCCTCATTTGCCTCACGCAAGTCCTGCTGTGTCTCTGCTTCTCAACAGCCTTTGGGAAGAAAGCTTCCATATAGTGAATGGCCTATTTATTCACCAACTAACTGTCCTCATTGGTTGAGGGTTCCCCCTGAAGGCATTAAATTCCTGGCGTTTCTTTTTTTTTTTTTTTCAAAATTATTTTATTTGCAAAGTAAACCCGATGCTATTCTATGTAATACAATATAATGATAAAAGCTTTGAATATGAATTGATCTTGATTTGAATTCTGGTTCTGTCATAATTTTCTCCATGATTCAGGTAAAATTATCATCTCTCCATATCTCAGTATCTTTCTCAGTAAAATGGGGATAATAGTAATTACAAAGTATTTTATTACAAGGTTTAAATGATACAACATATGTTAAATTGCTAAATATGCCTACCACATCGTGTATATAATGATTTTAATAAGAACTGTGATCCATGCACTTTAAACATTTTAAAATTCTTAGAAATATTTGCCCTGTTCCTTACTACATAAGTATTCTTATTAGAAAATGTGAGAATAGGTTTTAAAAAGCATTTTTTTAACATCTTTATTGGAGTATAACTGCTTTACAATGGTGTGTTAGTTTCTGCTGTATAACAAAGTGAATCAGCTATACACATACATATATCCCCATATCTCCTCCCTCTTGTGTCTCCCTCCCACCCTCCCTATCCCACCCCTCTAGGTGGACACAAAGCACCGAGTTGATCTCCCTGTGCTATGCGGCTGCTTCCCACTAGCTATCTATTTTACATTTGGTAGTGTATATATGTCCATGCCACTCTCTCCCTTCGTTCCAGCTTGCCCTTCCCCCTCCCCAATAAAGATGCAGATGTAGAGAATGGATTCCTGGCATTTCTGAATGCCTTACTCAAGGGCTACATAAGCTCCCCTGGTGTGGGAGAAAAGTCCCAGGCAGAGAAGGAGAGAGGCTGGGCCTCTGAGGTGGGAAGTGGTCAGCCTGTGTGAACCCTGTGCACTGTAGTTGGGGTGGACCAAGAGGATCGGGAGTGAGGGGGGATAGAGTGAGGAGTCACAGAGCAGCCAATGGCCACTGTCTAGAGGCATTATCTCATTTAATCTTCCCAATAACACCATGAGGTGGGCATTAGTGACAGCTGGGTGTAGGGTCAGGTGAGTGAGTGATGAAAAACTCAGTAACTGAGATAAATTGTATTTTAAGGCAGCACTTTAAAAACTCAAAATTAAGGTCTGAAAATCATGCTAAACAAAATATCAACATTTTAAATAAAGACAGAACTGACCCTGGACTTGACCCTGACTCTCTTGCTTCACCCTAATGCTGGCCCTAGTTCCAATAAAATTTTATTTACAAAAAGAGATGGCTATAGATTTCCAATTTGATTTCTTAAAATATTGCATTAAAATGTGATTTATCTTGACTACTGAGTTTTTGACGCCCTATTAACTTTTGCTCCTGAGGCTAGAACTCCTGGCTCTGGCACTAACATTATTTCTGTTTTACAGATGAAGAGGCTGAGGCTCAGACACATGAAGCAGATTGCTCTAAGTCACTTGGGTGACCCCAGGTGACTCCAGGGTGAGCACTATCAACCACCAATGCAGACCTCTCCCCACTTCAGGCCACCCCCCTAAACTTGCTCCTACTTTGGGTAAATTTGAGGTTAGTAGATGCATAGCTTTGCTGGAAAAAGTACAGCAGAGTTAAACTGACAAAGCTGTTCTAGCTGACTGCCTGTCACACGACACGTAGATGAAGCAAACTGAAAACCTGCCAGTTCTACAAAGGTTTATTGACCCGTCTCAGCTGCATGTGTTTATTTCACAACCATAGAGTAAAACCCGGGAATATGTGTGCGCTATAAAAAGAGAAGTTGGACATTTTCTAATTTTTCAATGTCTAATAATTGCACATAAATGTACCTGATTTTCCATTAGCTAAATGGGCTTGCCAAAAAGAGCTAATGAATATTGCATGGTTGAGTTCTGTCAGTTTTTCAAGGAGGGACTGGACATGAAATCATTTCTTTTAATACAGAGACAAAGACAAGTGACTTTGGAATTTAATGAAAGGCGCCAGATTGGAAAGCTTGCTTGAGCAGCCTTGCCTCCTCTTCACACGGACATGCAGAGGCTCTCAATATGGGTTTATGGATTGATTGACAGACTAACTGATGGCCTGTTGGGCACAGAACTTTTGGATACAAAGCAGGTAAACAGTACCGGTTGGTACAAAGCACCTATAACACATCCAGCTCTTTTGTGTTTGGGTCCTTACAAATGATAAAAGTGTGGGGCAGGGTTTTTTCCTACTGAAAACTGTCAGATACGTTGTTATGAAATTCCAACAGACTTGACAAGAACTCTTCTGGAGTTTCTGGTTTGGCTATTTTCATGGCAAGACTTAACTAGTGGTGGTCACCAAGTCTCTTCTTCATTGCTGACCTTACCATGTCTTTGTTTTCCTGATGATTGGTGTGAAAACATTTCCCTCTTAATATTCAGACAGTGATATTTTTATGTTGCCCATTTGAATAGGCATTTATCTGCCCCTTTGCTTAAAATGATTCTAAGGTTCCTGAGAGAGCTGCTTTTGTTATGTTTCTACTGGAGATGCCAAAGTGGACAAATGTCCACTGAATGACCACAGGTTGTGTTTAAGACCCAGCTTCTTAGACGTGGGATGGCCTACAGTAATTATACATTGAGTTTCTAAAATTAATTTGAAACGTTGATAAAGGGACAGAGAAGAAATTAGTTCTAATGCATTTTAGGAGCATAAAATTAGAATGGTGTAGTTTGATTGACAGCAGTCTAATGTTATTAGCAATCCTTATCTAGTTTAAAAAGGGAGGGGTCATGTTTCTTCGAAGTCACAATCTTCATTTTTGTACTTTGTAAATTATTAACCATTCTATTAGAAAAATAATGAGAATCTGCAGATTAAATGGCAAAGGCATAGTTAGTAAAAAATGCCTTTTGATAATTTTGACCTTGGGAATGTGATGGGTATGGATTAGAAGTAGACTGGTTGGTTCCTCATCTTAGTTCTTTACACTGTACCATCAGGTAGGCCTGGCACTAAACTCAGAATAAGAACAGTAAGCCCTTTTCCATAGCTTAGAATTAAGGACATTATAAATGTATGGGAGGTGTCAGAATTAATTTAATTATCTGCTGAATGACTTCTGTGGGAAGAATATTGTGCTATGGTTTTTGAGAACAAAGGAAATAAAATATAAGAGCTGGTCTATGCCAATGGAGAGTTTACTGTCTGGCTAGGGAAACAAACAGAAGCATGTAGTAGATGTGCAATTCTTTTTTTTTTTTTTTTTTTTTTTGCGATACGAGGGCCTCTCACTGTTATGGCCTCTCCCGTTGTGGAGCACAGGCTCCGGACGCGCAGGCTCAGCAGCCATGGCTCACGGGCCCAGCCGCTCCGCGGCATGTGGGATCTTCCCAGACCGGGGCACAAACCCGTGTCCCCTGCATAGGCAGGCGGACTCTCAACCACTGCGCCACCAGGGAAGCCCGATGTGCAATTCTATATAGCTGCAATATATATGGGTAAAATGAAGTGCTACATTGTATACTGGAAATAATTTGAGAATAACTATTTTTAAAGGTGCTAATTGTGATAATCATTAATTGAGTTTAAATGGAAAGAGTAACTGTAGTTAATCAAGAAATATGAAGTATGATATGATATGCTTGCAATGTGTAGGGGATGTGCTATTACCTTCTGGCAGTTCTTTCTCTATCCCCCTTTCCGCTCTTTTTATTTCTGGCCATTAAATGGGGAAAGTCCTCAAGACTCAGTCCTGAGTCATCTCTTTTTCTCTTTCTACTTTCTCTGTCTGGAAAATCTTATTCATGCCCATGGCTTCAACGACCTCTGATAAACAGATGTTTCACAAATTTACATTTTCAGCCCAGATCACTCCCCTAACTCCAAACCCATACACCCAACTGCTTCATAGACAATGTTTCTTGGATGTCTCAAAGGATAAAAAAGCATATGATTATAATTTAATTATTTCCCAAACTTAGTCTCCTTCCAGTGTTTTCTAGTTTGGGAAATGACCCCAACATCTATCTGACTTACCCAAGGCAGATGCAAGCCAGAAAACGAGGTCATCGCTGAAGCTGCTATCCTTCTTATTATATATACTGTCCGATTCATCAAAGCCTGTCAATTTTACCCCCGTATATCTTGCAAATCCGACCAATTCACTCCACCATTCTGCAGTCTATGTTCTCTTCCTTTGCTACTCTCATGACATCACATTTTCTCCCATCATGACACCTAGTCATAGTTAGTAGATAGTTGCATCAGGCACATCTAGTTGCCTAATCACCATTCATTTCCACATTTTTCCTTAGTAACAAAACCTGAATTTTGTTCAGGTACCTGCCCTTCCCTATGTGACTTGGGGGAGGATGACCTTATTTCCATCTCACAGTAAATCTCCTTGCCAGTGACTGGCTAAGAGATGGGTGCATAACCAAGTTTGGGACAATGAAACAGAAAGGTATGTGTACCAGGCGGCTGTGGGGATAGCATTTCTTGCTGTTAAGGAGAGGACTCAGAAGCAAACAGTCCGTTTTCTGCCTCTGCTGACCAGAATGAGCTGCCTCCAACAGCTTCCGTCATCCTGCTGCCAGCTTAGGGATGGAGACCACAGAAAGAGGTGGGCAGCATTGGGACCCCTGCAAGCAGGTGGAGTCAGCTATGAGAGGTGGCAAATGTCCATACTGTTTTTGCCAATTTTCAGGTGAAGCTGGAGCTATCTTAAAGGACACAATAATTTCTCAACTGTTTATTTGGTTAATTTAAAAAAAAGTTCCCACCCCTCCTCCCCAACTAGATTATATGTATCTACATCTGATTTGCTCACTGTTGGATTCTCTGTATGAAGGACCACATCTGCACATAGTGGGAATTCAGGCAATATTTACTGAATGAATAAATGCCCTAGTCATGGAAATGACAGGTGAACATATAACAAGAAAAGTAGTGACACAAAACGATGTTTGATCAATGCCAGTGAATGGGAGGAGGAGCTTGAAAGAGAAATAAATCAGGGTGGTTCGGATGGCTGCAATAATCTTTGTAGGGGAGATAATCCCTGAGGTTATCTTTAAGCACTGGCTGGCTTTGTACAGACAGATAGATGGAAATAGTGGCAGTGGGGGGAAAGTACACAAGAAAGGGATCCAAGGGCAATAGAGTAGAGTAGGATTGAGAACATTTTGGTTAATGCCTTAGCTCACAATTTGAAAGACCTTGTGAATTGACAGACATCCCTGAAAGCTATTACATATAAAAAGTATGGACTACTTCTGAGAGAAAGAGAAAATCCTTAAAGATTTTTGAACAGGAGTGTATCCGGATGTTATGTATCTTGCTGGTACTTAACTCCTGGGTGTGGCAGGGTGACCCTCACTTCACAATATCTAATTATTAGAGGGAGAGAAGGGCCCTGTGTCCATGATTGTACAATTATACATACAATGGGTAATGTAATTTTAAAAAGCCTTCCATTTTAAGCTTTTAAAAGCATGTCTCTCAAGTTGAAATTGAAAGAATAATTGCATACATGGTGTCTTACCTGTAGGCAGATTTCATAGTCATTCATTTTCAAATATCTGATGTCAGTAATTTAAGTAAGACTTCCAGAACATTATTCCTCTGTGCTACAATGTTGGGTACTCAATAATTTCAAATTGATTCATTGCTATACCTAATGAAAAAAATCATTTTAAGTACAAAAAATCATTTTAAGTACATTTTAAGTACTCTACCTATTTTCCCTAAGGGAAAATGCTTGGGGAGCCCACTGTTCAATACTTCTCCTAATGTCATGACTTGATTTTATATATCTCTTCAATATGTTTTTAAGGGATTTGGAGTAGAGCTTTAAACATCTTCGAATGCTAGTTGGGAAAACCCATATCTTTGAAAGTTAAATTACTTTGTGCCTTAAAAACAGGAATTTCACAAATAATTTTTTTGGAATGATGTGTTTGAAATAGTTATAAATGTTTGCTATTTTTTGCCAGTTTTAGGACTTTTTAATATTTGCAATATGGTAATACTCTTTTAGAAACACTATATGTGTGTGTGTATAATTATATTTGTAGCCATACTTCTTAATAAAAAATAGTTTGAAACATAGAAACTCTGCCCCATAGAAACTCAGACCTTTATTAGTTTGACTCTTTTAGTTGCAAGTAACAGAATGGGAATTTGGCTAAATGAAACCAAAAAATGAAAGAAGGGGTCTCAGAATCCAGGGGAAAAGCTGAGGCCTCAGGAGGGGCCAGCAGGGGGATAGAAGGGCAATAAGGGAGTTCAGGGGAAGCAGGGGGCAGAAAACAGTTCCGTGAGGACATTGCTGTAAGGGGTAAAGGGGCTCTAATTGTTTTCAGTTCATTTGTCCTTCGGCTCATGATTCAAATTCCAGGGAGAAAGAAAGGATGAGTATGATTAGCCTAGCTTGAGTCTTCTACTCACATCTTCTCACCAAGCCTGAAGTCAGTGGGGAAGGGTTTTCCCCAAGAAAAATTCAGGTGCTCTTGCCAAAGGAAGGTGTCCACTCATGGACAAAGCCCAGGTAAAAACACCAGATGTTATTTGTAGCACCCGATACCTGGGCTCTTAGATGTCATTTATCTCCAAATTTGTTTCTCAAATTCAGCCTCCATACTGGCTGCAGAGTGATCCCCATAAAACCCCAAACTGACTCTTTTTTTAAAAAAATTTGTTTTGGCTGCGTTGGGTCTTTGCTGCTGCGCACAGGCTTTCTCTAGTTGTGGCGAGTGAGGGCTACTCTGTTGCGGTGTGCGAGCTTCTCTTTGCGTTGGCTTCTGTTTGTTGCGGAGCACGGGCTCTAGGTGTGCGGACTTCAGTAGTTGTGGCACGCAGGCTCCATAGTTGTGGCTTGCAGGCTCTAGAGCATAGGCTCAGTAGTTGTGGTGCATGGGCTTAGTTGCTCCGCAGCATGTGGGATCTTCCCAGACCAGGGCTCGAACCCGCGTCCCCTGCATTGGCAGGTGTATTCTTAACCACTGCACCACCAGGGAAGGCCCCCCAAACTGACTCTTAACCTTCCTGGCTTAACACTCTTCAGTGACTCCTTTTTTTAAAATTAATTAACTAATTTTATTGGGGTACAGTTGTTTTACAATGTTGTGTTAGTTTCTGCTGTACAGTGAAGTGAATAACTATATGTATACGTATATCCCATCTTTTTTGGATTTCCTTCCCATTTAGCTCACCACAGAACATTAAGTAGAGTTCCCTGTGCTATACAGCAGGTTCTTATTAGTTATCTATTTTATACATATTACTGTATATATGTCATTCCCAATCTCCCAATTCATTCCACCCCCCGCCTTCCCCCCTTGGTGTCCATACGTTTGTTCTCTATGTCTGTGTCTCTATTTCTGCCTTGTAAACAGGTTTATCTGTACCATTTTTCTAGATTCCACATATATGCATTAATATACGATATTTGTTTTTCTTTTTTTGACTTACTTCACTCTGTATGACAGTCTCTAGGTCCTTCAGTGACTCCTTAAGGACCTGGTGATTTTTCAGTGTCACTTTTCACATCTCTCAGCCTAGACCTGCTGTTCCAGCCTCACAAACTGCTTAGAGCATCTCTTACCTTAGCTTTGTGCTGCTGTTTTCCTGCCATGCGGATTTTCAGCTCTATTCCTGTCTGTATGTCCATCAGTGGGTTTACCACATGGGATTACAATGAGCAGCTTAAGGGTCTGTTTCTTGCAGGAGATTTATATCTCATTCATTTTTGATCTCTACACATTGCACAACACCTGCCTTCATTATTATTTATATTATTTCTCAATAAGTTTTGCTGACCACATAAATGAATGAATGCAATGTATTTTTCCCTTACAGATAATGATGGCAAACCTGATGTCTGAAGTAACTATCACCTTTGTAGATGCTAACTAGTTTTTAATAGTGCTGTATTATTGTTCACCCCAATTCCTTAAACTAAAGGACAATTTTTATTTGGGAGCCCTATTTCCACTATGAAAAGAGTCCTGTTTATTTCCATTTGCTCAGGCTTATTTTTTTATATTCCCATTTGCTCAGGCTTATTTTTTTAAGTTTCCTTGCTATTTCAGGGATATAGAGATGAAGATATATATTTTCATAGTGAGGGATATATTGCTAGGTACTTATCTTTTTTTTTTTTTGAATTTTCTTTTTTTTTTATACAGCAGGTTCTTATTAGTTATCTATTTTATACATATTAGTGTATATATGTCAATCCCAGTCTCCCAATTCACCCCCCTACCCGCCGGCTTTGCCCCCTTGGTGTCCATATATTTGTTCTCAACATCTGTGTCTCTATTTCTGCCTTGAAAACTGGTTCATCTATAGGTAGGTACTTTTCTAAACCAGAAATTGGAAAATCATGGGATGACTTGGGATAACTTAGATTACTGCATGGTATTATTTTGTTTTCTCAGTTCCAGTAATTTCATATTGCTACTCTTCTAGAACATTTACCTCCCCTGCCTTTTTTTCTTGCTACTAGCAGCACATTGTAAGCTCTTGTGTATTTGTTATAAACTATCACCCCCAAATCCTCTTAAGTCTTTTTGCTCTTTAGAAGAATTCTCAGTTTATGTCTGTGCTTCATAGTATTTTCCCCAAAGTGTGTTTTATGTTCTTGTAAATTGAACTCATCACACTTAAACTTGTGTGCCTCTCCAAGGTCTCTGGATTATTCTGTACTGTTGATCTATTTTTCACTGTTTATGATGTTCTGCAAATAAGAATAATGTACAATTTACTTTGTGCTTCAGACCACTAATAAAGGTATTAAAGAGCATGTGCTTCAACTTTTGCCTTCTGGCTTCCTGCTTTTCCCAGTCTGACTCTGGCCTGTTAGCAGTTATTTTTTCATTCTGTCATTTTTTTTCTTGTTAAAATATTATATATATATATATATATATATATATATATATATATATGCAGAAAGTAGCTTGTAATTTTTCTTAATTTCAGCACCAAGGAGCAGATAACCAAGATAAATATTATGTCAAAAGACATCTTTTTATTCTCCCCTGGAATATATGTGTTTGGGATTATTATAATATTTATTGAAACTATACTATATTTATAATAGTAGCTAACACTTGTGTAGTGCTTGCTGTGTTCCAGGACTATCCTAAGTATTATACACGGAATATCTCATTCGATACCCACAACAACTCTATGAGGTAGGTACAGGTATCTCCTCCATTTTGCAGATGAGGAAATCGAGGCACTGTGGGCGTTGTAAAGTACGAAAGTCACACAGCTAGTAATTTGCAGAGCTGGGACTCAAACACAGGCTGTTTGGCTTTGGAATCTGGGCTCTTAACCCATTATATTGGATTCGAAAAAGGCCTCGCTAAGTGAGAGATACTGAAAAGAACCCCACACGGGTCCTACCCCAAGATGTTGACAACATAATTCAGGGTTTGCAAAGAAGCAGCCTGTGTCTCCTTCTTCCTCCCCTCACTCCTCTCCTCAGTCAATCAGCAACCAGCTCTTACCTCCTTAACAGTTTTTCTTTCCTTCCCCATTATTGCAACCTTGGTTCAGTACATAATGATCACATGCTGAGATTTCTACAGCCATCTCCCCACCTGTCTCCTTTATTCTATCTTGGGTCCCTACAACTCATTCTCCATAATGCAGACTGAGTTACTTTCCTTTCTGCACATCTTCCCCTGAATTCCACACTCCATGGAATTCATCCTGTGCTCACCTGTGTCTAGCCCTTTGAAGGAACTGTTTATTCATCAGTCACCACTTGTGATACCCTTACTCCCTTCCAGTATTCTGATTGGCAAGACCCGGATCATACATATGTCTACACTTGGAGATGGTAGGGGTGGGGTGGGGTCTACCTCATGCAAAATGCATGGCCTATGAATGAAGAAAGGGTAATTTTCCCCAGTGAAAATAAGGGTTCTGTTGCCAGAATGAGGGGAAGTGAACGCGGGTCAGGAAAACACAGTATACGTCCACCTTTCATCAACTATCAAGGGCATACAATAGGCACCCAATAAATGACTTACTTTATTAAGGGTAATGAGCATGTAATAGATATCATATAGGGCTCTTTATGTGAAAGTTTCCGACTACCAAAACTGATTTATAATTTCGATTAACCTCTTCTTTTGAATAATTTTGAATTATCTCTTTAACCAGTAACTGGAATTTCACATTATAGAGAAAGTGATCTAAGAAGAGGTTAGATGACTGAAAATCATTAAAATGTCTGGAAGGAAGGAATCTGAATTTTCTTTGCAACAGAACATCTTTGAAGCAGTGCATTTTATTCATATAGAATATCACAACTCAGGGAAGATTCTTAAAATCACTCTGTAGCCAAGACACAGATATGGCTCCTCTGCTTATCTGCTTGAAAATTTATCATTATGATGAGACAAGTGTCATGAGTGAACTGGACCCAGAACTGTGAAATTCAGTCAGTCTGTTTTTCCCGAGTTCATATGAACGCCATGTGAAGGTTATCTAAATGGATGGGGTCAAGGTGCTTTGTCAATTATCATTTAAAAATGCTCACCCATCTCTGGAAGTTCTTAGCTTCATTGGCAAATCAAGTGAGAAGTGAAGCTCACTGAATCTATCTAACCATTCCACTTTTATGCAGGATAAATTTAGGTTTGGGGCTTTAAATGTCCTGCAACAATCAGTTATATGGATGAACCATGGACCATTACCTAAGCTTTATCATAAACTCTGCCATCTCTGTATGTGCCCTGTGTTATTAGTCTTAGAAATGGTTGTGCTTTGGGGCCAATAAAAAAAATCCCCAAACTTCATTCTGACCTTGAATAATATAGATAGAGAATGGAAAATGTTTAGGGATAAGAAAAGATGTGAGAATAATGTCTGTGCAAGTGAAGTATTTCTAGCTAGTCAATATTCTCAGGCCCTTGAGCATATCCTAAATGATGGCTTCCTCTGTGCTGACTTCTCGCTAAAGTAGCATTCGTTCAGCTTTCATGAATAATCAATTTTATTGGCTGGTAAATGAGACCAACAATTGTTCTTGAACTTATTGGCATCTCAGCCCAATCTTTTCTAGCCCAGTCTAAACTCTAGATTTGAGTACCAATGGAATATTGAGAACTCAGGAGTATCAGAGCAGGTTGGAAAGATACAAGTGCTTTTTAGAGAATGAAGGTTGATTGCTGATCCTAGATTTTATAGACATTAAACGGCTGAACCATTATCTATTTTGTTGTAGTTTGTGTAGTGCTCTGATTATTATTGCTTTATAATAAATTTTCCCCAAAGTGAGTAGCTTAAAATAATCATTTTATTTTGCTCATTACTGAGTGGGTCAGGAAATAGGGAAGGGCTATTATTTGGGGTCTCTCATGTGATTACAGTCAGGTGTTAGCTGGGACAAAGATATCTGGGCAGGACATCCAAGAAGGCTCACTCACCCAGCTGCAGTTGATGTTGACTATTGCCTAGGAGCTCAGTAAGGCTGTCTACCTGACTGCCTACACATGGCATCTGCCTGGTGGTTTCAGAAGTAGTCAGATATCTTACATGGCACTTGGCTTTCCCCAGAGTGAGCATCCTAAGAGAGCAAAGAAGAAGCTGCATGGTCTTTTCTGACCTAGCCTCAGAATTATGCAGCATCACTTCCACAGCATTCTTGTGGGTACCATATCACTGAAACCAGTGCAGATTCACAGGGAGGGGACATAGACCCTCATCCCTTAAGGGAAGAGTGTCAAAAAAGTTGTACACTTGTTTTAAAACCATGACAAAGGGTCTTTGCTGGGCATTTGGAAACATCTTGTTGCCCAAGGTGATTTCTGGGAGTATCCACTGTCCAGATACTTCAACATTCTTTATAATACTTGGAGTTATGGAAACATGATTTTTGGCTCTGTTTTCATCATGGAGGCCCAGTATCAAATACCAATGTATTATTTCTCTTTCGAAGTAGAGCCAAGAATTTTATCCCAATTGATGTAGGGGGAAAAGAAGAAGAACTGAGAAGCATTTGGATCTGACTCAAGAAATTGGGATGTTAAATCTACCTGTAATGCAAAACCAATCTTACCTCGTGGTCTGTAAATTCTCTACTTGCTTTAATACTAGCAAACCTGTAAAGGTCTATTGCTGACCTAGATAATCCTATAGAAAAATGAAATCTTTTCAAAGTCAACATTAAAATTCACATAATTCAGAGCTTTCTTTTTCACGGTTTATCTTAGAGTATGCCTGTGGGAGCTGTTTTGCTTCACGTACAATAGTATCACTGCTGGCTTTAGGTCGGTTGACCCTGTGGTGCTATCTGTTATACAGAAGAGTTCGCTACTTCATTAATGAATTGATAAGGGCTCAACTACCTGCCCTCAGTTTTATTTCTCTCCTCTGAGAGACAATCTTTCAGATATGATACAGTTTGTTTATGCCATTTTACAGATGATGGTAAGGCATATCTTTCTTCTTAATTATAGTAGTGGACTATTACTAGCTCTGAGTAGACTAAATTTCAGAGTAGGCACATGTAGGCTTTATTTTATTGGCATCCTACTGAATGATGGTTTATATATTTTGAGCAAATGAATTAAGCTATGATGTTGCATTTTTATCTGTTGAAAGAAAATGATTCTTCCTGACTGAGTACAAGTGGAATTCAAGATAACCATGAAAATTATTAAATATTGCTTTTGTTTTCTGTTTCTCAGGCCAAAATATGGCTGGCAGGTTTTTCCTAAAGTACTTCTATTAATGTACTTCCTGCTACCATGCTGATTAAAAAGCAAAGCAAAACAAAACAGTCCTCTTCTTATTGTCTGTATGTTCCTATTTTAAAATGACATAATATTTTTAAATGTAGTGATTTTCCTAATTGCAAGGGTAATACTTTAAGTAAAAACAAGACAAGAATTTAAAAAACCTTCTTATCTCCCTGACTTAAGATTACAGGCTTATATTTTTCAATTAATTTCTCTAATATATGTATATACATGCACACATACACATGGATTGTATTTGAATCAGTTTCATGGCTCAAAATTCAAAAGATAAAAACGTTAGAAAATTAAAATCTTCCCCCTTCAGAACCTCAGTTGTCTAGTTCCTTTCCATGGAGTCCCCCAATGTTCTCTGTTCTCTCTTCTTGCAGAGATATTTTAAGTAGATTTAAATAACTTTATGTATATTTTTTCCTTTTTCCCCCTGAGCCAAATAGTAGCTTAATATTCAAATTGTCCTGTGACTTGTTTTTTCATTTTACAATCTATCTTAGAGATATTTCCATATTAGTACAAAATATCCTCTGTTAAAAATGATGTATAGCATTCAATATATAAGTATATATAAATATACTACAGATTAAATAATTTAATCAGTTCCCAATTAATGGTTATTTAGGTTGTTTCCAATCTTCTGTTTTTGTAATTCTACAATGAGTAATCCTGTGTATTAGTTTACCAAGGCTGCTGGGCCAAAGCACCACAGGCTGGGTGGCTTAAACGATCGAAATTTATCGTTTCACAGTTCTGAGGCTAGAAATCTAAAATTGAAGTGCTGGCATCATTTGTTCCTTCTGAGGGCTGGTGGGGAAGGATCTAGTTCCAGGCCTCTCTCCTTGGCTTGTAGATGACCATCCTTCCCTATGTCTCTGCACATAATCTTCCATGTGTGCCTCTGTGTTCAAATTTCCCCTTTTCACACCAGTCATAATGGATTAGGACCCACCTTAATGATCTCATTTTGACTTGATTACCTTGTAAGGACCCTGTCTCCAAATAAGGTCATGTTCTGAGATACCTGGGGTTTAGGACTTTAATATATGAATTTTGAGGGGGACACAATTCAACCCATAATACCTGTCGTATATGTCACTTTGCACATAATAAAATGTGTTTATTTTTGCACATAATAAAATAATAAAGTGTATCTTGGGACAAATTTCTAGAATTTGGATAGCTGAATCAAAGGTTATATACATTTGTAATTTTTGTAGATATTGCCAAGTTATCCTGTATAAAAATTGCAGCAATTTATAGCTCTCATGAGCAATGGATGAGTATATCTTCTCCCTTAACCTCTTATATGATGTGTTATTGAACTCTGGGTCTTTGGAAATCTAATAAATGAAACTTGTTCTTGATGTAGTTTTAATTTACACCTCTCATAAATGCATGAACTTGAGTATTTTTTCACATTTTAAATGTATGCTTTTAAAAAATATGGAATCAAACTGCAAATAACATTTTATAGCTCTTTTTTTTCCATTTAAGCAATATATAATGGGTATACTTACATATTATGCAACATTTTTCTACAACAGGCTTTATACTATCCCATTATACATCTGTATCAAAAGTTATTTAATTAATTCCCTATTGTTGTACAATTATGTTGTTTCCAACATTTTTGCTTCTCAAATAATGCCGAGATAACTATAGAGATAAATCTTTGGGCACAGCTGGGATAGAAATGAACCCTTTCCTTTTTTATAGATAGATTATTGAAGCTGAATTAATAATTAGATGGAGTCATATCAATGCCCATCTTTTAACTCTCCTATTTCCCTTACAAAATGTGTTTGCCTGTAATTTTAAGAAAGTTACTTCTCAGTAGTTGAGGTTGGACTTAGATTTTTTCTCCTGTACTACAATTCAATTTTCCTGTAATAAAATTCATTTGTCTCTGAAATCAACTGTGCCATGTACTACACCATATTGTGAGTATGAGTGGATGGTACTACTTGGGCAGAGCAGTGGACAACACACCTCTGCACATTTGGGGTCTGATATCTCTCAACTTGTAGCTTACATTCATATGTAGAGCTAGACAGAATGACAGAAAACAGTACTTACTGAGGGCTTGAAATGTATTAACTCATTAATCTTTTCAACAAAGACATGAGAACTAATGGGAGGAGATAGTAATAGACAATTACTGCTGCTATAACACTGTGTAACAAACTATCCCAAATCTCAGTGCCTCACAATAGCAAGCATTTAATTTTGTTTTGCTCAGGGATTGACATTTGGCTAAGGTTCTACTGTGCTTGGTCAGCATTAGCTGACCTTGGTTCCAATCCACATATTGGGTCCAGATTTATTCTACATTTCTCTCATCCTCATTTGAAACAGAAGCTGCCTGTAGAATGTTCCTCTCATGATGGATAACAAGAATATAAGAGGTAAGCCAACCTGTGTAAGCACATTTATGGTCCCCATTAATATTTCACTGGCCAAAGCAAGTATGCTAATGACCCAAATGTGATATCAGCAAGGCAGAGAAGTATGCTTCACTCATAATGGAAGAGAAATGTACAAAAGAGAAATGTACAATTATGTGGTTAATTCTATCAGAGAAGAGCGAAGAATTGGAACCAATAATTTAATCTACCATAGAGACTTTTGAAAAATGGATGAGTAAGTGACAAATTTCAAAAGTTTCACATAGAGACCAATTCCATTGCTTTTTTGGGTTGACATTGTGTCTGAAATCCTACAGGGCTAAAAGTCTCACAAAAGATCTTTTAAATTTGATAGATAATACCAGTTAGGAGCTAAAGAAGGTCCAAACTTCTGAAAGAACAGCCCTGCCTATATGCTGATTATAAGGTACTGGGGAAGAAAACAGGTGTTTATATAAATAATTCCATAGCAAGATGTTAAGATGGTAAGGGTCCTTCAAAGACCTGTTGCAAGTAAAATGGTAGAGAGATTTACAAAGCAATATTTGGGTTTTCCTGGTTTGATCTTCCAGTTGTTAAGGTTTTTTTGTAGTGAAAAATGTAGAAGAAATTGCCTAATAGCTAAGTTGGGAAAAATTTTTTTCCCCAGAAATACTGATGTACTTTTTATTATGCATGTTTTAGAAGGAGACTATAGGAGCTCCACAGTTTTAGAAAAACAGATCAACGTGTTTCTTAAGCCTTCTGTCCTTCAACAAACTGAACAGTCTGGAATGTCAAATTGAAAATATAAAAGGAAAAATATCTGCTACTATGAAGAATCATATCAATAAAAATGTAAGACAATGAGATCCACTGCTGAGAAATTTAAAAATCCCTTTAGTCTTTGACTGAATTAAGAAAATCTGAAGTTAGAGAAACAAACAGAGTAATATAGCTCTCTAGAAATAATTCATTTTGGGTCATTTCTTTTAGAAATTATAGAAAATCATTCAACTGTGAATGTAGGAAACCATTGCTAATTGTCAGTCTTGATATGAAAAAAATACAGCAGTTTGAGAAAAAAAATATTCTAGCAATCACCTCAACTTTTATTGTTATTTCGACCTAAGTTAACTGAAGGATCATTTTGATGGTGAAAAAAACATCTATTGAGGCTAAGGTTGAGTGTATTTCCACACAGCTTCTTTCAGAAATTGAGATAGATTTCTAAAGAAACATTATTTTATCTTTAATGATATAGATGTTTGAATTAATTTTTCCCAACAATTTGCTAAGATTTTTATAGCCTATGTGAGAGTAATAGAGAATGAAATTGATAAATAATGGTATCAGTAAGCTCATTAAAATGTAAAAGAATTTTTTCTCCTGCAAGAGGAAAATTCGGGGGTCAGCTAAGAGGAACAGTTTCCACATCCATTTGATGTGTTCTAACGCATTAACAAGGATGCAAAAATAACCTAACTGGATGAAGACAATAATATAATAATTTAGGCTCTTGATTACTGTGTTATCGGAAGACTGTGAGTTACCTTGTCTGTTAAGGTACATGTTTAAATTCAAAGTCCACATATAAGTATTGGGCTATTCTTCCATCAGGTGAAAATTTTAAAATATGAATCTTTTGTGGTCATAACAAAAAGAGCATAAAATTTAGTCTTCCAAGATATGGCTTTGAGTTCCAACTCTGCCATTTATTAATGAGTTACTCAACTTCTCTGAGTCTTAATTTTCTCCTCTATAAAATGGGGATGAAGATGTCAGTTGCAAAGGCTGTGAAATGAAATAATGTTATAATATAATAAATATAATAATATATAACATAAAAATATAATTTAGTTTATAATGTATAATTATATATTATATATGAATATAATTGCCTCACACATATTCATAGCCAATAAATGATAGTTACTATTATTATAAGTATTTTCTATCAGAGAGACAACACATAAAAAATATTTTCTAATTTAAAAAAAATACACAGATTTGCATATATTTTTGAGTCAGTTAAATGTTGCACTGATATTCTGTGCCATAATTATCTGTCATGACTAGAGGGGCTCACAGAAATCTAAGTGTAAGATAACAGTTACCAATGTAAGAGAAAATGCGGAAGAGGGTAATGCATCAGTGAAATAATCAGTATATTAGTTATCTATTGCTGCAAAACAAATTATCCAAAAGCTTATCAGCTTAAAACAATAAATATTTATCACCTTGCAGCTTCTGTGGGTTAGAGATTAGGGAGCAGCTTTACTGGGTGGCTCTGGCTCATGGTCTCTCACGATGGTGCAATGAAGACATTGGCCAGGGCTGCAGCTGTTCGAAAGCTTGACTGGGGCTGGAAGATGCACTTCCAAGATGGTTCATTTACATGATTGTTGGCAAGAAGCCTCAGTTCCTTGTCATTTGGAATTCCACTAAGGGCTGCTTGAGTGTCATTATGGCATGGCAGCTGGGTTCTTCCCAAGGAAGTAATCCAAGAGAGAGCAAGGTGGAAGCTGCAATGACTTTTATGACCTGATCTTGAAAGTCACACACAGACGCTTCTGCATATTTTCTTTGTTGGAAGTGAGTCACAAGGCCAGTCCATCAAAACATCGTGGACATGTTTAAAAACTACAACAGTTTATGGAAATTGTACTTTGATTCTGTGTTTTCTTTCTTAGTTTGCTATTATTTTGACATGCGACTAATACGTAAATTGAAACGCAGGGTTTAAATGGCAATGAGAGTTTAGTAGAGCTGATAAGAGTTACTTCTTAGGTAGCAGGAAAGTAAGAAGAGGGTAAGGATTAGAGTCTCAATTTGTGAAAACCACTAAGCCTTCAGTCTCTAAGATCAGAGAATCAATAAGTTATTTATTCACTCACAAATATTTAATAAATCAATTTTGATGAGACAGGTATTCCTTCATTATCGACCTAAAAATAAAACCAAAAACAGTTAAAGATGGACTAGTGAAGCCCTAGGAAAAAAGGACTTAGACCATCCATCCAGGAGAAATACTTGAGATTATCAGTCACACGTAGGGTAGTTTTGCAAAGTTATGTTGAGAGATCTCTAAAGTAGGGAGGAAATCTATAGTTTAAATGTCTCAAAGAAATATAAATCAAATATTGATTAGCTGTGGTAATTGAGAGTACTTGGATTATCCCCAATTTTTTCCCATTTGGTCCTAGATATTATGATTTAGAGAATTCACAATTCTTTTCTTGTTTGAAATGTGTTCTGGAATTATTATTAGGAGATTGCTTTCCCTGGTTATGTGAATTAAGGGGGTTGGAGTGGAGATGGGTGGGTGCACTGTAGCACAATGGGAAGCCAGCCTTTTGGATTTGCACTTGTGTTATTCTGTTTTCCATCAGTTACAATTGGTCGAGAAAGGTAGTGATATGTGTAGGATCGAAGTTGCAAAATTTTTTTACATCAAGAAACAACATTCCATAAGTATACTGAAGAAATAAACACTAGGGGGAAATCTGGAAAGGGAAAAATAGATATTCTGAAGAAAAAAAGGTTTAATTGTATGACATTGAAGAAGGATGTAATTTCAAACCTTTTTTCTCAGTTTGACTTGAGTGTGAAACATAAAAGAAGAAAGAGAGAGAGAGCACAAAAATAGTAAGACTGCCAATCTACATCCATTGAGATTTGGTATTTGAAATGAAAAAAAAAAACATATATATATGGTTATAATAAAATGGTGGGAAAGAAGTCGGCGGACTAAGACTGTTAAGAAGAAAATGTAGACTCCATCCTACACTGGTAGGGCTAACCTCAGTCTATTGACTTTTCCTACAACTGTCTTCATCTGCAGGCGATGCAGGAGAACACTGCCAGGGACTTTGATAGTGGGTCTGTTAGCCACAAATTTACTGCATAAAGGCATCCAGTAGGAGGTAAGATGTATTTTTGTGGTGGTAAAGCACTTGTGTTGGCATGCCCTAATTGTGTTTGCAGTAAAATTGAAGACGATTACCAGAGTGGGAAATCAGCTGAACGATCATAAATAACTGGTCAAATGAGTGGCATTGCTGCCCAGTCAACAACATCATTTTTGTGGTCAATGGTGTTTACGGAGCGCCCACTGGGTGTCTGGCATAAAGGAAGCAAAGGCCATGATTCTGAGGGAATTACCAGGCCTGATTTCCGTGGGGCTCCACTGTGCTTTGCTCTGGGGGTGCCTGATTCCTTTGTGCCATTGTTACTGCAAAAATAGTCTGCTACGCTCCTGGCCCACCCCTCTGCTTCCTTCTCTCCTCATCTGAGAGGCTTAATTCCCTCCCTGCTAAACCTTCAGTGTGTGGGGCTGGTTCTGACCTTGGTTGGTGGGAAGGGGAGGAACTCAAGGTCACTGCTGGGGCGTCTCAGTCTTTATGCTTTGACCTTGAGCCTCTATCAAGGCATATGAACCACTGCATGATACTGCCTCTAGCTCTGATATGCTGGGGGGATTTCCATTGCAAACCAGAGCCTCAAACCTAATAGTCATCCTCTATCTATGTCTCTCTTTCACACCCCACATCCAGTCCATCAGTAAGTCCTATTGCCCCTACCTTCCAAACAGATTCCAAATCTGCTACTTCTTCTCACCTCCAGGGTTACTCTCCCACATTTTGCTTGGACTACTAAAATAACCTCTACTTTCACTCTTACTCTCTCACATAGTGGCCAGAATGAGCTTTAAAAAAAAAAGTTCTTGTTGGTAGGCTCTGACTCCCATCTACAGAATCTTTATACTCCAGTCACATGTGTTTACTGCTATACTGGGAAGAGCCAAGTGTATTCCACCTCACATGTTTACTTGGGCAGTTCCCTCTGCCTAGAATGCTCTTTTCCTAGCTCCTGCTTGGCTGGTCCATCTGACCACTCAGGTCCCTGTTCCCATGTCACCGCCTCAGAAAGTCCTTTTTTTACCATACTATCTACATAACATTTACCTGCTGTCGTTTTCTATATCTTCACTCTGTTTTAATTTCTTCATAGCACTCATCACTACCCAATGGTGTATTATATATTTGTTTATTATCTGTCTCCCACTAGAATGTAATGATCATGACGGCAGGGACTTGGTTTTGTTCACCACCATATCCCTAGAACCTAGAACAGTGCCTCACATATTGGAGGCACTAAAAAATATCAGTTGAAAGCATGAATGAACAAATAATAGCTACCATAAAGTTGCTATGTCATTCACAGGCTGATTGTCTCAGATTGCATTTTCTAAAAATGACCACTACATTCTTCCACCCCATATGATCCTTTTTGCACTGTGACTTTGACATTCCTCCCTTTGAGAGGTGGGGTTTATGTTCTCCCTCTTGAATTTGGGCAACTTTGCGACTGTGGTAGAAGTGATGCTATTTGACATCTGAGACTAGGTCATAAAAAGGTGAAGCTTCCACCTGGTTCTCTTTGAATCGGTCTCTCTTGGAACCCAGCCACGATACAGTTAGGAAGCCCAATCAGATACACGGAGAAGCCATGTGGAAGCATTCTGGCTAATAAACTCAGCTGAGGTCCTAGCTGGTAGCCAGCATCAACTGTCAGACATGTGAGTTAGGAAGCCCTAGAGATGGCTGTAGCCCTCAGCCACTAAGTCTACTTACATATGTACATACTTACATACTAACATATACATGTATATTCCTGCATGCCTCCTATCATGGTGTTGCCCACTGCCTCTTGGGATGCTGCAACTCAGCAGCTGCTAATAACTCAAAATCTAAAAAGAATTTAACAGATAAACCGCTTTTATAATGCTTATTTTAGGTGATGAGGCACTAATGAAATAATATGAACTCCTTTTGAAAAAGGAAGTCCAAATAATTCTATTCATACTTGAGAGATATTACAAATAATACTACCTGTGTTGTAGGGAGAGAGTCACATAATCTCAATTAATCCTCACAACAATCATAAGGATAGGAACCATTATCCTATTACAGATTAGGAAGCAAAGGCATAGAAAGGTTAAATGTTTTTCTAAAGGTCACACAGCCAGTAGTCCTGTTTGACTGCAACAGAAGCATGAAAAATACTCCGTTATTTGCTTTTCAGTATGAATGAATTTGTTGTATCAATTCATATTTTACTTATTTACTAGATGAAAACACTGGAGATGATATCTTAATTACAGTTAAGATATAAGGTCAAAGATATTCTTGCTATTTCTTTTTTTTTTGGTGGTACGCGGGCCTCTCACTGCCGCGGCCTCTCCCATCGCGGGGCACAGGCTCCGGACGCGCAGGCCCAGCGGCCATGGACCACGGGCTCAGCCACCCCGCGGCGTGTGGGATCCTCCCGGACCGGGGCACGAACCCGCGTCCCCTGCATCGGCAGGCGGATCCCCAACCACTGCGCCACCAGGGAAGCCCGCTATCTCTTTTTAAAAGAGGTAAGAGCTGCCAGACTACAATTTAGTTAAATGAAATGTACATGGTAATGCTATCTTCCAATGTTTGAAAGCTGCAAATTATATGGAAGTAGTACAAGGACTATCAAAGTGAATTATGAAATGATATAAAACAAAGAAAAACCAGTCATGCTCTGGAAGGGAAATTCTTATTTGCTGTACCTAATTAGGTAGTCTTTGAAGCAAGAGCTATGAGAGTCGGGTCATTGAGGAGATGTCAAATGGAACTAGACTCTAGTAAATGACGGAGTTGCAAGATCCAATCACTCCTCATATGGGCAGTGGATTAACTCATTGGCCTTCCTGCCTCTTCTTTCTCAGCTTTTGTGGTTTTATCCAGAGATAGTAAATGTTTCTTGTGAACCTTTTGCGTAGTTTTGGCTAGGATGCGAGATTTTCATTTTTTAATTTTTAATAAAGTGATCTCTGAAGAGCACCCCAGACTTTGCTGATTTCCTTCTCATCAGGCATATGGTGTGTTCCAGAAATTCACAAATTCCTTCTATTTCTCACTGAGCTTTGGGATGAAAAGAATATGAGTTGGTTTTGTAAAATCTCGGGGGGGGGGTGTTTGTGGGATTATTATGGGATTATTTTAGTACCAAACTAGAGACCAGACATCATGGTCTGTATACCCCGGTTTAAATGGACTGATTCTCTTTATTACATCTTCTGTGTCTTAGTTCAGGCTGCTGTAACAAAGTATCATAAACTGGGTGGTTTATAAATAACAGAAATTTATTTCACACAATACTGGAGGCTATAAGTCCGAGATCAGGGTGCCAGTATGCTCGGGTTCTGTAAGGATTTTTTGCAGGTTGCAGACTACCAACTTCTCCTTGTATCCTCACATGATGGAAAGAGAGGGCTAGAGAGGTCTCTGGAGTCCCTTTATAAGGGCACTAATCCCATTCATGACAGTTCTACCATCACATCCTAATTACCTCCCAAAGGCCCCACTTCCTGATAACATCACATTGAGAGTTAGGATTTCAATATATGAATTTTGGAGGAACACAAATATTCAGTCCATTGCATTCTATTTCTCCTTGTTTCTGACAAGTGTCCAAGCATTAATGGGATCAATCAGTTGTTACATGTTTAGAGCTCTACAATTTGGAGTCATTTTGGATTTATGGACTTCTGAAGCACGTAAGATTATTAAAGTACATACACTTACAAGCAATACAAGTCCTTAAAGCAGTATCAAGAAATAAAGTCATTACCACATTTTGTTTCAAACAAATCTTTATCCTGAATGGTTATATCTCATGACCCTTTATTGGGTCCCTATCAGGATGTGTCCAAAGTACTTTGCCAGCTTCTCCAGTTTTCTTTCTACCTTTTCAGGTTGCAACATATTTGTTGAACACGGACCATGTGCTGTATGCAACAAGAGGCCTTAAATATTAAGACATGACTCCTGCCCTCAAGGAATATTCAGCTCTTTAGATCAGCAAATTAATCAAACCCAGTCATATTAGCTATCTTTGCTATGTTACAAGTTACCTCAAAACTTAGCACCATAAAACAACAAACATTTATTATCTCACTGTTTTTGTGGGTCAGGAATCTAGGCAGAGCTTAGTGGGGTCGTTTGGCTCAGAGTTTCCCATGAGGTTACAGTCAAGTAGTCAGCTAGGGCTGCAGGTGACTGATGGCTTGACTGGGGCTAGAGGATCTGCTTCCAATCTCTCTTGTTGTTGTCACTGCCAGACCTCGGTTCCTTGTTGGCTGTTGGCTGAACGCCTCAGTTCTTCAACATGTAGACCTCTCATAGGCTGTTTTAGTGCCTTCACAACGTGGCAGCTGGCTTCTCTGGGAGTGAGTGCTCACCTCTGAAGCGGTGTGCTCATTTCTGCAGTATTATACATGAGGTAGAATAATGACCAATCTGTACATGAGGAAGGGAAGTACTCACAGTTGTGAATACCAGCAGGTAGGGATTATTGGGGGCCATTTTAGAGGCTAGCTCCCAAACAGGTTTTTCTGAATATTCCTTGTCTTGAATAATACCATTGTCATAACCCAGTTTCTTAGTGTAAAAGCTTTAGATTTTCTAGATGTTCTCTCTTATTCACTCTGTCAATCCTATCAATCACCAAGTTACAGATTTTACTATCTTAATATCTTTTGCATCTTTCATCCTTACTATTATTGCTTTAGTTCTGACCCTTAGCATCCATTTCAAGGGCATTTCCAATGACTATCTCTTGCTTGATTTCTCTTTTAAATAGGTTGAGTCATATGGAATTGACATTTTTTTGGAGTCAGTTTCAGCAGTGTATTCGTCAACTTGAGCTGCCATAACGAAAATACCATAGACTAAGTGGCTTAAACAACAGCAATTCATTTTCTCACAGTTCTGAAGGCTAGAAGTCCATGATTAAGGTGCTAGAATGGCTGGATTCTGGCAAGGATCTCTCCTTGGCTTGTAGATGGCCACAATCTCACTATGCTCACATGACTCTTCTTTGGGTGCACACAGACAGAGAGAGATAAAAGGAGCGAGATAGTACTGTGGTGTCTCTTCCTCTTCTTATAAGGGCACCAATCCTATCATGTGGGCCCCACCTTCATGAGCTCACCTAAACCTAATATTCTCTTAAAGACCTGATTTCCAGTATCATCACATTGGGGGTTAGGACCTCAACATATGAATGGGGGTGTGGCACAATTCAGTCCATAGAAGGCAATTTCAAATGATTCAACCTAACACTTGTTTGCAAGAGTAATACATGTTCATGACAGTAAATCAAAGATAAAAAATGATAGAAAGATGAATATAAAAATCATCAATAATTCCACCACGTGGGGATAAGTACAATTACATTTTTATGTGTTTCCCAGTTTTTAAATGGATATAATTTTCTGAAGAGTGAACTTATACCATATATTTAATTCTGTTCTCTGAACTTTCATTTAATATTATTTCCTGGGCAATTATCCGTATCATTCAACATTTTTAGAAATATTTTAAATGACAGTGACATATTTCATTTATTTAACCATTACTTCTTTGTTGAACATTAAAATAATTTCTAATTTTTCAGAAATAAGGCTGTGGGAAGAAATATCACTGATCATATACTTTTGTCTGCACCTCTATTCTCTTACTGTTGATTCCTAGAAATAGCATGATTGGGTCAGAGGGTATGACCTTTTTGTTAATCAAAAAAAAAAGTTCTTACTTGATTTGCATAGCTTTTGGGAAATTTACCAACTTATTATGCTACTGGGGTATTATTATTAATTTTTATCATTATTATTTAGTAATTTGACAGGTCAAAAAAATTGTCTAATTGTTAACAGTGACCTCTTCACTGATCTTCCTGGAGTCATATCCCATTCCAAATAAGCCTCCACAGTGCTGCTAGAAAGATTTTTCTCTAAAATTCAAACTTGATCATACCACTTGTATACTAAAGCCAATCATTGGTTCCCCATTCCTTAGCAGGTCAAGCCCTTGGTCTAGGGAATTTTATCAGCCCTTTCATAACATGACTTTTGCTTACATTTCCAGTGTCATTTTTACCCTCTCTACCATATCCTCCTCTTGAGTAAAATTAAACCATTTACAGTTCTCTAAAATGCCTGTTTCGCATTTCTTTTCATTTTCACGTGTTATTCTCTCTGTCTTGAATGCCTTTCCCCTCTTGGTTTGCAGCACTCACAAACCCTTTTTAGAGAGAAGGCAGGAGATGGATGGGGTGTTCCATTCCTGAAAATGGGAGTGCTACTGTGATCAGCACTATCCTGGACCTTCTTATCCTTGTTCCCATGGAGATCTGTTCAAGCCTTTCACATGGCAACTACACTTCTGCTCTCTGTAAAACCCCTTACATCATGATGTGCCTTCTCCCAATAATTTCTTCTAAGTAGCTTTCATAACATTTTTGTTGAATCTTCCTGGCTGCAGTGGTGTTTACACTGCCCTTCATAATGCCAAAGGATATCTTTCAGTGCTTATTTGCCTGATTCTGTCTTCTCAAACACTTCTTGAAGGCACCCTGAACTTCTGTAATACTTGCATTTTAGCATGGTGCTGTCACTTAGTTATGTATTGTTAAGCACTGCATGTCAAAGATGCTTTTGAAGATACAAGATAAATTTCCAGTACTCAAAATACTAGTAAAAAGAGATGCAAGAATATGTATTATAGAACAATCTCAACTCAAAGTTGAATGGTAGAGTGCAATAATGGGGACTCATATTCATTGGCTGAGAGGGTCTAGAATACATTGCTGTGTTAATGCTTATTAGCTATATGCCTACAAATATACTCAGGACATGGGAAATTATTTATTTATAGTACTTTTAATATATTTTCATTATATATGTATTTACATATTTTAAAATAAACTATTACAGGGACAAATAGTTTCTTAAAGAATCAGAGTTTTTCAACATGGTATGTGTGATATAAACCAAGTCCCATTTGTATTTAAAACTGTGCAAGTATCATCACCTCTAGGAAATCTTGCCTGACACTTTCCTTCCTCTATGCCTCCTTTTATATGATTGACTTGTATTGATTTGTGATTTGCTGAAAGGTTGAGGTGTTTTATGATAAATTACAAATATAATCATCACGACCAAACTTTGACTGAATCAAGGAATCACAAAGTTGGACAGGATTTTAGATGTCACTTTGTCCAACCTCTTATTTAGCAAAAGAAGAAGTGCTGTTGCTGGTAGATGGTCACATTATGTTTGCTATGATAGCTTTCATTGTTAGAAAAGTTATCCCTCATGTTGAATAGAAAATTTCTCTGAGTGACAAGCACTTGTGGGTCTGAGTTTTAACTATCACAAAATAGACCTTCACATGGTTGAGCCCAGCAAGAACATCTTGAGCGTTCTCTTTATTTTTATTTAAACATTTTAAATTTAATTAATTTATTTTTGAGTCTTCGCTTTTTTAGGCTAAACATCTCCAGTTCTTGCACAGTTTTGGTGCGGGTAGAGCAGGGGCTGGTGTGTTTGGATTTCTTGCCTTCTAAAGCAACTTCATTATCTCTTTCATTTCACTTTCCTTTTCTGGGTAGTTTAAGAGTTTATCTATAAGCTAAATTTTACGAATTAGCTATGACTCCTTCGGCTGCAAGTAACAAAGAACTAATTCAAACCAACTTAAAAAAGACAAGTCTCATTCAACTGGCAAGTCTAAGGGGTGGCTTCAGGTAAAACTGGAATCTGGCATGCAATACCACCCGGGCTCTTTTCATCTCTCTTCACCTCTAAGCTCTGTTTACCCCTGTTTGACTTAATTCCTAAGTGGGCAAGATAACCAGCAGCCCCACACAACTACCATTATAGCTTGTGATCACGGAAAAGGGGGGACCGTCCTTCGTGGTCTCTCTGACAAACTGTCTGAAGGAATTGGCTCAGCTTGGGCCATGAGCACATCTCTGAAGAAATCACGTGGCCAAATAGCTTGGAGTACTTTGATCAAGCCTGTTTTCTCTGAACACCTTCTTCACCTGCCTCTTTGGGCAGGAACAGATGTGGTTAGCCCCATCAGAGCCACCTGAATTGAGAAAGATTACTCTGTTACAAGGTCAGGGTTGGTTACCCAAAGGAGGCAATCCTGGGAAGACAAGCATACATCTACCAAGTTACTTAACAGGCTATTCTAGAAAGGCCATGGTTCAAACATTTGAAGTCTCAAATGCAGAAATGATATGGCTGGGCAAAAACAGATGCAGTGATCAGATGGAACACCTTTTTATAATATGCAAGCCATTTTCTACTCAAAGTTTCCCAAAGGTACTTCATACATTATCAGGACTCAAGCCATATTTTATTGTAATATTGAGAAGCTGCCTACAATGTGCTTAGGTTAATATTTTTAAAAAGTCATTTTTCCTCACGAGCACAGTATATTGGTTTATGGTCATAGTGCTCACTTGCTTATATGTCTGAGTTATACTTCATTGTTTGAAGCAAGGTCATACATCCTGTTCCATTTCTAAATCTATTCTGATTTGAAAGATTCCCTTTTGTGAGACTCTTCTTTATGATATTTAAAAACTACATGGAGAGATGGAGCCTGAGCTGGATTAAAGCTGTACAAATCTGATTAACATCATCTGCTCTGTTTCAAAGGTCAGGTGCCCTCAACGAATTTGCTTTGAAATTATTTTGTTTATTTTGTGGGCATATACATCATGAGCTTTCTAAAGGTCAAAAGTAGAGTTTGTTCTTGGATTCTAAAGCAATCTGATTTCCATTTACAGTGTGCTTTGGTGACCCTAAATGCAGAAGCAGGCCCAGTTAAGTCATACTTCCAGGTTGTGTTTGGTTTAATTTGCTCAAGAAGAAAATCCCTCCTAGATTAAGGCAGTGCTGAAATATCATTTTTTCTAAATTACTTTTATTTTCAACTAGGTTCATAAGAGAATGCTACTCATAAATGACACCTGAACTCTGAATGTCGGTTTCATGGACATTCTGTTTTCAAAGATGTAGAAGCATCTTAGTCAGCTAGTGTCTCATCTGGAAACTAGAGCAAAGGTCAGAAAAATTAGGACTCCTGGGTTTTATTAAAATTTACATGGTAGGGGTCCTGAAGCTTTATTAATTAGTGTATTCAAAGTCACTGTGTGCTTCATAAAGAAGAGGCTCCAATAAATTATACAGTCTTATTTACTATTCAAAAAAATCAAGGCGCTAGTTATATACACCAAGTATTTTTTCATTAATTATTTTAAATGATTTTTTCCCCTTACCATATGTACTTTGCAAGGATAAAAAGAAAATCTCTCAAAGTATTTTGTATTCATGTTCATTAACATTCCAGTGGAATAATAAACCTCAAAACGATTCATGTATGAATCAGTGAGGCATGGCTAATTACAGTTTTCAGCCACACAGCCAATGACATTCACCATGAAACACGGTGTCTGTTAAATGCATCTCTCTGAATTTTTGTTGGGGGAGAGTGCTAGGAAATAGGTAGGTTGCAAACTGCAATTTAAAAATGTCTAAATATTTTAGGGCCTTGTATATTATAAATCTCTTTCAGGCAAGTATTTATCACAAGCATGACATCCTGTTATCAAAACAGACAAAACCCCCGCAGATTTGCTTTAAAAACAAAACAGAAACAACCACAAGTCCTGAGAATGGACCATGTTCTACATGAAAACAGAAGAAACTTCTTGAAACATGAGGAAATACTATTTACCATAAATTTAAAAAATACATTTAATACTGAATTTTAGAATTTTCCTACTCCTTACAAAATCATCTTGATACTATGACTCTCTCCAGTCCACAAATATATTTAAAAGGTGAAAATCCAAAAAGCACACAGCGGACACAATAGAAGTTGAATGTCATGACTATAACACTCAAATTTAGAAGCAATTTTGTAATGCATATTCAAAATCTTTTCTATTACATTTGTGTTTAAAATATTTTCCCTTAATTTCATCCATATTGTTGACTACCCAAAGACTACATGAATAAAAACATTAGCATCCACATTTTATTTTTTAATTTAAATTAGTGTTACTTCAACTACATAACTAATATATGGTAGAAAAAAAAAAGTTCAGAAGTCAAGAACAGTATAAAGTATTTAGAATAGAAGATACTTATGCCACCAATCCCATCGCATTGCTCCAATAATCTCACTGTTCACAATCATTTGGGATGCTCCCAGAAGTTTTCTACACAAGAGCAAGTACAAATCCACAATCTCTTATCTGCAATTCTGAAATCCAAAAAGGTCTGAAAACCAAAAGGCTGACCTGATATGGGGGTATTTATGCTGTTTGTTTATCCAGTATGTGTTTTGTTGCAGAAACATTAACGTTTGATGACAGGGTGCTATCCCAAGACTGTTGCAGGAATGTTAGACACTAAATGGTATAAGCATATATTACCTTTCTAAAAACCAAAAAATTGTTAATTTCCAAAACTGAGTTGTCCCCAAAATTCTGGATGAGTAATTAGACCTTGATAAGTATGTGTGTAACACACAATCCTTTCGTTTACACAAATATATCATACCATATATACTGTCTGGCAAATACATTTATGGAATAGTTTAACATTTTCCCTTAAGACCTTACCATGGCCTACATGGTCTGGCTTCTTGTGACCTTTAGCCTCATCTCTCATGACTTTTCCTCTCATTCATTTTTCTCCAGCCAAATGGGCCTCCCTGTTCTTCTTCCATAATGCCAAGCTTATTCCTATTTAAGGCCTTTGCACTTACTTTTGCTTGTCTGGAATATTCTTCTGTAGAATTCCCCATGGTTGGCCTCCTCACTTCATTGAATTCTTTGTTCAAGTGATTCCTCTTCAAAGAGGCCTTCCTGACCACCCTACCCAAGAGAAGACCATCCATCATTTTTTTAGTCCCTCACTCTGCTTATTTTCATAGCATTTTTAAAAATCAATACCTATGATATATCATGCATTTGTGTATTAGTGTATGGTCTATCTTTTCTACTAGAAGTTCCATGAGGGTAGGAATTTTTTTGACTTATTTACTGCTGTACCCCTAGCACCTTGAACAATGCCTGACATTTAGTGGGTGCTCAGTAAGTATTTGTGGAATGCATTTTTTCTTTTGCCTTCAAGTTAAGCAATTCATTTGATAGTTAACAAGGCTCTCGGTTGCTCTTATGGAAAATTAAGAAGGATGCCTACCAAACTCTCATGGGCTGACCCTTGGGACACTTCCAGCGTCCTTCACCACTGCCCTACCTCCACTCTAGGTCAGGGACTGGTGAATCTACTCTGCCTGAGCTCTGGCACTTGCCATGTGCTTCCTCTGCCTCTGCCTAGAACCTCCTTCCTCCTCTATCGTAGGTAGAAAAACTGACTCATTCTGGTATTGATTTTATGCATTACGTTGATTTGCTCACCTGTTTACGTGTTTATGGCCTCCATTACAGTACAGTACCAGGGATTGTCTGATTCATTGGTGATTCCTATCCCCTAGCACAGTGACTGGCCCAGAGTAACCCTCAATCCATGAAAAACTAAGTTGAATTGAAGTTGCATCCCATTCTGAAGTAAATTCTCTACTAAGGAAATATACTTTTTAATTTTTAGGAAATTTTAGCTTTTAGTCGGTTTTATCCTCTAGAATGAAGAAATGCCTTTAAAGCTGCAGTGAAACCAGGGCAATGTGTTTAGAGTCATAATTTCTTGAAGGAGAGTGATACAAAATCATAGCTTAACTCTGAGCCACCCTAGTGAGATCACAGCTTGGACACTGAGCTTAGTTTTATGTACCTTATGTTCTAGGTAACTGGAAGATGATTGCAAAAGATGGCAGTAAGAAGGATTAAGTGTGATTATTTATGAGGCATAGTTAAAAGGAGACAGCATGCATATGTTCACTAACTATAGGGAATAGACTGGTCTCTAAATATCTGATGAACAAATCCACCCAAGGAATATATTTAACACAGAACAACAAAAGGATAAATGGGAGAATTTAAAAAAAGATAGGGGAAAAATTTAGAGAATTTTCAGCATATCATGAGGTAGCTGTTACTAACAATCAGGATTGTCCAATAGCAGCCAAAAAGCTGAGTGATTATGGGGTGAGAAATTGTGAAGGAGGTGGGAACATTTGGGTACAGCTGAGTTTCCCAACCTTTTTATACTTTGTATTACGACACATCATTTTTTCTTTATTCTAGTACGATATTTTTATATTGGATATGATTTTTTTCCAATTAAATAAATACCGCCAAGACTCTTGTCCAAAAGTCTGGACTATAACCTGTAATATATGGCTGAGATGACTTATGTAGAGGGTTCAACTCTTTGACCTCTAGGCCTTTCCAGTTTTGAAATTTTGTTTCCATGGTAAAGATTTCTTTGTAGGTCCTGTGAGCTGTTGGGAGTGTTTGGCTAAAGCAGAAGAGTAACGTGACGACCAGGTTTTTACACATCAGGGTGGTCCTAAGCTTTGCGATAATGAGAGGTTATTGTGGGGTTACTTTTGTCTCTTTACTTTATGGCTTAGCTGAATGCAGTGAGTGGTACAAATATCAGGTCCTTGTAGTACTTACCCTGTTTGCTTTTGTGGCCATAACATAGTCATTCTTTTACCACATATTTATTGAGTGCCTACTATTGAATAAGACAAAAACAAAGTTCTTGCCTTCAGAGGCTTACATTCTACTTGGAGGTGAAAGATGATAAACAGAAAGACATAAATAGGGACTATAATTTCAAGTAAAGCTACTTGCTATGAAGAAGTGCTATTATGGCACAACCCACAGAAGTCTTTCACAAAACTGTCTTCTACAATTCTCCAAAGGAGATATACGAAAGGCCAACAGTTACATGAATAGATGCTCAACATCATTAGTCATTAGGGAAATGGAAATCACAACCACAATGAGGTATCACCTCCCATCTGTTAGAATGACCATTAACAAAAAGAGAAGAGATAAAAAATGCTGGCGAGGATGTGATGAGAGAACCCTTGTGCACTGTTGGTGGGACTGTAAACTGGTACAGCCATATGGAAAACAGTAAGGAGGATCCTCAAAAAATTAAAAATTGAACTACCATATGATCCAGCAATTTCACTTCTGGGAATATATCCAAAGGAAATGAAAACACTAACTCAAAAAGATATATGCACTCCCATGTTCATAGGAGCATTATTTACAATAGGCAAGACATGGAAACAACCTAAGCGTTCATCAACGGAGGAACGGAAAGAGAAGTTGTCGAATATATGCAATATTATATGGAATGTCATAATAATGGAATATTATTCAGCCATAAAAAACAAGGAAATCCTGCTGCTTGTGACAACATGGATGGACCTTGAGGGCAGTAGGCTAAGTAAAATAAGTCAGGGAGAGAAAGACAAAACTGTATGATCTCACTTATATGTGGAATCTAAAACAAAAAGCAAAAAACAAAAAACCTCACACCAAATTCATAGAAAAAGATCAGATTTGTGGTTACCAGAGGCAGGGGGTTGGGGGAGAGGGAACTGAGGAAGGTGGTCAAAAGGTACAAACTTCCAGTTACAAGATAAATTAGTACTAGATGTGTAATGTAGAACATGACTACAGCTAACACTGCTGTACGATATATAGCAAAGTTAAGAAAGTAAATCTTAAAGAGTTCTCATCACAAGGATAATTTTTTTCCTTTTTTTCTTTCTTTTATTTTTATTTTATCTATATGAGAAGATGAATGTATTGTGGTAATCATTTCACAATATATGTAAGTCAAACCATTATGCTGTAAACCTTAAATTTATATAGTGATGTATGTCAATTATATCTCAATAAAACTGGGAAAAAAACCTGTCTTTTAGGTCTACAGACATAGTTTATGCATTTAATGCTAACTTCTCAAAAACCTTTACTTATGTTTCTTCAATATCACGAAATGAACAACACATTGCCTCCAGCAATATTTCTTTAATTTCCCTTTTCCCCTTTTCTTGATCTCATTCCTCCCCTCTCTACTAAACCCCAGTTCCTCTGAAGCTTCTCCTTAAGTCCCCAAAGAGTTCCCAGTGTAAAAGAGGTTTTTGTTGTTGCTGTTTTTGTTCAGTTTTTGTTCTAGTGAGGATTTAGGAAGTGCTATCTATTTTAACTGTTCACGTGATGAGGTATACAAGGTGGTAGGCTGCTTGGTTTTTTTGTTCATTTGGTTAGTTCTTTTTGTATGTATTTATTTAATTTTGAATTATTCTTATTCTGCTAGTCTCAGTGATAAAAGCTTGTGGTGAACCAAAGCCACCTGTAGCAGATACTACTGGTGTCCCACCAGTACATGGCAGCACCTGTATCTCTGGCTTCCTCAGGCCACTGAGCAACTCTGCCTTTCATACAGTATGATGAAGAGCCAGGGACTTAACAGCCCCTGAAAACAGCCCCCAATCATTGACTGATGGGAGATGGTGTTTAAACAATAGGGTTCTTTTGTCCCTTTGGTGGGATAGCTCAATCTAAGGCATGGGTTCCACATTGTTTCCTAGAGTTCCCCAGGAAGATTAAGCTCTGATCACCCCGAGCAGTAACATGCTTGATAGTGCACCTTCTTTGTCTGTCTTCCCTTCCGCATTTCACTTTCCTATTCTCCCACTGCAGTTTCCTGCAATTACCTTCTAAATAAACTACTTGCTCTTGAATACTTGTCTCAGGATATACTTGTGGGAGAACGCAAACTAAGATGCCATCTCCAGGTGATTACTAATGAACCTGCAGATCAGATAGTTATCTCCCCACTGATTATCTCGGCACTTGCATGTCCTGGGTCCAAGGCAAGTGCCATATCTTTTTTTTTTTTAATTTTTGAATTTAATTTTTTTTACACAGCAGGTTCTTATTAGCCATCCATTTTATACACATCAGTGTATACATGTCAATCCCAATCTCCCAATTCATCACACCACCACCACCACCCACCACTGCTTTCCCCCCTTGGTGTCCATACGTTTGTTCTCTACATCTGTGTCTCAATTTCTACCCTGCAAACCGGTTCAAGTGCCATATCTTAAAGCTCTCTGTGAATGTATATATTGCCGAAGATCATGCCAATCAGCGTCATTCACAGCTGAATATGCATATGTTCATAGTAGGTTGCCAGACAATGGTTTAATAATCATTAGATACCACTGTTTAGATCCTAAGTATGTTCATGATATTTACCTTCTGATTGCTAAGTAGGAGATGTAATGATTATAGGCTGATACTTTCTCAGGAGAAGAGTCTAGTTGTTGAGCTTTCCAGTTTCATATGGTTCAGTAATTTCTTCCACATTTAGTGTGGCTGCTGACATTTGTGTTGAAATCTCTCATGCCAATCAGCCTGAGAAAAGCTGGGACTGCTTTTTTCTCATAAAAGCTAGAAAGAACTGCTGTATTATAGGAAACCACCCCAAATTAACAGAAGATTAGGGTAGGAAGCCTGGAGAGGGGTTTTAATCCCTGTGCATGAAATCAGTCTGTACACATATTGATCACACTTCTGCTGTTTTAACTGCAATTGTTTTCAATTTCACCTATTCACAATTCTCTATTATTTTATGTGGCCACGGTGTCTGTGTGATGATCTGGAAACTGACCATAATCCACTGTGACATTCTCTGAGTCAAGCTTCCTAAGACATCAGTGTTTCACACCAGGACATTTTGTAGGACACCTCGCTACTATCTGTGCGGTTCAAACATCAGAAAGGATGTGAGATCTAAGACTTGGTGTAATCACGGGCATGTAATGAAGCAGGCCAAAGAAAAAAGTGAGAGGAAAAAAAAAGAAGGGGCTTCCCTGGTGGCGCAGGGGTTGAGAGTCCGCCTGCCGATGCAAGGGACACGTGTTTGTGCCCCGGTCCGGGAAGATCCCACATGCCGCGTAGCCGCTTGTTCCGTGAGCCATGGCCGCTGAGCCTGCGCGTCCGGAGCCTGTGCTCCGCAATGGGAGAGGCCACAACAGTGAGAGGCCCGCGTACCACAAAAAAAAAAAAAAAAAAAGAAAACAAAACAAAAGGAAATGGTGTCAGGGAAAGTAGGGACCTATCTAAGTGTTTGTCCAAGTGTAATTGCTCTTTGTTTCTCCCTTTTAAATGTAAAAGATGACTGGCAAATGTCTCTTTTTCCTTGGCACTAGGATTGGGAGGAAAGAAAAGGGAAGGAGGCAATCTTGAAGAAGAGAGGTAGCTATAAGAAGCAGCATGGTGTAGTAACAAGAGTCTGAAGGCCAGGATTCTAGTCCCTGTTTATGAGCTGTATGCCTTTGTGAAATTAATTAGCTGTTCTGCAATTTTCAGTTGCATTTATTGCAAATTATGTTTGCTTCTCATCCTCCACTAGACCAGGAGCATCTTGAGGTTAAGAACTGAGAATGATTCAATTTCTCCAGCACCTATATGGCACTGGGCAGAATATACTGAATGATTTTGAATTTAAAAAGGGAGCAAGCACAAGGGCCCCACGGTGGTCAGACATGAACTGAATTGATCTGCACCAAAGAAAGGGAGAAAGGGAGAATAGAGAATAATTCATTTAATTACTTGAAATACATTTACTGAATGCCTATTATATACATATATATATATATACACTATATGTAATACATATAGTATGGGTGTATATATATACTATATAAAATATTATAATAGAAATTTTATAGTATATAAATATATGGATTATATATAATAAGTTTAAATTAAAATTTATAATTTAAAATATTATACTATATATATTATAGATACTATTTATACTTTTAGGTGCTAGAAACACTGCAGTGACCAGAAAAAAAACCCCATATCTATAACAGATCTTTCATTCTAAGGGGCAAGATGATAAAAAAGATAAATTATATAAAATGCTTGGTTAAGGACAAGAGCTAAGGAGAAAAATAACACACAAAAAGAAGAAAGGAATGGACAGGGGAGTCTGTGGTTCAATTTTGGTTAGGATGCCCGGGAAGGCGGAGTGCAGTCATACACCGGTTCAATTAAGGCCTGCGAGCCTGCGTGCTGAGAGAAACAAAAGAAAGGAAGGCTTTAGGAATCAAAAAAGATCCAGAGTGAGGAAACGAAGCGAAAGGAAATTCAGACAGTGAGGAGCAGTGAGGGGTGGGTAAGTTGAGCGCGTGTGGGAGGAAAGAAGGAAGCAAAAATGCAGCACAGCTTAAACAATCATGTTACTTTTTACATTTGGTAAAAAACAAAGATTGTGTGGATTATGACGAAATCCCTTTCTGAGGGAATTCTCACCTCAGCTTCTTTCCAGAGAGCAACAGTGTTTCCCGTCCCCTAAACAGGGATTTTTGTCATTATGGCTTTTGATTGGCCCGGTATAGGCACGTGCTCTGCGCCTATTGGCCCGAGCGTCTGTCCCCAGACGAGTAGCCATGTTGGGGCCCTTCCCCGCCGCGGGGCCGTCTGGGAGTTGTAGTCCTTGCTCCGCTCCGTCCAGTGGAGAGACTTTTTGCCCTCTGCTCCTGGGTCCCTCAGGCAGCCACTCCCGTGGGCACACGCCCAGGAACTGCTTCTGCCCCGCGCTCCCTCCCTCTGCCTTTCACTTCCCAGCTGCCAAGATCTTGGAAGGTAGGGGCGGGGGCAAGCCCAAGTCGAACAGTGTTTCTGTGGCGCAGATCCGGGGTTCCGCGCGCGTCTGGTCATTACTCCGGCGGTCCAGTGGAGCGGGGACTGACTGGGTCCACGCAGCTCGTTGGGAGGTAGTGGGGGGTCTGTCGGGAGGACCCTCCCACCTCACCTCACCTTCTCACGGCCACTTCCTGAGCACCGGCCCTAACCCTAACCCGCCCCTCCTCCGCCGCATTTTGTAAGTGGATAAACTGAGGCATGGGGGCATGCCAGCGGTTCCAGGGGACGCCCCAGCTCCTGGCTCTGGTGGTGTAGTTAGCATGGGCCGCTTTTGGATTTTTTTCAGTTTTCTGTCAAGTAGCAGGACTCTATGCCCCAACAGATGTGTGTTAAACATCCAGCTCTGGGTTCCCCAGGGGGAGGGAGGAGGGTTTGAACAAGTGTCCAGGAGGAGGAGCTAAGCAGGACACGGGGAAGGCAATATTTTGGGAGAGAATTTTACATTTAGTATTTAAAAGACACAGAATAATTCATTATGGTGGGAGAAATCAGTACTCTGTTGGACTTCCTTACATCTATTTTATGGCTTAATGTAGATTTTTTTTTTTCTTTTTTTTTTTTTTTGCTGTACGCGGGCCTCTCACTGCCGCGGCCTCTCCCTTTGCGGAGCACAGGCTCCGGACGCGCAGGCTCAGCGGCCATGGCTCACGAGCCCAGCCGCTCCGCGGCATGCGGGATCCTCCCGGACCGGGGCGGACTCCCAACCACTGCGCCACCAGGGAAGCCCTAATGTAGTTTATATATGAAAACATGCGGGGATTTTTAAGGTGTGTTCATGTGGGGGAAAAAGGCCGGTTAGTGGAACTGGAGCTGGATTTGCAGCTTCCTCTCTAGGATCAAATTCTGCCTCTGCTGTATGACTAGCCACTCACAGTGCTTACCGGGGAAAAAAGAACTTAAGGCTCCCTGCCTAAGTGGCCCAAGGAGCTGCCAGGAGCTGAAATCTAGATGAAGTCTTGCTTGTGAAAGTTTGCCACATTCAAACTTTTATTATTGTGCGTCTCTCAGAACTGTGCTTGGGATCGGCATAGAATACAGCCTGTGGTCATGTTAGAAAGGCTCAGATCCTTGCTGGGTCCGGGACTACCGAAAGCGGCCCCGACTCGCACCTGTTAAGGTCCTGTACCTGAACTCTCCATTTTCTGGCTCCATCTTACCGCCGGCGGCCCGGGCAGCGGAGGCTTCTGGGAGTTGTAGTCCCGCCTCTAGTTTCCCGGAGGGCTGGTACTCCATCTCCCAGCGTGTCATTTGGCTTGGCGAGGTGTCTCCTGGGAGTTGAAGTCTCACTTCCAGTAGTTCTTTGGAGCAGCCCCTTGACTCGGAACTACAACTTCCACGTGGCCCTGCGTTCTTGGCTGCTTGCCCTGCGTCCACTAGCTGCGAGCCGGGTGTAGTGAAATATGTTTAGCAAAAATGTGTTCTTGTTGTTTTTGATTATATACGCTCTTCCAAGTACTACGTGGGGGTTTATTGTATACGCTTTTCTTAGTATCTTAGGAATTATGCATGCTTTCAAACAGTGCTAACACTCAACAGTTTACAGAGCATGTTCATACTATCTCTCGTAATAATACTGTATCTCCCATTTGTAGATAAGAAAAAAAACTTGAGAAGACGATTTGTACACGGTCACACACCTAGTAATAAAATGTAATATATCTTTTATAAATAAATAGATACTACATTTAGTTATAGTTTAATCCTCTCAAGCGCTATATGAGAGAAATAGCCATTTTCATATGCATTTTCCATATTAGAAAACTAAGGCTAGGAAATAGGGAAGTTGAGCAACGTGTCGAAGTTAACTAAGCTAGTGAATAGAACTACCGAGATTGTAACCCATTTTGCTTGACAGACTCTGCTTAGAAAAAGACTGTATCTTATGGAGGTGGAGGGAGCCCGAGCTTTCTGAGCACGGAATTTGGAATCTTTCCACTATACCATGTTGCCTCTGTAGTTAAACACTAAACGGTAGTGCTGCAAAAACCTTTGAGATCATTTAAATCTAAGGCAAAGATCTTGAAACAGTTCCTGGCATATAGTAGAGGTTCCACAAATGTTAGCTATATAGAGTTTTATAATACTTTTATTTTAGAGATGAGGAAACTGGTGCAGGTGGTGAAGCAGTTTGCCCAAGGTCACACAGCTGGTCTGTGTCAGGGATGAGACTAGACCCGAACGTCTTGTTTCCAAGTCCAGGGTTATTTTCATTCTACCAGCAGACAGCTAGCAGGGACGCCATATGTGAAGCTGTTTAGATAATGGTTTCTCTTCTAATTTGTTCTTCCTAGGCCACAGACCAGGACCAATTGTTGTAAAGTCTCTTTTCTTATTATTGGTAACGTGATATTTCATGAATTCAACAAATGTTTTCTGAACATATAGCTCATATCTCTTTAGGTACAGGGCCTCATGGATGAAAAGTAGCTAATGGGTTAGGGCTAGAAGGACCTTATAAATCATCTAATCTAACTTTTTCATTTAAAAAATTAGGGAATTGAGGTACAACATTCACAGCCTTCATCTCATGCCCTTGTGTCACAAGCATTCTGTTTCTGCAAGGAGGCAGGGTTCTGGAGGCCTCATAGTCCTGTATGTGACCTTTTAGGCTCATGCTTTATTTTACTTAGTATCCTTGTCCTTGCCTTATTCCTGTACATGTTTGGTGGAATGCTTTAGGAAATGTTTCTGTGTACATGCAGCTCTCTTTCTTTTAATGTACATGCAGCTTCAATATGTTCCATTTGTATTTTGGGAATTAGTCTTGTCTTGGCTCCCAATACTCTTTTCTCTTTTGTCCTGTAAGACACGAGAACAAAATCTGACATTGTGTTTGCATTCACATATGTTAAAATCTAATCCTCTAATATAGGGTAACATAAATGAACACATGAGTTGTTTGAATTATATAAAACTTTTGTTTTAGAAGACACATTGGCCTTTTCAATTATGTATTCACAGATAAAGCAGATTACTCTCACCTCTTGTGTGTGAAAGATGATTTCTACATAATTAGATAATAAAGTAGCAGTTTTATAAATTACTGGCTAAACGTTCCTGAGATAGTCATTATGGGAGATGTTCTCCTGGTCACCCTCTGTCCCACCAGCACTCTCCTAAATGACAGTCTGATCAGTCAGCTTCCAGCAAAGTGCGTGACCACTAGTAGACACGGAAAAAGTATTTGTGGAATTGCATTCATAAGCACCTTTGAGCTCTATTCCCACATTTTCCCCCTGAATCTCAGTTTTCTCTTTTAATGCAGAAAGGCAGCTTTGAAATACAAGCTGTTGCTACAGCTTTTGAGGTCATCCTCTGAGGGACTGTTGCTTTGGGAATGTCCAGGTCTGTGACTTCTAAGATGAGAAAGTGATCCAAATAGCAAAACATAGAGAAGCAATAGAGAGTGGTAGTCTGAAGGCCTATGACTGAAATCCCAGCCCTGCCTCTTAGGCATGTTACTAAGCCCTTGGTTTCCTCTTCTGTAAAGCAAGGATAATAAGCATTCTACCACATAAAGTGATGATAAAGATTAAATAAGATAGTGTGTTTAAAGCTTTGAGCATGTCAGGTGCTCAATAGCTTGCATTTAATAGATGAATAGATCTTATTTTTGTCATTATTAATGTAAACGTGTATATGAAAATATATTTACTCAGGATTTAAACTGGAGGCAGATATCTGTTTTATAAAAGGGTCTTGTCATTTGTTTTCTTAGAGTAGCAAGCTTGGCCATCACATATAAACTATGAAGTTAACTGCAACTCTTGATAATCCATCTTGTCAGCTCAGTGAAAGTGTCTTGTGTAGGCAGAGAGATAGTGAAGCTTTTGGCTCTTCATTGACTGCTGACAGGTCCCTGATCTCTGGTTTCATCTATATATTAAATTTTGGGTTGAAAAACGGTCAGTAGGGCCTTCTGTCCACTTCTGGAAAGGACTGGGCCTATCCCAGGAGCCTCAGGGTTAAAGTGAAGCAGTTGTCATCCAGCTGGTGAGTAATCCCGGGGCAGTGGCTATGTGGACACGGCAGTGCTTCTTTCTAAAGCTGACAACTTCAGTAGCCATGAGGTTACTGATAGAGAGGTGAGTTACAGAAGAGGGGTGATGCTGGGGACAGGGAAGGAGGAATGAAATGAGGATCATAGCGAGAGCAAAGAGCAGATGAACGAAGGAAACAGTTGAGGCCCTCAGTCGAGTTGTCTTAAGCATGTATTTATTGAGCACATTTATCCTGCTTCTAGGTCTGTGCCAGGCACTACACTGTTATGCAGTGGAGATACAGCTTTGAATGTGGCTGACATGGAGGTGGTCATGGTGGTGGGTTGTGGTATATTCTAAGCAGGGAAGAACTTGAAGGAAAGAAGCAAGGAAGGTAGAGTGTGTTGGGATTTGATGAGCAGAAAAGTCTTTGTGCTTGGGGTATACAAATCACTGAATGGGGGAGGTGGGAGAGATCAGGCTGCAGAGGCAGGCATGGGTGATATTATGCAGAGTCCAGTTATCTGTATTGCAAAAGAATTTTGGACTTTATTCCAAGGGTATTTGTGAAACCATTTAAAAGTCTTAAGTGGAGAAATAAAATTATTGGATTTGTTTTTTAAAGACTTTGGATGCAGTATGGATGATGAATTTGTGAGAGGTAATAATGTGGGAAAACCAGATAGTCTTGCGTTTCTTTAACTTTAATGTGCATGTGAATCTCCCGCTGATCTTAAAATGTGGAGTCTGATTCAGCAGATCTGGAATGGGCCAGCACCAGCAGGCTGTTGCTGCTGGTCTATGGACTATCCTTTGAGTAGCAAGTACTTAGGAGACTCTTCAGTGTTCTAGGTCAGAGATAATGGTGATTAAGAGAATGGGCTCTAGAGAGCAGAAGACCTGGATTCTAATCTTGGTTTTTCCACTTATTTGCTGTGTGACTCTGGGGAAAGTGAGGTAATCTCTTTGAGCCTCAATTTCCTTATTATCTGTGAAAGGTGGGTAATAATTTCTATTGCTTTAATCATGTTTTAAATTTTCAATGAGGTCACCCTTGGAAAGGGTTACTGTGCTTAATACAGTAATTGAACTCAGTAAATGGTAGCTTTGATTTTACTCTTACGGTTATTAGTAAAAATCATAATATTATGCACCCTGCTCCACATTTCCTTGTTTATCACATTTTCTTGTTTATCACATTTTGAATGCTAGGTGGAATAGATTACCTTTAATTCTACTGTTTTTGCTTCTGTCTCACAGGTGAAGTGCTGAACTTTGTAAAAATTTGAACGTTCTGGGCAAATAGATTTCTCTCAGCAATTGAGTCTCTCAATTTGATGGAAAAAAATCTGGGATCCTGAAAGTACCATCTTATATCTGATTGCAGGAACTTGAGGCACCTTGCCTAGCCTTGTAAATTTATTTAGCCCAATTATAGTGCCTCCTTCTTTACATAATTTTAACCTGTTTGGATTGTTCTCCAACCAGTGATTCTCAACCCTTGTTGCAAGTTAGAATCACCTGGCGCTGGTCCCATCCATACAAATTAAATCAGAGTGCCGGAGGGGAGGCAGGCGTTGATAATTTCTTTTTTAAGTTTCCTGGGTTATAATGAAGTGCATCTAGGATTGAGAACCATTGATTTTAAAAACCATAACATCACAAAATAAATCAAGTACAGTCTAAGGGCCTGGGTGGGGAATGAAATATCTGGAAAGTAGCTGAAGTCTTTGGGAGTGAAAGAGATAATAAGCCTAGTCACAAATCTCTCTTGGAATCTGATGAACTAACTGTAGGTTGTGCCCTGGGTTACCTTTGAGATTACTTACTAGGACACCCCCGTTCTAACCCTTTTTATCTCTAGCTGTGCTTACCCTAGTCAGGATTCTCCTTAATGCTGAGTTTCAGACTGCTTTTCTCTTTCTGGTATTTAGTTTGTTCCATTCCTCAGAGCTAAAAAAAAGTTATTAACCCATGAAAACCATGTTCAAAAGAAACTGAGTTACATGTTTTCATGAGTTGTGGCCATGTTATTGAAAAGGCTTAAACTATTGTTCAGATAAAATACAACCCATTTTTACTAGCAACATTCTTACATTCTAATTCAGTAGTTTAAAAGGAACCACTTCCAGAGATGCTGCCAATTATAAAGATGGGTTTCTTTCTGTCTTTTTTCTCTTTAAAATTACTTCCATCTACCATTTTAGGGTGGAACAGTTAAGCTAATTTGATTAAATGCCTTTAATTTTCTGGATTATCCATAATATATAGGACCCCTTTCCTTTAAAAATTTTTTCCTCCATAGAAAATGTGTATTCTTATGTTTGTATCTGAATACATATATTTTTCTTCATGAAAGTAATTTATATTTTTTATTGAAATATAGTTGACATACACTATTATGATAGTTTCAGGTGTACTACGTAATTACATGATATTTTCATACATTATGAAATGATCACCAAGATAAGTCGAGTAACCATCTGTCTGCATACAAAGTTATTGCAATATTATTGACCATATTCCTTATGCTGTTTATTACATCCTTGTGACTTATTTCTTATATGGCTGGAGGTTTGTACCTTTTAATCCCCTTCACCTGTTTTGCTGACCCCCTCACCCATCTGCCTTCTGGCAACCACATATTTGTTCTCTGTATCTATGAGTCTGTTTTTTTGTTTTGTTTTGTTTGCTTGCTTGTTTTGTTTTTTCTATTCCACATATAAGTGAGATAATGCGGGATTTATCTTTCTCTGCCTTATTTCACTTAGCATACCTTCTAGATGCACCCATATTGTTGAAAATGGCAAGATTTCATTTTTTATGGCTGAGTAATATTCCTCTGTGTGTGTGTGTGTGTGTGTGTGTGTGTGTGTGTGTGTGTGTGTGTGTATCACATCTTCTTTATCCATTCATCTATCAGTGGACACGTAGGTTGCTTCCATATCTTGGCTACTGTAAATAATGTTGCAATGAACACTGGAGTACATATATCTTTTCAAATTTGTGTTTTTGTTTTCTTTGGGTAGATTCCCAGAAGTGAAATTGCTGGATTGTAAGGCAGTTCTATTTTTTAGTGTTTTGAGGAACCTCCATACTGTTTCCATAGTGGCTGCACCAATTTACAATACCACTGACAGTGCATGAGGGTTCCCTTTTCTCCTCATCCTCTCCAACACTTGTTATTTGATGTCTTTTTGATGATAGCCATTCTGACAGGTGTGAGGTGGTATCTTATGTTGTTTTTATATGCATTTCCCTGATGATTAGTGATGTTGAGTGTCTTTTCATGTGTCTCTTGGCCATCTGTATGCCTTCTTTGGAAAAATGTCAATTCAGGTCCTCTGTCCATTTGTTAATGGGTTGTTTTTTTGTTTTTTTTTTTGATGTTGAGTTGTATAAATTCTTTGTATATTTGGGACATTAACCCCATATCAGATACATTGTTTGTAAATATCTTCTCCCATTCAGTAGGCTGCCTTTTCATGTTGTTGATAGTTTCCTTCACTGTGCAAAAGCTTTTTAGATTGATGTAGTCCCATTTGTTTATTTTATTTTTTCTATGTTTCCCTTGCCTGAGGAGACATCTAAAAAAATATTTCTAAGACCAATGTCTAAGAGTGTACTGCCTCTGTTTTCTTCCAGGATTTTTATGGTTTCAAATCTTACATTAAAGTCTTTAATCCATTTTGAGTTTACTTTTCTATATGGTATGAGAAAGTAGTTCAGTCTGATTCTATTGCATGTAGCTGTCCAGTTTTCCCAACACCACTTGCTGAAGAGACTATCTTTTCTCCATTGTATATTCTTGCCTCCTTTGTTGTAGATTAACTGACCATAAGTGTGTGGGTTTATTTCTGAGCTCTCTATTCTGTTCCATTGATCTATGTGTCTGTTTTTGTGCTACTACCATACTGTTTTGATTACTGTAGCTTTCTAGTATAGTTTGAAATCAGGGAGTGTGATTTGTTCTTCTTTCTGAAGTTCATTTTGGCTATTCAGGGTCTTTTGTATTTCCTTACATGTTTTAGAATTATTTGTTCCAGTTGATAGAGATTGCATTGAATCTGTAGATTTGCCTTGGGTAGTATGGTGATTTTAATGATATTAATTCTTCCAATCCGTAAGCATGGTATATCTTTCCATTTGTTTGTGTCATCTTCAATTTCTTTCATCAGTGTCTTATAGTTTTCTAAGTCTTTTACTTCCTTGGTGAGATTTATTCCTAGGTGTTTTATTCTTTTTGATTAAATTATAAATGGGATTGTTTTCTTAACTTCTCTGATACTTCATTGTTAGTGTATAGAAACACAGCAGATTTCCATGTATTAATTTTGTATCCTGCAGCTTTACCGAATTTATTTTTCAGTTCTAATAGTTTTTGGTGGGCTCTTTAGGAATATACATGCTTACCAAAAAAAAAAAAATTAAAAAAAAAAAAAAATATATATATATATATATATATATACACAAACACACACACATATAATTAGGTATTATATATATTTTATATACATAAATATAATGAAATCTGCAAACAGTGACAGTTTTATTTATTGCTTTCCAATTAGATTCCATTTATTTATTTATTTATATTGTCTTATTGTTCTGGCTAGGACTTCCAATAATTTGTTGAATAACACTGGTGAGAGTGGATATCCTTGTCATGTTCCTGATTTTACAGGAAATGCTTTCAGCTTTTCACCACTGAGTATGATGTTGGCTGTAGGTTTGTCATATATGGCTTTTATTATGTTGAGGTATGTTCCCCCATTCTCATTTTCTTGAGAATTTTGGCCATAAATGGATGTTGAATTTTGTCAAAAGTTCTTTCACAAACTTGTGATAATGATATGACTTTTATTCTTCAATTTGTTAATATGGTGTATCACATTGATTGAATTGTGGATGTTAAGCTATCCTTGCATCCCTGGGATAAATACTTCTTGATCATGGTGTATGATCCTTTTAATGTATTATTGAATTTGATTTGCTAATATTTTGTTGAGAATTTTTGCATCTATTTTCATCAGTGGTATAGGCCTGTAATTTTCTTTTTTTGTGTGGTGTCTTTGATTTTGGTATCAAGGTGATGCTGGTCTTATAGAATGGGTTTGGAAGTGTTCTATCCTCTTCAATTTTGGAATAGTTTGAGAAGGTTAGGTGTTAACTCTTCTTTAAATGTTTGGTAGAATTCAACTTTGAAGCTGTCTGGTCTTGGTGTGTTCATATTTTCTATTTTTCCCTGATTTAGTCTTGGGAGATTATATTTTTCTAGGAATTTATCCACTTTTTTTTTTTTCTTTCGGTATGTGGGCCTCTCACTGTTGTGGCCTCTCCTGTTGCGGAGCACAGGCTCCGGATGCACAGGCTCAGCGGCCATGGCTCACGAGCCCAGCCACTCCGCGGTATGTGGGATCTTCCTGGACTGGGGCATGAACCATGTCCCCTGCATCGGCAGGCGGACTCTCAACCACTGTGCCACCAGGGAAGCCCTATCCACTTCTCATAGTTGCCCATTTTATTAGCGTATAATTGTTCATAGTAATCTGTTTTTTAAAAAAATATTTATTTATTTATTTGGCTGCATCAGGTCTTAGTTGTGGCACGTGGGATCTTTGTTGCGGCATGTGAGATCTTTTGTTGCAGTGCATGGGCTCTTTGTTGCAGTGTGTGAGCTTCTCTTCAGCTGTGGCACATGGGCTCCAGGGCATGCGGGCTCAGTAGTTGCAGTGCGCAGGGTCGAGAGCGCGTGGGCTTAGTTGTCCTGTGGCATATTGGATCTTAGTTCCCTGACTAGGGATCGAACCTGCGTCCTCTGCATTGGAAGGTGGATTCTTAACCACTGGACCACCAGGGAAGTCCCCATAGCAATCTCTTATCCTTTGTATTTCTGTGGTGTTGGCTGTAACTGAGTTTATTTATTTGAGCTTCTCTCTTTTTTTCTTGATGAGTCTGGCTAAAAGTTTATCAAGTTTGTTTACCTTTTCAAAGAATCAGCTCTCAGTTTCATTGATCTTTTCTATTGTTGTATTTATAAAGGCTCTATTTCATTTATCTTTCTCTCTGATCTTTATTATTTCTTTCCTTCTACTAACTTTGGGTTTTGTTTGTTCTTTTTCTAGTTCCTTTAAGTTAGCTTGTTTATGTGAGATTTTTCACTTAATGTTTTGACATCATATTTTACATCTTTTTGTTTTGTGTATCCCTTAACTACTTGTTGTGGAAATAGATGACTTAACTACTTTTGTCTTTTAACCTTCATACTGGCTTTGTAAGTGGTTGATCTACTTACTACCTTTACTGTAATTTCACCAATGAGATTTTCCTTTTCATTATTTTCATATTTCTAGTTGTAGTCTTTTCTTTTCCGCTTAGAGAAGCTTGTTTAGTGGTGGTGAACTCTTTTAGCTTTTGCTTATCTTTAAAATTCTTTTTTTAAAATTAATTCAGGGCTTCCCTGGTGGTGCAGTGGTTGAGAATCTGCCTGCCAATGCAGGGGACATGGGTTCGAGCCCTGGTCTGGGAAGATCCCACATGCTGCGGAGGAACTGGGCCCATGAGCCACAGCTACTGAGCCTGCGCGTCTGGAGCCTGTGCTCTGCAACAAGAGAGGCCATGATAGTGAGAGGCCCGCGCAACGGGATGAAGAGTGGTCCCTGCTTGCTGCAACTAGAGAAAGCCCTCGCATAGAAACGAAGACCCAACACAGCCAAAAATAAATAAATTAATTAAAAAAAATTAATTCAATCACTGATAAGTGTTTATTGAGTACATATTATGTGTCAGACATTGTGTTGGGTGCTTGAAATAATGGTGCTAAGCTTGGGGATAATTATTGCTGTAGCAGGCAAATTAGCTCCCTAGTATCTTTTTTTAAATTGAAGTATAGTTGGAAATTCCCTGGCATCCCAATGGTTAGAGCTTAGTGCTTTCACTGCAGTGGCCTGTGTTCAATCCCTGGTCGGGGGGTACTTCCCTGGTGGTCCAGTGGTAAAGAATCTGCCTTACAATGCATGGGATTCCGGTTCAATCCCTGGTTAGGGAACGAAGATCCCACATGCTGCAGGACAACTAAGCCCAGGCGCCACAACTACTGAGCATGCATGCCTCAACTAGAGAGCCTATGTGCCGCAAACTACAGAGCCCACGTGCTCTGGAACCCACGCGCCACAACTAGAGAGAAGCTCGCGTGCGCACCTCAACGAAAGATCTTGCATGCCTCAAATGAAGATCCTGCGTGCTACAACTAAGACCCAACACAGCCAAAAAGAAAAAAAAAAATTGAACTATAGTTGATTTACAATTTTGTGTCAGCTTCAGCTGTACAGCAAAGTGATTGAGTTATATATATATATATATATACACACACACACACATACACACACACACACATACACACATATATGTATATTCAGGTTCTTTTCCATTACAGGTTATTACAAGATATTGAATGTAGTTCACTGTGCTATGCAGTAGGACCTTGTTGTTTATCTATTTTATATATAGTAGTTTGTATCTGCTAGTCCCCAACTCCTAATTCATCCCTTCTTCCCACCTCTTCCCTTTGGTAAGCATAAGTTTGTTCTCTATGTCTGTGAGTCTGTATTTGTTCTATAAATAAGTTTATTTGTATCATTTTTTAGATTCCACATATAAGTGATATCATATGACTTACTTCACTTACTGACTGACTTCACTTAGTATGATAATCTCTAGGTCGCTCCTTGAAGAGAACCTCTACAATTGTGATTATCCTCCCATTTGTGGGTTGCCCACCCAGGAGTGTGGGTCTGGACGGGACTGCAGCTCCACCTCCACCCCTCCTACCCTCTCGTCACTCCTTCTTATATCTTTAGTTGTGGAAAATCTTTCTTGCTAGTCTTCAGGTTCTCATAAGTAGTTGCTCCGTAAGTAGTTGTAATTTTGATGTGTCTGTAAGAGGAGATGAGTTCAGGTCTTCCTACTCTGCCATCTTGGCCACACCCTTGAATATTTATATTTATAACTTTATATCCAGTTTTCAGGAGGATTCTTGGCCTGAATTTATATTACCCTATACCTCAATTTCCTTTTACAGCATTTCCTAAGCTTCTCTGCTCACTAGAAGGTCATTTCACAATGTAGTAGTTTTATTTTTCTACTGTGTTGACTTAATAGAGAGAAAGACTGGGAAAAGTGTTTTTGCTGTCTGGTTTAATACAGTTTAAAAATTACATATTTTGGGGGAATTTGCATGTATGCCAAGGTTTTCTTGTAATGATAAATAAGTAGGCATAGAAAAAAAATTGAGAAACTGGTTAAGAGGTTCACAAAAGACGCTCATTGACAGTATTCTGGAACCTAAAGACTCTTTCTGAATCTTTTTATGTGTTTATTAGTGTTCCTCATTATGGATTTACCTCTTTTTATTAACAGTCAGGTTTCCATGAAAATTCAATGTATTTTGCAATTTCTCAGGCTCACAGCTATTGGAGCTAAAACCCATCATAGATAATGTGGAAGTATCAGTGCTTCCTCATGAGGTTTAAAGCATGCGTATTTTAGTTGAGCATGGGCTGGAGGAAAGTATGGTCTACAGTCATTTAATCACTGAAGTTTGTAGTATGTGATATGGACAAAATTTTTATTTTTTGCAGGACTTGAAGGCTCTTTTGCATGTATTCAGTTTTGAAACAATAAAAAAAAACCTCACTGCTGTCTCCACATTTACTGCAGGACAGTACTTGCTTGGTTGGCCTGAGTGATACCTAGAAGCCGGAGTCTGTGTATGTGCTTGGAGTCCTGAGGACAGGCAGAGGAACCTGCTGGAATAAGGTTGTTTTTCTCAACCCTGAAGCACTGGCAGTCTCTGTCCAACCTCTCCCAGGAATGAGCCTAGTGAGGGGAGAGGTTGTGATCTGCAGGAGAGCAGGGAAAAATGCACGCGTGACAAATGTGGACGGTATGGAAGAGGTATAACAAGAAGATGGTTGGGTGGAGGGAAAGGGAAGGTTTTTGTTTTTTGTTTCAGAAATATGTATGTGAATGGTGCCCTCTGGAGTTGTTCTGGACACAGCTTACATGGCTCTGTACACAGAGAGGCCTGATTAATGGGAGGTGCCGATACCTTCATAAGTGGTGAAGTGATACTGGGGATACAAAGGCAACAGGTGGCCACTGCAGTTTGAAATCCCAGTTGCTGGGTACTGCCAGCTGAAGGGGTAAAAGCAAGGACAGGAAGCTTCAGCAGCCAGTGGCCACAGATAAATCTACAGCTGAGGACCTCTCTTGGCCGCTCTATGCAGGACAGAAAGCTTCCTCTAGTCTCTTGAAACTCCACAAGGCAACAGACCAACGTCTCCCTGGCCCAGAAGAATTAGCTGCATTTGGCTTCCTAGTGCAGATGAAACAGCTGGGTCCAACTCTTATGGGTCAGGGCCTGGCTGGAATTATATGCAAGGGTGGTTTGACCAGAAGCTTCTGCATTTCTGGCTGGCTCCCAGGTGATGCAGATGTGGAAGATGGGTCACACTTGGAATAGCAAGGTTCTAGTTCTTTGTGGCTTCTACTATGTTGCCATTTTTGTTTAATTGAAATATAGTTGATTTACAATGTTGTGTTAGTTTCTGCTATACAGCAGAGTGATTCAGTTATACATATATATACATTCTTTTTTTTAATATTATTTTCCATTATGGTTTATCACAGAATACTGAATATAGTTTTCCCTGTGCTATACAGTAGGACCTTGTTGTTTATCCATTCTCTATATAATAGTTTGCATCTGCTCACCCCAAACTCCCACTCCATCCCTCTCCCATCCCGTTTCCCCCTTGGCAACCACAAGTCTGTTCTCTGTGTCTGTGAGTCTGTTTCTATTTCATAGAATTTCATTTGTGTCATATTTTAGATTCCACATATGAGTGATATCATATGGTATTTGTCTTTCTCTTTCTGATTTACTTCACTTAGCATGATAATCTCTGGTTCCATCCATATTGCTGCAAGTGGCATTATTTCATTCTTTCTTATGGCTGAGTAATATTCTATTGTATATATGTGTCATACCTTCTTTAACCATTTATCTGTCAGTGGACATTTAGGTTGTTTCCATGTCCTGGCTATTGTGAATAGTGCTGCTATGAATATAGAGGTGCTTGTATCTTTTTGATATGCCCAGGAGTGGGATTGCTGGATCATATAGTGACTATTTTTAGTTTTTTAAGGAACCTCCATACTGTTCTCCATAGTGGCTGCACCAACTTAACCTTCTCACCAACAGTGTAGGAGAGTTCCCTTTTCTCTACACCCTCTCTAGCGTTTGTTTGTAGACTTTTTGATGATGGCCATTCTGACTGATGTGAGGTGATACCTCATTATAGTTTTGATTTGCATTTCTCTAACATTGATAATTAGCAGTGTGGAGCATCTTTTCATGTACCTGTTGGCCATCTGTATTGTCTTCTTTGGAGAAATATCCTCATACTTTTTTATAGCTTTTATTTCATCTCTGTTTTTTGATCAATGCCTCTCTTCCCTCTCAACTATAAGCTCTGTGAAGGCAGGAATAGTGGTGATTTTGCTCATGCTGTCTCCCGAGCATGTGGTCCCTGTGTGGGGTAAGTGGTCCATGTCAGATCCCTTACTTAGAATTCGGTGTTGCACTTTGCACAACACCATGCACTTTACCACACTACTTCTAGGCCATCCTCTATTACTTCTTTGGTTAGCCGACTCCTGGTTGCATGGGGAGTATAGGTAAGTGAAATCTACAGAAGATCGCAGACCTCAGCCCTCTTACCATTTCTCTGAACATGTACAGCAACCCATTTCCTCTGTTTATTGGAGATAATGCCTTGTTTATTGCATTAGTATTGTCTATTTTCCCTCTTGAGAAAGTTTGCTCCCCAAAGGCAGGGACCTTATTTGTCCTATCCCCAGGCCTGTGATAGACAGAATGAGTTTTTTCTCCTCATTGCCATCAAGACCTGAAAGTCTGGGTCATCCTGAGGCTGCTGTTCCATGCAGATGGGTCATTAATGTTATATAGCTAATAGGAAGTTTCAAATGCTGGGGAGTCAAGAAGGGGCTCATAGGGAGGGAGTATAGAGAGGAGCCTGCTGTCTGGCTCTGAGCACTGACTGCTGGCTTTGCTTCTCATTAGCCGTGTAATCTTGAGCAAAGTACTCAACCTCACTGCATCTTGTTTTTCTGTAAAACAAAGATTATAATACTACTTAACTCTTAGAGTTATTGTGAGGATTCAGTGAGACTGTTGATGTAAAGCATGCCTTGCACAGTGCCTGATGAGTGGTCAGTGCTCAATAAACATTACCTGTGGTCAGTGTCATTAAACCTGTTATGTTGCTCTGTCTACTTGCTGGCAAGTAGTTATACGTGTGCCAGTTTTCAGTTTGAAGATCACAGCTAGATCTTTCTCATAGTATTGTGTTATTTGGGGAAATCTCATATTTGGCCATGAAATAAATGTAGAGGCTAGCAGTTCGGCCATATGAAGTTTTCTGAAAACATTGGTGAACAACAACCCAGGATTCAGCACAAAAAAGTAAATGCTCATTGATGTTAAATACAAAGGAATATAAGTCAGAAAACAAACACATCTATCATACTGGAGTATTTAAATACCTCTCATAAACACTTAAGATTCTCATTAGTCCAACATCAGAAAAATGATAAATATTAATATTTGTCATCAAAGGAAAGCTTAGAAATCAAAGCAGAGTAAACAACTGTTGTATTTCAAGGATTACACAATACTGAATGAATTTTAATTCAATATCTCCTAAACTCTATTTTTAAGATTTCTCTATACGACACTTTATTTTTATCCAGTACACAAACTAGGAAAGATGTGCATTTAATCAGAAAAGATTCAAGGGATTTGCTGATTTAAAGACCTGGGCTCTGTTGTGTTTTTTGTCTGTAAAAGAGACCCACATGTGCCTGAGCCAACCTCCTTCTCCATTGATCTCCATCTATTTTAGGAGAATCATATTGGAAATTGGCTCTGGGTAGATTATGAAAGGGCACTGGGTGCTTTCTGCCTTTGCTGTGGATTCTTTCCCCCAAGCTTCTCTATTCTTCCCAGTTCTGAATGTGCCCGGAAGCACGTACAGCATCCCCGAGGGTCAGGAGGGAGCAGAGGGAGAGATGACAGGCTGGCACCATCACCCTGCAGCTGTCAGGCTCTCCCTTCCTTCTTTCAGCATCTGAGATGGCTGACTCAGTGTGAGAGGGCCTCACCATGTCACCACAAGAACGCAGTCCTGGGAGTTGAGTGACCTGGGTTTTAGTTCTGGCTCTTTCACTGCCTTATGAATGTCGTGTCTTCTCTCTGGGCCTCCCTTTCCACATCTGTCAAGTGAGGGACTTGGATCTGATAATTCTGAAGTCATGTGCTCTCCAACATGCTATGACCAAGTGGAGAGCTTCAGGGATCTGATAAGCCTTTCCCCTTACCCTCTGCACAGGGGCATTTGCCTGGCAAGGCAGGCTTCAGGGCCAAACAGACCTATATCTTGCCTTAGCTAATTTAGTTAAGTACTCAGTTTTCTCATACACTAAATGGGAATAGTAGAAGGTTGTTGTAAGCACAAGAGATGATGTTTGGAAAGCATCCAGTGCTGTTTGACACATCACTGGGATTTAATGATGCTGCCATTTTGTTATTATTATTATGTTGTTATTTTGTTACTGTTATATATTATGTTTATATTTTGACTCAGTATTTTTCTGTCTCTTTGTGATTCAGTTCCCTTTTCTAAAAAATGGAGATAATAAGAGAATCTACCTCACTGGTTAATTGTGAGGATTAAATGAGATAATACATGAAAGTACATGGGGTGCTTCCTGGTATATAATAAGCACCAAATACACACTAGCAATGATTTTAGCTATTGTTTTTTCTTTTTTTAATTCGTCACAATACCTTAAATAAAGTAAAGAACTAGATAAGACAAGGTGACTGAGAGCAGTTACCATCTCTAATACACATGCTGAAGCAGATTTCCCAGTTGTCTAAAAGACCCAACATTTTCCCTAAGCATCTCATTTATCATAGGGAACAGTAAATAAATAATGTCAAATCTATAATTGAAAGTCAAATATCTGTATCCAACATGAGTTCTTAAACCTGGATGCTGGAGTCTCTTTAACATCAAATGTTCCATGTATATACATAGGAAACAAAAACACTAATTGGAAAAGATATCTGCATCCCTGTTTTCATAGCAGCATTATTTATAATAGCCAAGACTTAAGTGTCCATTGATGGATGAGTGGTTAAAGAAATTTTGGTATTTATACATACAATGGAATATTATTCAGCCATAAAAAATGAGGAAATTCTACCATCTGTGACAACATGGATGGACCTTGAAGGCATGCTAAGTGAAATAAGTCAGACAGAGAAAGATAAGTACTGTATGATGTCACTCATGTGTGGAATGTGTAAAAAAAAAAAAAAAGCATTCCCCCACCCCCGCCGCAAACCTACACCAAACTCATAGGAAAAGATCAGATTTGTGGTTATCAAAAGGTACAAACTTCAATTATATGATAAATAAGTATTAGGGTTGTAATGTACAGCATGATGATTATAGTTAGCACAGCTGTATGGTATATGGGAAAGTTGTTAAGAGAGTAGATACTAAGAGTTCTCATCACAAGGAGAAATTTGTTTTTTCTTTTCTTTTTATTGTATCTTTATGAGATGATGTTAACTAAACCTATTTATGGTGTTAACTAAATGGTGTTAGATGGTGTTAACTAAACCTATTTATGGTAATCATTTCACAATATATGTAAATCAAACCATCATGCTGTACACCTTAAATTTATACAGTGATGTATGTCAATTATTTCTCAATAAAACTGGGAAAAAATGCAATATAGCTACAGTGGAGAAATGGAAAAATAGAGGACAACTAAAACAGGGGAACATAGATACTTCTGGGGATGACAAGTGGAAAGTAGGAAGAAATGAGGCAAGAGATTTTTTTTCCCTAAAGTCTATGTGTTGCCATTTGATTTAAGCTATTATATATTTTAGCTTATAATAAGTAAAATTTATTTTGCTAAAAGTAAAAAAAGAGAAGAATCTAATGTTCCAGGTCCACGCTGTATCTCCACATACGGAAGAGATATATTAGTTAGAAGAGACCTTATTTTTTAACAGGTTACTATGGGCCAGGCACTAAACTAAGACCTTTGTGGGGATTCTCTCATTTCATCCTCACAGCAACTCTAGGGGGTAGATACTCTTATTATCCCTGTTCACAGATGAGAAAACTGAAACACAGAGAGGTTAAGTATGTGCTTAAGGACACCCAGCTGGCAAGTGGTGATGCTGGGATATGGATGCATGTTATATGACATGGAAGAGAGCTTAAGCTCTACTAGCTGATGTCCTCAGCTGGTCAAGAAGTCAAACCTGCTTGGTGGCTACTCTTTCTGTATTAATGAAGTCTGATGGATCAAGACAAGGATGTAAATGGACTTGTTTTTTACCAATGATATAACAAATTAACATTATTCGTATTGTTTCCGAGATCATTCCATTTCATGTAAGGGAATGAATTTCAATATGGAATAGACTTATTTAAGGAAACATCAATATTTTTCTCAAATTGGCAGCATCAAAACTATATTTATGGAATTAAAACATATTGCATTTATATAATGCAAATTCACTTGGAAACAAGATTTCTTTATCTTTTTCTGTAACTTAGCTTGCAGCTGTTGGCATCAGTCTATTTTTAAAACACAAAAATAAATTGTTTCTTGTTAACTCCATTGGATCTGCAGGCAGACAGTAGACAGAGTTGCTGTCCATGAGGCCAGCATCTTGGTTAGAGGGCCCAGATTATTCTATGAGAAGGTGCTATTTGGAAAAAAAAAAAAACTTTTCTTACCAACTGCATAAGAAAATTCATTTTAGAAAATAAAAAAGACAAAAATGCTCAAAAAATAAAGTAGCATTTCATCCCCTCATTATAGCACTATCAATATTTCAATGTAGGGATTTCCCTGGTGGTCCAGTGGGTAAGACTGTACTCCCAATGCAGGGGGCCCAGGTTCGATCCCTGGTTGGGGAACTAGATCCTGCATGCCAACCTAGAAGTGTGCAGGCTGCAACTAAGAAGTCTGCATGCTGCAACTAAGAGTCTGTGTGCCACAGCTAAGACCTGGTGCAGACAAAATAAATAAATATTTTAAAAATATTTCAATGTATACCCTTTCCATCCTTTTTTATTGCATATGTAAGTTCTAAGTTCTGTTAGCTTTCTAAATTGGGATCACACTTTATACGTAGTTTTGTTACCTTTTTTTTTACTCATCAGGGTATTGTGGTGTGCATTTTGCCATGTCATTAATGATTGCAAAGTACTCTTACTATTAGAACCTGCAACCTATCCTAATTGTTTTTTTTTTAATTTTTAAATTTAAATTTAAATTTTGGCTGCGGTGGGTCTTCGTTGTTGCACATGGGCTTTCTCTAGCTGAGGTGAGCAGGGGCTATTCTTTGTTGTGGTGTGCGCGCTTCTCATTGCGGTGGCTTCTCTTGTTGAGGATCACGGGCTGTAGGCGTGTGGGCTTCAGTAGTTGTGGCTCGTGGGCTCTAGAGCGCAGGCTCAGTAGTTGTGGTGCGTGGGCTTAGTTGCTCTGCGGCATGTGGGATCTTCCCGGACCAGGGCTCGAACCCGTGTTCCCTGAATTGTCAGGCGGATTCTTAACCACTGTGACACCATGGAAGCCCCTATCCTAATTGTTTAACATTAGATTTCCCCCACCTCTACTTCTGGTATATGTTAGGGAAGAATATTTGCATATATGCAAATATTGCATATAATTACATATATGCAATATTTGCATATAATTACATCCACTATTCTTTTCTTAGGATACATTCTCAGAAGTGGAAATGCTGGGTTATATGGTAAGCTGTAGGAGTAAGTATCTAGTTTTTCTTCACTGCAGGCAGTGCTCCCCTGCGCCCCTAGAATCTCCACTAACAGCTTCTCCTGGGATCTTTTTCCCAGGAGCTTCAGAGAAGAGACTATGGAGCAGGAAGGTGGTGGGGCAGTTAACAACATCCGTTTTCAGTTTCTACTCATGGACCAAAATAAACATGTTGGGTTGCCAGTACCAGCCTTAACATATCCTCTATTATTTGATATTTAACTCTGTCAGCTCAGAATGCTTTCAGCTGCACATAATAGAAAACTTGACTTATGGTGGCTTTAAAAAATAGGGGATTATTTCTCCCACATAATAAGAAATTTAGTGGGCTTCCCTGGTGGCGCAGTGGTTGAGAGTCCGCCTGCCGATGCAGGGGACACGGGTTCGCGCTCCGGTCCGGGAAGATCCCACATGCCGCGGAGCGGCTAGGCCCGTGAGCCATGGCCGCTGAGCCTGCGCGTCCGGAGCCTGTGCTCCGCAACGGGAGGGGCCACAACAGTGAGAGGCCCACGTACCGCAAAAAAAAAGAAAAGAAAAGAAAAAAAGAAATTTAGAAATGTGTGGTGGCTGTGGCTTTAGTTCAGCAGCTCAGAGATGTCAAGGAGAGTGTGTCTACAGTGTTCTTGGCCTTTTCTTAATGGTCACAGGATGGCTGCGGCTGAAGCAGGCATCATACTTGTGTTCAGGGAGTCAGGCTGGGGTGTCAGAACACAGATGAATGAGACACATTTTTGACCCTGGGTGTTGTTAACCTGATTTTAAAAAGTGGTGCGTTTTTCTCTTATTGCGAAGTAATATATGTTCATTATAGAAAATGTATTTCAATGATAATCTTACCACCCAGATGTAATCACTGCTCTCATTTTGGTGTTTATCCTTTTAGTTTAGTTATAAATGCACAAAAAAGTGGGATTTTTGATTTATGTACTGCCCCATAACTGGCTTTTGAAATCAGCATCCATCTCACTGCCTAGTACCCGGTAGATGGTTTAAAGATTTTACTGGAAATTTAATGAATAATTTAAAAAATACACTATGAATATTATTTTTCTGTATCTCTGAGTAGTCTTTACAGTATATATTTTATAGTATAATTTTTAATAGCTGCATATCCCTCAACTGTTTGAATGTTTCATGATTTATTTGACTCAATCTCTGTTATTTTACATGTAGATTAAAAAAAATTTAACTATGACAAATAATACTGCATTGAACATCTGTGTGTGTGTGTGTGTGTATGTGTGTGTGTGTGTGTGTACACAAATCTTATTTCCTTAAGTTCCTTTCATAAGTGGAATCTCTGGGCCCAACGAAATGCCAATTTTACAGTCCTTGATTTATGTCATCAAATTGCCCTCTTCAAATGTACCATTTTACTTACCCCCAGCAATGTGAGTTGTTATAACCTTGTTTTAGTTTTTTATTTTATCTATTTATTTATTTATTATTTTTTTGCGGTACGCGGGCCTCTCACGGTTGTGGCCTCTCCCGCTGCAGAGCACAGGCTGCGGACGCGCAGGCTCAGCGGCCATGGCTCACGGGACTAGCCGCTCCGCGGCATGTGGGATCTTCCCAGACCGGGGCACGAACCCATGTTCCCTGCATCGGCAGGCGGACTCTCAACCACTGCGCCACCAGGGAAGCCCTAGTTTTTTATTTTTAATAGACATTTTTTTGAGTTGGTAATATATTTGTCTGATTCAAAAATCAAGACAATGCAAAAGGCATAAAGTGGAGTTTTACTCCTGTTCCTGTCCCCTTACTCCCATCTCTGTCCCCATTTCCCTTAGGGTAGCCACTTTTACTAGGTTCGTTTGCATCTTTTCAGTATTTTTAATGCACACAGGCAAATATATATATAAATTATTTCCCTTCCTTTCTTACCCAAAAAGTAACACACAATATACACTGTTCTGTATTCTTGCCTTATTTGGTTAGGCTGCTATATAATGTTCCATTATGTGAATATTCTGTAGTTTTATTTATCTAGTCTCCTGTCTAGCTTTATTTGAGACCTGTGTCTTTTCAGCAAAACCAGGCCCAAGTGAACTATGTTATTCTGGCCGTGCAGCTACACCACAAATAGGAGTAGGAAGCTATATCTTAATTTCCTAGACCTACTGCCTGGCTTGCTGCACATTTTGACTTAGCCTCCCAGGGTGTAGTTGGCAGTGTCTGAAATATACTGAATCCAAGAAGGGAGAGAATTGCACAGGTAGGTTTATCCCCTTTGAAGATCCACTGGCTTGTCTTTTTTCCCTAGCTGTGATTGTGAGATATTTTCATGTTTTAGTTTGGGCAAAGAGTAACCCCCTCCATTCTCATCCAAGGGATGGTAGCTCCCATAGGAAATTATGTCTTATTTTTTAAGGAATTCATTGTTACAGAGTGCCAGGTATATGGTATGCTCCCTCAAGAGGCTCTGGGGAAGAATCCTTCCTTGCCTCTTCCAGCTTCTGATGGCTCCAAGCATCCTTTGGCTTGTGGCTCCATAATAATTTACTTTACTTGGCTTTCTCTGTATCTTCTCCTCTTCTTTCTCAAATCTCTATCTGTCTTTCTCTTATAAGGACATGTCATTGTTCTTAGGGCCCAACCAGATAATCCAGGATGACCTCAAATCAAGATTAACTTAATTCCTTTTGCAAAGACCCTTTTTCTGAATAAGGTAACACTTGCAGGCTCCAGGGATTTGATGCAGACATATCTTTTGGGGGCCACCATCCAGTCCACTACAGGCTTTGAGTCTAGCACTCTGATTCCAGAATCTGTGCTGTGCCCTGTTAGACCATATCCTGTGAAGTGCCACAGAGAAAGTCTGTTTTCTCTTCCACATGGTAGTAAAAGGCTAAGGCTTATTTGCTCAGTGTTGTATCTTCATCGCCTTGCACAGTGCCTTTTGCACAGAGGAGGTGCTCAATAAAATGAAATGGCTTTAATCACTGAATTTCTATAGAATTTATGAAGGCAGTTTTCACATCTCTTATTGCTTTTCTCCAGGCTGAATATTCCCCAGGTACTTCAGTTGTTCCTTATGTGAAGTTTGGAGCCCCCATCTTTCTGGTTGCCGTCCAGTAGGTACTTGCTAATTTGACCAGTCCTCCTCTTAATATGCCTTCCAGATTGAACTCTTGATAAGATTTAAGTAACAGGGTAGAATGAGACTATTAATGCTCATGGTTTGTACACTGTAATTCTTAAAGTAGCTCTAGGTTGTATTCATGTAGCTGCTAAGGTCATTTCTGGTAATAGCTAAAGACAAAAAAAGAAAAAAAAAGAAAGAAAGAAAAGAAAAGAAAACTCTGCCATACTAGTAGTCCTACTTAGTCATTGAGTTTTTAGGGCCAAATACAGCCTCAGTTACGCTAATGCAAATTTTATCGATTTTGGATTCTTGGGATGGCTTTTGAATTTGGAAAGAAAATGGTCCAAATGTCACATTCTGGGGTTTAGTAGAAAAGGCAAGCATACTCATTAATAAATCCAGTTTTCTCTCTCCATTCCATTTTGTTGAATCCATGGAAAAAAGTTGTATGTTTTAAGAGACCTGAGTGATGATCCAATACAATTTTCTGCAAGAATGAATCAGGATTTTCATGACAAAATATTAGAGAAGAGAACGTTTTTCTTCTTAATTTCTACCTGCTGTGGCCTGAAGTTGGTATTTTAAAAAAAATTTTTTTTTATCACATTTACCAACTGCTTGTGTTAATTTTCATGTACCCTAAACAAATTTATGCTCTTGGTGTTGTGTGTGCTGCAAGTTTCACTGCTGTCAAAACATGTTTTTAAAAATAACCCATGGGTTTTAACCAGTACAGTCAAGACAAATTAGGTTATTTACGAAGTAAAATCCACCTTAATATTTAGATCAGCAAGATGTTGTTATGACTAACTTTTGGTTTTATGTGGTAAGATAGGACCGAGGCATACTAGAGGCATACTAATGCTTTAAAATTTTTTCTTTCAATCAATTAAGTTTTTAAACTAGGGGTTAAAACAAGGAAAAGATATTAACTCCCAGGGGTGGACTCCATGTCTTCATTTACTCCATTATACCTTCTGCATCTTGAAGCCTGGTTTCTTTGAAAGGAAACATTTTGCAGAGAAAGCCCTCTGCTTGGAACTCCTCTCCCTCACTCCTTACCTGGCTACTATTTCTACCTGAGGCTATAGCTTAAATGTCTCTTCTGCAAGGAAACTTATTCTGACCAATAAGACTAGTAGTTCTTATCTTATAAGCCCCCTTGTACTTCATTTGCAGTCTTCATTACATCAGTTTCAATCACCTTGCTAATATTTGTCTTTTACTCTAGTCTGTAAACTCTATGAGGCAGGGCTGTGTCTGTTTTCAACGCTCTCCCTAGATCAGTGTTTGGCCCATAGTAGATGCTTAGTAAGTTTTTGTTGACTGATTGGTCAGAGGCTGCAAAAGTCATTTAAGGGCTAATTTTAACAATATTTGCATTTCTGTGTGTGTGTGTGTATACTAAGCTAATAGCAATGAACTGTTTCTTTTTTTGGGGGGTGGGTGGGTACCACTGCATCAAATTACTGAAATAGAAAAAACAGTTGACATTCTGTCTTAAAGTGACTATGGATTTGACCCACTTCTACTCTAGTAATGTCATCACGATTGTATCTCATTGCTGTGGGTTCTTGCAGGCTGACAGGCAGAACAAGTTGCTTCAGCTCACGGTCCTCATCTGTCATACAGAACAGCTTGCAGAATCTTATTATGTGAATGAAATATGGAGAGAGAGATATTTTTCTTCCTGGGCTATCAGGGTAATTGAAAATAACCGTATCAGGGCACAGGGGGAAAATGCAGGAAAATAGACTGCTTTTGTGAAGGGCAACTCATCGGCTCTCAGAACTGCAGGTATCTAGCCTCCCAGGGCAAAGTGTTTCCTTTTATCAAAAGGCCTGAGATTCAACATTCTTTCAGTGAGTAAAACGGCTTGGTTCGTGTTACCACCCCTCAGCTGCCTGATGAGATGCCACCACCATGGTGCCTTTGGAGGTGTATCCCACCAGATGCAGGGCACGAGCTTGGTGTGTTCTTTAGCCAGGGAAGAAAACCGTTTTAGTATTCCAGATCAATAAAGTGTAGTAGAAAGTTGGAAATGTGCTATGAAAAGTCATTAACCAGAGAAATTCTACTGTTCCTGAGTTTTGGATCACAAGAAATAATAACACTTGACTGCTTTTCTAGTTTATATTTTACAAGCTTGGCCCTGGTGCAACGGAATATCAGATAATACCGTATCAGTGACACTTTGCCTTCTAAATCGTTGGTCCTGTACATATAAATTGAGCTTTATAGAATAGTTTTAGTTCACAGGAAGCTTCTTATGTAACACTGGTCGAAAGCACTAATGTGGTGACGCAAAGCAAGGCACAGTTCAGCAGCCATTCAAGTCATGACTTCGTTATATTTTGAGATAGCTTTAAAATCACTTAGTCGAACAAAACTCTAACGTACGGTAACTGCCAGGTTGCTTTATCTAATTTATGAAATGGAGGCAAAGGAAATCAACAATAACCCTCCATTTACCATGATTAGATTAGCTATTACTGAAACTGCAGAAAGTATATAAACCTTTACTTTGTGTTCACTTGAATTTGGTTATTAAGCTTTGATGGAACTTTCATTTAACCAAATGCCTTTGTTTACAAGAATAAGCATGTTAAATCTTTTGTGTTCTGAATTTGATATGAGCATTTTAGTACATGCCTCCTGCAAAGGCATGTTAAAGTTACAGATTCTATTCATTTGTGTTCTGTCAAACATTATCAATTCAATCTAGTTAGGGTCTTGTTTTTCTTCCTGACTTTAAGAAATATATCTTTTTTCTATAAGGCTTCTACTTTTCCAAGAATATAACCAGGCATTAACAAACATGAAACTACTTCTCAGAGCAGCTTCATAAAAATTGATTTTTCAAAATTAAATAAGCATCTGGTGGGCTGAAAATGCTTTATACCTGATATTTAAAAGATATTTTGACTATTGCCAAAAGAAATCAATTTCTTCATGCTGTCTCCCTTGCAGATGCCGTCATATGCCACTGGGTTGTGTAGAGCACAGGCTCTAGAGGGAGGCAGGCTTGGATTTGCACCTCACCTCTACCACTTACCTGCCTGTGACCTTGGACTTCACCTCTTAGGGAAATCAGTTAACTCTAATCACCCTCTCCTCAGTGTGTAATTGGGTTCATAATAGTACTTATAGTGTTTGTTATACGTGAGGGGATGCATGTAAAGAACTCAAAAACCTGATTGTTATTATAACTTGTGTTTGTGTGTCTGTGTGTGTGTCCATACTCTACATACATGTTATCGACTTGACTGAAAATTTACTGATTTTAAATCTGGTTATAATAATGGAAATGCTATTATCCTTTCAGGACTTAATGTTCTAGTGTCATGACCATATCTAGAAGTGACATGGAGCATAGTTATCATTTTGGATCTATTCAGAGCCATTGCTTGAAAACAAGTCACTGGGAAGGTGGCTATTTCTTATTGCTGAGATTGGAACCAAATCCATATTCCAAAGAAGTCTTTACTTGAAAAGTGGAACTTTATTTCAGTTCTTTTAAATTGATGTAAAAGCTGAGATAAAGAGTGTTTTAAATATGTGAAATAGAAATACATGGCCTTTCCAATAAGAAGGGCTCCTGTTGACAATTTGCTGTTTGTTTTTCACTGACTTTATCTGTTTCTCACATCTTTTAAGCTTCTCTCTAACTGCCTTGTTCTCTCTACATTTTCCATCTTCATCTCTGTCCTTTATATCCACATTTTTGGGGTAGTGTAGATGGGTTTGGAGAAATCCACACTGTGTCACCCAGCCTCCTTTAGACCAGTAATCCATACAGGAGTGATAGGAGTTCAGGCTAGGAGATCTGGTCTTTGATATTGGTTTTCAGCAAATTTACACAGTTCTTATGGGGATGGAATTTTTCTCCTCATGTGTACCATCTTCTGTCTGCTTGAATAATGAGTCATAGAAAAATGAAAACTTCTTTAACTATGAAAGTTTCAGCAATAAAAAAATGTTAGGCCTTTGGTGTTAGTATAATGCAAAATAAGATAGCATTTAAAAAGTCTCTTCTTCAGCATCATATTGACAGTGCCCCTCACTTGAGTCAGGGATTGGGGACTTACTGAGATACACCATCTGGCAGAATACAGAAGGCCGGTCTTGTGCCAACTGAAAAAGCTGCATCAGTTCCAACTCTTGTGTACTTTGCACATTATTGGATGTCTTGCAAAACGTTTATCACTTTTTAATTAGGAAGGACTAAGGGATTTTAGTACCCCAAAGAAAATGTCAGCAGCCCAAAGATAGAAAAATTATCCAGTGGATCATAAGGGGCAGTAGGTGTTTCACTTTGAGCTTGCACAGAAACAAGGACAGTTTCATACTAGGATCTTTGTTGGGGGGCATGTATCCTTGGTCTGTCTGAGCAGAACTGGGGACCTGGTCTTTCTATTATTCTGACAGTTTCCCCAGCTTGTTTCTCTTGCAGCATGGCCAGGCCTTGAAAGCACATGCCAAGAGATCAACTCTGTTCTGCTTCTTGGCCTATCATGTAAACTGTGGCCTGTCATGTTCATTAAAATGAAAATTTGTCGAATGGAATTTGCCTGACTGGCGGAATAGTTTAAATGTCAGATGTTGTTAGGCCTGGATATAAATATTATGTTTCTATTGTTAATTAATTGCAGCGCCTCAGTACCAGTGATCCAAAATCCAATTTAGTCTGCAATAGGCCTGTGGATAAGGGCCAGAGACAATGAATGCAGAGGGAAAAAATGTATTCAGAGTTTCCATTGTATCCGCCAATGTCCTCTTAGAAAAATAGCAAATTTTGGTGTGTCATTACAGTTTAAGAAGGGCAAAACAAGACAGAATTAAGACTCATTGTCTTTTGAAACCTCTCAAATGTTACTTACTGTTGCATCTATTCCACTGCTAGCCCTGAGTCTGTCCCAGCATCAGAATTCCCAAAAGATGCCGCTCTGTCCCCTTTCTGGGACTCCCCCCCACCCACTGTTTCCATCTCTTGAGTCTGTTGTTTTGTTCCCCACTCATTTCAGACCTGTAGAACTGAGGTGTCTAGCCCCGTAATCCTGCTCAATTCTCTTTGCAGTGTTCATTTTCCTCTCTTCCACTTACCATCAACCCTTCCTTTCTCTTTCTTTTTGTCCCTTGTTTTGGTCCCCAGGCTCAACAGCCTGTCTGTCAAGTCTGCCACTGTTTGTTAAGATCATTTTGCTTCCAAATTGAGCTGGTAGCTGAATATCACTCGGAATATCGCTGCTAGAACTGTCTGCATTACAAAGAGGAGCAGAAATCTTGCTGCTGGGGCCCAGACCTCAAAACTGTTGTTGCAAAGCCGTGAGCCAGCAGGCGTTTGTGGCTGCCATTCTCAACCAATATTTTGTTGAGTACTTGCTGTGAGCATGGCATCTGACCCGGCCACCTCTCTGGGTTCCAAAGGCAAGTGGATATGCCAAGCGGAGGAGGACTAATTAAGACTTTGGAAGGCAGGACTAATGTGGTCCAATGGTCAGGGGCCCTCATTTAATTCCTGGCATCCTGGTCCCTGCCAACCTCGTTCTGTCCCTGTGATTATGCCAGCTGAGAAGCAGGGAAGGGAAGATGAACTTTGGTTTGCTCTGAGTTTCCCTGTCCAGCAGTGTCTATCAGTTTAAAAATGAGAGGGAAGGAGGCCAGAGAATCTTCCAGATGGAGAGTTCAGGGGAGGGCACAACCAGACTCCCTCTCGGCAGTGATGTCACTGGGCCATTCAAGCACTGGGCCAGGAGCCTGCTGCCTGACCCTGTAGTGGAGTGGAGTGGGGGCTGGCAGAACAGTCACCCTTGGCTTAGGGTGGAAGCAGATTCAAACCAGGCACATGCAGGCCACATGGTAGAGGCAGAGCATTTACCCTGAGGACTGGCAGTCTGTTTGGAGGTGGGGCCCTTCATTCTGGACTCCTGTTAAGGGCGAGATCCCCAAGTTACGTAGACAACTGCAGAAACCGAATGGGGAGTTGGTGTTCTCCGACCTCTCTGTTTCTTCCTTTAGAATGAATCAGCTGTGTAAGAAAGGTGACCTTAGATAGGCTGGAGGCAGCAGTAACAGCAGTAGCCCTACATCCTTGGATGGACGCACATGTGGACAGCAGTTCCAGGCAGCAGGGGTTTGGTGAGGACACAGTGCACTGACACTTGCCACACCTCGTGGTAGCACAATTTTTTAACTAGATTCCGTGTTCATTGAAAAGTATCCATATGGATACTCCAGGAACAGGGTTTTGCTCAAACAAGAACTGTTTTTTAGACTAAGGCGATCTGAGGTCTATGAAATTCTGGAATGATAACGAATGAGGCTAAACACTGAATATCTGGCTTAACCTTACTTAAAAATTGATTATTTTAATGTTACATCCATACAACCTCAGTTTCTCTCGGAGATGAACCTCTTTGTCTCAAATTCAGGTTATTAGAGTTTGGGGAGGGTTTGTGCTATTGCGAGCAGAACTGTTTGACTTGAAATGTCATCTCATTCTAAGAAAACATACTAGGGCCATGTGAGGGCATCCCTGTGCAAATGTCACGTTGTCAGAGTGTCTCCTCCTAGGATTAGACTAGCCACGGTGCTTCCAGCCTTGTCTTACGGTCAGACAAAGCCACTGACTTCCCCCACAGCCAGGGTGCCAACCTGGCCAGGGTCATGCTCCCCGAGATTTCATGGAATTTGATTTGTCTCTAACTCTCTGCATGTTAAGATGCTAATTATTGGTTGACTGGTATTCTGCTCCTCAGGTGTCACCTAATGATTTTCCAGGGCTCATGCTACTTGGCAAATTTATTTTTCCAATGCCTGGCAAATATTGCAGCATTGAACAGGTGTGGTGAGGATGAGTAGTGTTGTGTGTGTGTGTTTGTGTGTGTGTCTCAGGCCACAGAAGTGTAGACTTCTGTAGAGAGATATCTTTTTATCTTAAAAAAGCCTAGAGTACAAATTAAGAAAATGAGAAAGAAAGAACAAAAATAAAAAGCTAGTCTCAAGTAAAGAATTTTCAGTGTTTTCAACAATAACACAAACATAATATTCCTTGAAGCAAATTTCCTTGGGTGTATGTTGACACTGTCTTAGAGGATGTAGATTCAACAAGGAGCAAGAAAGATGTAGTCTGAATCACCACACCTATAAGAGGTTCTTTTAAAGACGTTCGATGCTTTTGTTTGAAATAAAAATGAGGTGCTGGCCAAAAAAAAAAAAAAAAAAAGATGTGGTCTTTATCTTTGTTGAACTTAGGGTCTGTTGGAAAGACTTTCATTTACATTTTGACAATATTGATCAGTTATCCATGTGAATAACAAAACTAAGGAATATTCCGATCTCCCCTCTCAAGTCTAAATACATCAGTTTCACAAATTCTGAAAATTACTCTTTAAGAAATACATGCGTATAAACTGAAATAAAATTTCTGGGAATACATCTGAGAAGTCTCAGGTTTGGGGGATCTTTTCTGTTGTTTGTTGTGAGGGTTTAAATCAGTCTGCAGATTCTCAAATAATTTCATGTGTTTAAAATATTCATTTATCATCAGGTAGTTTAACCAAGGCTATGTTTTCCAGCTGCCTGGTTTTCACCGATATGTAGAAAAAGGTTTAAGAATCTTCTCTTAAGTTGAAAATTGGCTATCATTTGAAAGAATGTTGCAGTAATTCATCTGCAGCAACAGCTCACTGAGCATAGCATCAGAACAGAAATGAGGGCTGAATTTATTCACTGTCTTCTTTCTTGTGTCTTGTCTTAATTCCTCAGTGAACAGACTTCTTTCCTAGGTATATACATGATTGTTAAAGACTTAAAGGTCAATACCCAATCGCTTAATGTGGCAGTCAAGTCAGGTGAGGGCTGCAGAATGCAGCAGTGGATGCAAATCTCTCAGTTCCAGGCAATGTTGCCTTAAGGAAGGTACAGTTGGATGGTTCCCAAAGATAGGTTTTAATTGGGGGAAGGTAACTCACAGTCAAAGGAGGTTTTTATATTTGAGAAAGATGTTTGTTTAAATTCAGGCCAGTATTTACCTGGAGGCTGGATAATGGAGGGGCTTGGTGTTGAAAAAGGTTTTCTGGGCAGCTATGCTCTGGAAAACCACTCAGATAAATCAGTGTGTTATTGGCCTGTACTGCTCTGCCTCCATGAGTATGTCTTTTGGGAGCAGCTGAAGCCTAAACCTCTTTGGATTCATTTAAACCTAATCTGTGTCTTGCAGAAGGTCATATGAAGGTTAGAGAGTCCACCTGCTCTACAACAAAATGGGGATGAGTTGGGCATGAGGGGAACTGGGAAAAGGTATAATGCATTGTAGCTGCAGGTGAAAATGTTTTCATGGACAGTAAAAGTTTATGTCTTTGGATTTTGGGGTCAAGGTAAACATGGGAAAGAGAGGACTAGTTTGAGTGGCTATTCTTGACTTTTGTCCAGAGATTAAGTACTTTGGGCACAGAGTGAGAGTTTTCTGATCCTGACCTGCTCCTACTTCAGATATCTAGCATACATAAATGGACAAATGTTTGGGTGCCAGAGGTATACACAAAGACTGTGGAATCCACTTGTGCAGCTGACTCTTGAATACGGAGGGGCTTAGGGGCGCCGAGCAGTTGAATATTTGTGTATAACTTATCATCAGCCTTCCATATGTGTGTCCATATCCGAGATTCTGCGGATTCAATAACCACGAAGAGTGTAGTACTGTAGTACGTAGTTATTGAAAAAAAAATCCATGTATAAGTGGACCAGTGTAGTTCAAACATCCTGTTCAAGGGTCAGCTGTGCTTGTTTATTCAACAAGTATTGACTGAATGACTATTTAGTGCTAGCATAGAGTCTGGGGCTCACAATGCCCGGGCAGGGTGAGTTTGGTTTAAGCAATATAAGCCATAGGTTTTAAAGAGCTTAGACGTTCATTAAGGTCATAAAATATAAACACGGGAGAAGGTAATAATTTAAGACAATAGCATGAATGCCTGTCACAAGGCATTCTATGATTAAGGAGACAACAAAGCTCTGTTTTAAGATCAGTCCCACCACCTGTCCCTTTACTTTTCTGGGAACGAACCTTCAGTACTGGCTACCCTTTCTCACTCTTCTGCTTTCAGCCTCTTAGTTTCCACTGCTCATCTGCTCATCACCTTGACACGTGCTCAGGTTTTTTCTGTTTACGAACTGTACAAAGAAAGCCTCTTTCAGCCCTTTGTCCTCCAGTTGCTACTCTCTTTCCTCTCCTTCGCACCCAAACGTGTCTAATATTGTCCTTACTCACTGTCTTCATTTTAATGATTTCCACTTATTTCTTAACCGACTCCAAACTGAATTCTGTCTCAGTCCACAGAACAGTTCCTCGTTCAGTTCCTCAATGACGTTTACATTGTAAAAGGGACAGAGCGGGCGCGAGAGCCGTTAGCGCGAGAGCCGTTAGCGCGAGAGCCGTTAGC